>NW_003852438.1:1914349-1949430 GCF_000181295.1 Otolemur garnettii | reverse complement strand
GGCCTCCCAGAGTGGTAGGGTCACACGCGCAGGCCACTGTTCTGGCCCCTTTTTAAATTTGAGCCACTGTTAGGGTGGTGGAAGGCGCTTACACCTAGAGTCACAGTAAAGGTGTAATTCAGCTCTGATGGGTCCCAACGGGGTGGTGTCCATTTATTTAAAACTATGGAACAGCTACTATAGGGAAGGCAGGTGTTATGGGAAAAGGAAAAAAAAATCCAGCCTTGAAAGCTTAAGAGAAAGGAGTTTTCCTGTGGAACTGGTTATGATTGAAAGAGAGGTCTTTTTTAAATCTCTGTTGTTGGTCATATAAATAATAGACCAATAAATAGGTCGATAAATAATAGATAAATGCTAACGAACCTTTATCTGAGAATCTTGGCTATCTGGGCGTTTAGAAAAGTCCTGGGAGGGAGGGCACCTCTTGTACTTGACTAGAGGGTGGAAGCAGCCAACCAGGAATGGGAACCCACTCTGATATATCCTGGGCAACTGTTTTCACTAAAATTTCTATTTTCTTTGGACATTTTTTAAGAGCCCTGAGTGGTAGATGGTACACCTGATCAGAAAGTGTAATCTCTGCCTCAAGCCTGTTTTATATAAAATATTTCCTTAAGCAAAATAGAGGGTATTTAATTACAAAGCAGAATTAAAACACTGATCTAGTTTTTTAGTGGCGGTAAGAAACAAGAAAGAAAATACCTCAAAATAGTGAAGCTGTCATGGAAGAGTTTGTTGCATTGTATTTGCATACCATTTCCTGTCACCATCTGGTCCTAGCCACATCTCCTAACACTACCTCACTCCACTTAAATATGCCCTACTCCTGTGGTTCTCCGTCTTGGCTAAATATCAGAACTAAAAGGGGAACTTATTTTTTAAAAAGAATGAATGCAAGGACTCCACCTCTGCTATACGTTGAATTAGAATCTGTAGGAGTCAGGCCTGTACATGTTTTGCTTTGGTTTTTTGTTTTGTTTTAATCTCTGTGGATGATTCAGATGCGTAAATGGGTTTGAAAAAATAACTTCCCTGTTCCCAAGCCACTCAAATAAAGGCTGTTCTTTGGATAGCCACATGATTTCATCTTTTATATTTGCTAACCCTTCTACTTAAGATGCCCTTCCCTTTATTTGCTTGTTTAACTGCTGCTTATTAAGACTCTTCAAGCACAAACATAATCTTCCTTGAATCCCATCCCTTCACTAAGCAGAATTAATAGTTTCTTTAGCATTTTGTTCATATTCAAGAGGCAGTCTCCACACATGGCCAAGCAATAAATTGAAAAAGTTGGTTTAACATTGAATTGTATACATTGTAAAGATAAACTTTATGGTATGTAAAGTATCCCCAAATAAGACTTGTTTTTAATAAAAAGAAAAAAATTCATTTAAACCAGAGAATCATCTAAAATATGATATAAGTATGACAAAACTTTCTATTTTAGCCTAACATAACTGTATACTCATTTGCTGATCTATTGAGAAGGTCCAAGGCCTTTTCTTTGCACATGGTCCACTGATTAGAGTTCTGCCTTATACCTCTGGCATAAGCCATACCTCCATCAGCTAACACTTCCCAACATTGCATTCTTTTAAGAGGAAAATAATTTAAACTGGCACTTGTGAAGCAATCTGAATACAGATTTATTCTTTCTAATCTTTTTCAGTTATTTCACATACTTTTATTGGGTCTTTCTAAAATATTAAACATAGATTTTTGAAGAAACAAACTGTTTCCCTTGGTATTTTATTGGTTTACATAATAATTAAATTGTGAAAGTGTAGTAATAAGTATAACTGACATAAACAGTTTTGAGAACAAACAAGAAAATCACTGTAAGATTTTATACTTCAACTAGTAGGAGAGAAATAGACAAATTTACTACAGAGCAATTTCCTAACCCTGAACATTCAGTACAATAGGGGAATTAGCCACTTACGATTTACAAAGGAAATAGAATGAGTCAGTTGGTTAGAGGTTAAGTATAGATGGGCTAAAAGAGCATCTACTGTGCTGCTCCATTTGATTATGTGTCTTTCTCTTGCAAAGAGATTTAGAGCATTTTGAGAGCAGAGATAGAGAACCACTGGGGAAATCTTCATTCTTACAATACTACACCGATCTTCTCATCAGAACACATGGAAGTTTTAAAAACGTGAGCAGTTGCTAAGGTTTATGGGTCTTTCCACAAAAGGCTGTGTAACAGATGCAGATTTCTTTGTTAAAAGCTTCCATTAGTTTCCTAGGGCTGCCACAACAAAAATCTGTTCTCTCACAGTTATGGAGGCCAGATTATGAAACTCAGATGTTGACAAGACCTTTCACCTTTTTTGTTTGTTTTTTTTTTTGAGACAGCGACTTATTATGTTGCCCTCGGTAGAGTGCTCTGGTGTCACAGCTCACAGCAACCTCAAGCTATTGGGTTTAAGAGATTTTCTTGCCTCAGCCTCCCAAGTAGCTGAGACTACAGGCACCTGCCACAATGCCCGGCTATTTTTTGTTGCAGTTGTCATTGTCGTTTACCTGTCCCTGGCTGGGTTCAAACTGGCTAGCCTCCGTGTATGTGGCTGGCGCCGTAACCTCTGTGCTAGGGGCACTGAGCTACTTTTTGCCTTTTTATTGTTCCCTTAACTCTTACAGGTTTTGGTGGCTCCAGGCCTTTTTCAGCTAGGGGCCACATGACCTGAGGCTGCATGCCTCTGTCTTCGTATGGTCGTCTTCTATGTGTGTCTGCATCTCAAATCTTTCTTTGCCTTTCTCTTATAAGGACACTTGTGTGGAAATAAATGAAGATCAATCAAATGAGAATAAGCAAAGGATATTTATTCAGAGCTTTCAAGGGAGTCAGCCACTAGCTCTTGCATTTTTACAGAATCAGATGCAGGCTGAGAAGTGGGTATGCCTTGATTAGAGACAATTGGCATGGGAAAGCTGCAAGCAGTCTAACTAGAAGTGAGGCATTCTGTGCGATTAGTTAGAAGTGCATAATTTGCTCTCTCTTACTGGTACCAAGTTGGAAGTGGGGACAAAAATTAGGGAACCTGTCAGTTATTAATCAAGCACTGGCCATTTGGGCCCAGTTGTTATAGTTTGGCTTTCTGCATTATTACTGGCGATAGTAGTCTGACTTTCTGTAAGTCTGATTTATAGATAATAGGCTAGCTTCCTAGATTGGTTACTATAGGTAGTGGGTTGGTTGCTGCAAGTTATGGGTCATAGTTCTGTTTTTATGTATGTTCTGGCTATTGTCCATTTGCATGTTCAGTCTCTCACTTGTCATTGATTTTATGGTCTATCCTAAATCCAAATTGATCTCATCTCAAGATCCTTAACCAAATTATATTAGCAAATACCCATTTTCCAATTAAGGTCACAATTATAGGTCCTAGTAGTTAGGAAGTAGACATATATTTTGGGGGCCATGATTTAACCTACTACAAAGTTCCTCTTAGTTTAGAAATCATGGTTACTTGTTTAGAGAGGAAAAATAAAAAAGAAAGATCTTACCCCATGGTGCCCTGAATGATACAAGCAGATAGGTTATGACTAGACTTCACCAAAGATCTATAATTTCTTTCCTAGAGTCAGAAATCTGGAACAGTTGCCCAGGCATTATTTAAAGTTTAGATTTGAGCTGAAGAACAACCCCTCTATGTCCACAGTCCAAAACAAGAGATGTCTTTGTGGTTTGGTACTATATATATATTCAGAGAATTTCTCTCCATTGGTAGAAAGCTAGAAGCAACATGGATAATACGTGAGTGTTGCCTGTATTATATTGGATAAGGAGGTAAGGAATAGTAAAAACACTTTGTTTTCTTTCTTTTTCAGTGTCTTAAAACTTCAATCTCATTGTCTGTCCAAAGAATCCTAAAACTTCAATCTCATTGTCTGTCCAAAGAAGGAAGAAATTCCTAGTTTTCAAGGATTCTAAGACACTGGTATGTAGTAAGTATACAATAAATCTTGAGTCAATTAATTAGTTGATTCTTTTTGGATGACTGCTCCAATTTTCCTTAAAAACACGATTGAAAAGACAGTCTTGTCTTTAAAGTCTGTTTGCCTGATTTATGGAATTCTAATGAGTTATCAGTAGATGGCAGTAGATTATTTTCATTTTTATTTCTTATCATTTCACAGTAGAAATCTGGAAAGAAACTAAAACTTTCTCAATTTTATAGCATGGTTTAAATAAATATCACCCGAAAGTTCTTTGGTTTATGTTGCTTCAGAAATACAGATTAATAGGTACCGGCTACTTTATTTTTCATTTTATAAATCTAATTTTATTTATTCTTTAGTTACTTCATCAAATATTTTTTTGAATATTAAAAATAAATAAGTCACTATATTTGCCTTCCTGAAGCCCGTAGTTTAATGAGGTAAGATACTAAAAAATAATGAAAATAATAAGAATAAAAATTTGTTGCGTATTTACCATGTGACAGGAATTTGCTAAATGCTTCTCATATGTTATTTCATTTAGTGTTCACAATAGCCCTAATTAGGCAGGTACTAGTATGGCTCTCATTTTACAAATAAGGAATCTGAGGCCTAGGTTAGAAATAATTTACCTAATAAACTAATAAGTGGCACAGCCTGGATTTAAAACTAGCTAGCTCTGTCTTACTCTAGGATGTATATTATTATCTATCATATCATAATAGAGATCTAAAAATAATTGTTCTAAAAAGAGAGTGATCACATTTGCTCAGAAAGATAGAAAAAGACTTCTTAGAGAAGATTTCATCTAAAATGGAGTTGAAAGATTGGCATTGATGTTAACATGATCAAAACAGTGCTTTAGGAACATTATACTGTCAGAAAAGGGTGAATTGGAGTAGAGATAGACTAACGATAGAACCCTCTTATATACCAGCCACTTCTCTGTAATCATAGAGTTTACAGGATATAGAAAAGAAACAAGTGTATAAGATGTCAGTAGTGATAGATGGTGTTAAGAAAATTTTGGTCGAGCAAGGAAATAGAGGGTGAGATAGGAGAGGTCATGTTTTAAAGAGGGTTATCAAGGAAGAGTTCTCTGCTCTGATGGTATTTGGAACTGATAACAGGTGATTCCAGTATAATTTAAAGTTGGAACAAATGGGTTTTGCCAAAAGGATTGTATGCAACCTATAAAGGAAGGAAGAGAGTCAAGGTTCTGGCTTGTTCCTTGGGTAGGTTAACTGGGGCAGCAGCAGCCCTGGGCTACCTACTTGTGGGATGTCCTTAGCATATCCTGAAGAGCCCATGAAATACCAACAATAAGATTTCCTTTGTGATTATTTTGGGCATGTCTGGTTGTATCATCCTGAGCTCTACACCCTTGGAGAGACCTCCTTGCTAATGAATCCAGGATTTGGGGCCTGAACAATAAGAAAAATGAACTTGTAATTTACTGAAGTGGAGAAGACCATGATGGAGCAGGGTTAGTGGTAGTGATGGAATGGATAGAGGAATCAAGAGTTCAGTTCAAAACATATGAATTTGGAATGACTATTAGAAATCCATACAGGAAATATCAAGTGAGCAATTTGGTATGAGACTGTAGTTCAAAAAGGATGTTCACATTAGAGATATAAATTTGGGGTTTTTCAACCTATAAGTAGATTTTAAAGTCATAGAACTAGATGGTATCACTGGTAGAATGAGTGTGAGAAAATAAGGAAGCCTAGGACACTCTAACATAAGTGAGAAAGATAAGGAGGATCCACCAAAGGAAACCAAGAAGTATGGTGTTTCAAAAAGGTGTAATTATCAAAATGTGTCAAGTAGTGTTAATAGATGAAATAAAATGACTGAATTTGTCCATCAGAATGTGGTAATATGGAGGTCATAGATACCTTAGTAAGAGCTTTAGAGTGGAAAATGATTGGTGCTGATGAGTCCAAGAATGAGAAGAGAAAGTGGAGAGCAAGGAATCTAGTTTTAAAGGGGAGTGAAGAAATGAGTCAGTAGCTGAAATGTCAGTCAAGGGCATTGGTATGGTGATTGATATATGATGGGCCATTCAGGGATAATACACTTGACCAAGTGAAGAGGGAAATTCTGTTGAGGGACCAGTTGAAGAAGTAATGTCCTTAAGTAGGTGGGAAAGAAGTAGAAAAGTAGAGGATTGGCCGTAGGAGCAAGGACACTTGATTCATTGTGAGAAAAGGGTAGACTAATATGTAACTACAGGTGCAAAATACTAGTAGATGAGTAATTTACAAACCCCTCTGATTTTTTCTACTTTCTCAGTTAAATCAGAAGGTAGATTATCAACTAAAGTAAAAGGCCAAGAGATGTGGGAGGTTGGCAAACAGATGAGAAGGAGAGAAACAATCATGTATAAAACTTAATGACTCCTAAGGGCCTAAGATGAAGAGCCCACTGAATTTAGTCTTGGATTTAAAGTGAGACCACAGTACAGTCGTGTGTCTTTATTTAAGCATATTCAGCTACTTGAGAGTAAACAAAGCAATTGGTTAGGATTTTTCCAGGGAAGTAGGACAGGGAGTGAGCTGTAAGGGAAATGAAGGTTAATGCAAAGGGATCTTAGGTAAGAAGAGAAGAATACATGAGGGGCTGAGGAATTGTGTGGAGGTAGAAGAGTCAATGGATTGAAAGCCTTGGTGTGGTTGAAAGTTTACTTAAAGTGTAAGTACTAGATGTAATGAGCTCAAAAAATAAAAGGTGATTTGAATCTAAGATGATGGATGAGGTACAGTTATACTCTGTGGGAGTGTGGAGAGGACAGATGGGAGAAAACATCAAAGAATTGAGAGATCAGGGCATCATATGTACCATCTATGTGGATGTTGAAATACCAAAGAAATATAAGAGGAGTAGTGATGGAGAAATAGTAAGACAGATGCTATGTTTTAGGAGAGAGGAGGAGCGATCTGGAGGTTAGTTAATAATAATAGGAAAGGGGAGGCTTAGCACTTAGAACAATGTCTAATATAAAGTAAGCATGATATAAATATTTACCATTGTAATTATTTGAGAGAACTGATGGAGTACAAACGTAAAGGGCATACATTTTCAAGGCAGTTAGGCAGAATTAAGGATGAAGTCTGTGACCATGAAACCCAAACTAAAAAGCTAGAGAGAAAAATCAGATTTGGATTCATTAGCACTGATTTGTGTGGTAAGCAGAAAGGACACAGTATGAGCAGAGTAAATGGTCTCAAAATCAGGGAAGACCTCATTAACGAGGTAAGTTTAAAGTGAGATTTGAAGAAGTGATGTGAAAAGACAGAACAGAATCATAAATTGTCAGGGTGATTGTGACAATCTGAAGTTAAGCATGCAGGATTTCCTTAGTTATTAAGACATCTCTAGGTTGATTTGAGTCCTCTCATTTAGGAAGGAATTTGGCTTTGTTTTTCTTTCTTTTTTACTTACAAGGTTTTAGTCCTCTCAGTTTTGTTTTGAAAGAAAACAGTTAGCTAGTACATTAACATATTAACTTTGAATATAATCAATCTTTAGGAAAGATATTGAGTAATTTAAGGAGAAAAATACTCCTTCATCTCATCAGTTACTCTTATGTGGAGAATAGATTAAAATATGATTTTAAATCTGCTAGGACTTACCCTCCCCCAAATAGTACTGGACAAAAGTGCTATATTCCCCATTTTCCATACCCATGGCAGAAATTGCTAATCATTCCTGGCACTGTTTCTCACAGATTCTGGTTTTAGTTTCATAATCTATTTCATCATAGTACAGGAGGTACCTGTCACTAATCTGTAATAATTACTCTCTATATGTAGTCTGACAGTTAAGTTAAAAAACTCACCCTACAAAAAGTGCTACATATCTCATGGCCGACTATCACTATGGTCACCTTTGAGGTACTCTCCTTGGAAGCTATGTACCATCACCAGCACCTAGTCTACCCTTCAGAACAATTTTGGAAGTCTGTTTTTTGGGATGGCCATCAGAGCTGTCACCATACAAGGTAAGACAATTAAGTTTGTGAACTCATTCCAGAAAATAAGGGTGGACTAGGTGCTAACACCAGTGCATAGCATCCTAGGGGAAATACCTAGAAGCTGGTGATCATAATTATACTGTGCAGTGAGATAGGTAGCACTTTTTCTAGGATGAGTTATAGACTTAATTGTCTGAACTCTTTTGTCAGGTACTGGTGCTAACTAAGCATGTTGTATACATTACTTTAATCATCACGACAACCTTATGATGTTTGATAAATGAGGACATTGAGAATCAAAGGAATTAAGGAACTTATTCAGGGTCATAACAGCTAAAAAGCAGAAGAACAAAGATTCAAATAAAGTTTCACTTTCCTTCCAAAAATCTCTCATTGAACTGTTTGTCTTTTAATTCTTGGCACTAAAGATAAAATGTCATTGTCATTCTTGTGACATGTTTTACAATTTAACTTTCAGCATCATCACTATATGGCAGGAAAAAACAAAAGTGAAAAATTATCAATATAGATTATTGTGTTGGAGTTAAGAAGGTAAAGGAAAAAGAGCAAAGAGGCGATTACAGGTGTAGAGAATGTCAGACAACAAAGAAAGGAGGAGTCAAGGACTTCCCAAAGAAGGTAATAAAGCAATCTCAAGAAAGAAATAACTAAAAAATCAGTAACAACAAAATAGTATCATGATAAATTAATTATGTTAAAATTGATAGCAGATTATAAAAGAGGGAAGCAGTTAAACCAGGAAGAAACATATATAGTGTTTAGAAAAGGTATAACAACCTGAAAATACTGGCCTATAATGAAAATTCGTCAACTGTAATTGCTCTAGAGTTGTTATGGTAACACTATAATTATAGCATATGTGCAAGTGGTCTGGGAAAAAATTAGAACAATCAAAATATTTATACTGTTCCATAAAGGAACAGGTATAACATTGCAGTAAGCAACACAGAATTGCCTATTATTACTGCTTTTGATTTTGGTTTTGTATATAGTCAGGGAAAATTACAAATCCTAAATTTATTTTATTTATGAGAAAAAAAGCATCAAATTTTTTATGATTTTGAGTAATGAAATATAACTATCCTAAAATGCCTGCATTTTAATTTTTATTGTGTACTTTATTCTTTTGTCCAGTTATAGGTAACGAAGGCACATCTTCATTAACAGATGTTGTAGAGCAAGTTGCAAAGCAACAACAATCACAAGCTTCAGAAATAGAAAAAAACAAAAAAGTCCTGTTCCATTTGCAGGTAGCCTATTTTGTAGTTTTTAAAATGTCTTTACTTGCTTCAAAAGTATGTTAAATTAGTGATAAGGAAGTTATTAAGAACATTTAATATTGGCTCTGCGCCTGTGGCTCAAGAGGCTAAGGCGCCAGCCACATACACCTGAGCTGGTGGGTTTGAATCCAGCCTGGGGCTGCCAAACAACAATGACGGCTGGAACCAAAAAATAGCCAGGCATTGTGGTGGGCGCCTATAGTCCCAGCTACTTGGGAGGCGGAGGCAGGAGAATCGCTTAAGCCCAGGAGTGGGAGTTTGCTGTGAGCTGTGATGCTACTGCACTCTACCCAGGGCAACAGCTTGAGGATCTTTCTCAAAAAAGAAAAAGAATATTTAATATTGGAAGTCAGTATTAAATTTATTCTGTCTCAATTATTTTGTTCTCCTTAAGTAAAGTTCATATGAATATTCTAGTTTTATGAAACTGTTTACACTCCCAATATATAAAGATTCAACTATGTCATTGCAACTATGTATAACCATATAACCTCACATGTGACAAAGAATTATTTCAAATTCACTTATTTGATAGTTTTTCCTAAAATGCTGAATTGAAGGAAGGTTAATTTTTAAGACAGTGTTTCTAAAGCTGTGACTTGTGAGTTATTCATAGCAATTGAACATTTCAAGTAGCCTCCCTCTATGTCCCTTCTCTTTCATAATATATTCATAATCGCACTTCAGGGTATTTGGGAGCCATGCATGGTCTTTGCAAGCAGCATAATTAGATATAACAATACTCTGTAAATATAACTAAACAAATAAAAATGAAAACCACGTCTTTACTTGTGACTTGTATGTTGTTATTAAATACGTCATAGAAGTGAACTGTCTAGTTTGAAAGGCCAAATTTGCCCACTTCTGGCTTCATGATTGAATTTTTCTGTGCCCCTGTTTTCTCAGTTATAAAATGGAGATAATAGTAGGTCCTGCCTATAAGGTTTTCATGAGGATTAAATGAGTTAATTTGTAAATAATGTCAGATATCCTTGGTGGGGTCCAGGTGGACAGTGGAGTGCCTGTTCTTGAAATTGGCTTTAAGTATCATAGGTTTATATGTTTAGGAAAAAGACTATATAGGGTTTAGTACTGTCTGTTTTCCTAGGCACCCAATGTGGGTCTTGGAACATACCCCTCCTGGATACGCATCAGATTCCACAAGTTAAATAGCTTAGTCCCACAAGATTGCTCCCACTTCATATGCTAATTACAAATCCCAAGCCACCCATACTTCTAATCAATTTGAAAATTTTTTAGAATGAGTCACAGAACTCAGGAAAGCAGTCTACTTACTATTACTGATTTATTATGAAGCATACAACTCAGTAACAGCCAAATAGAAGCAATGCATAGAGAAAGTATGGGGGAGAGAGCATGCATGGAACTTTCCATGCATACCCTTTCCTGGCACACCACCCACCCAGCCCTTGATGTGTTCACAAGTTCAGAGCTCTCTGCACCCAACAATTGAAGGGGTTTTTTTTGTTTTTTTTGTTTTTTTTTTTTGAGATGGAGCCTCAAGCTATCCCCCTGGGTAGAATGCCATGGCATCATGCTCACAGCAACCTCCAACTCCTGGGCTCAAGCGAGTCTCCTGCCTCCACCTCCCAAGTAGCTGGGACTACAGGCACCCGCCACAATGCCTGGCCATTTTTTGGTTACAGCCATCATTGTTGTTTGGCGGGCCGGGGCTGGATTCGAACCCGCCACCTTAGGTGTATGTGGCTGGTGCCTTAGCCGCTTGAGCCACAGGCGCCGAGCCCAGTTGAAGGTTTTTTATGGAGTGTTTATAACTTTGGGATGATTCATTATTAATTTAATCTCTAGACTCTCTCATTTTAGGAGGCTGAGAAAACAGGGCTAAAAGTTCCAGGCTTCTAATCAATGATTGGTCTCTCTGATAACCAGCCCTCATCCTGAAGCTATCTAGGATTTTACCAAGAGTTAACTCATTAAAACAAAAGAAGCTCCTATCATTCTTATCACTTGGGAAATTCCAAGGTGCTGTGATAGATGTTTGTCCCTTCCAAATCTGATGTTGAAATTTGATCTCCTGTGGAAGTGGGGCCTAATGAGAGGTGTTTGGGTCATGAGGGCAGATTACTTATGAATAGGTTAATGCCTTCCTTTAGGGAAGTGAGTTCACACTTTTTTTTAATTCTCTTGAGAGCTGATTGTTAAAAAGAACCTGGCAGCTCCCCAGCCCTGATGCCTCTCTTGCCATGTGCTTGCTGCACATTGGTTCCTCCTCACTTTCTGCCGTGAGTGGAATCCACCTGAGGCTTTCACCAGATGCAGATGCCCAATCTTAAACGTTCTGACCATCAAAATTGTGAGCCAAATCTTTTTTTCTAAACAGACTATACAGCCTCAAATATTCCTTTACAGCAACACAAAATGGACTAAAATACAAGAGTTTTAGGAACTCTGTACCAAGAACCAGAAACAAAGATAAAAATGTCTTTCTATGATACCATACTACCTGATTTAATATTTATTATACAGTATAGTAATCAAGATAATGTGATATAATTTCAGGCCAGACATATAGATCCATGGCATTAAATAAAGTGTCCAGAAATAACCCCACACATATCTACTGATTTTGAAGAAGTACCAAGGCAATTCAATTCACTGGAGAAAGATAACCTTTTCACCAGATAGTGGAGGAAAAATTAGATATCCTCATGCAAAGAGAAAGAGGGAGGGAGGGAGGAAGGAGAAAAGAAAAGAAAAAGATGGGAAGGAAGGAAAGGAAGGAGAAAGAAAGAATGAAAAGGAGAGAAAAGAAAGAAATCTCTCAAATTTCACTTCATGCCATATATAGAAATTAACTCAAAATGAACCACAGGCCTCAATGTAAGAATTAAAATTGCAAAATGTCTAGGAGAAAACATGGAAGAAAGACTTAGTGGTGTTGGGTTTAGCAATAATTTATCTAATAGGACACACAAAATTGGTTGAATTTCACTGAAACATTTTTTTTTAGTTTGTGCCTCTAAATATACTATTAGGAAAACAAAAAGGAGGTATCTTTTTAAGACCCTTTGGGCATTTGGGTTGTCACAGACTGGGAGAAAATGTTTGAAAACACATCTGACAATGTACTTATATTTGTATTATGTATACACAACCCATTAGAATGGCTAAATCTAAACAGACTGACCATATATACCAGGTTGGTATAGCAGATCCCTCTAACTAGAACTCCTAGTTAAATAGAATGTAAAATGACAGCAACCAATTAGGAAAACAATTTCTTATTTCTTAAAAAGTTAAACCTGTCCCTATCATATAGCCAAGCCATTTAACTGCTAGATATTTATCCAAGAGAAATCAATGTATAGGCCCACTGCAAAACTAGAAATAACCCAAATGCCCATCAGTTAGATGAAACTAGTGGAAAAAGCATGATATATCCATATAAGGAATATTACTCAGCCATTAAAAGTGAAGAGCTATTGATATATACATTAACCATGGGTGAATCTCAAAATAATTATGCTGACTGAAAGAAGAGAGACTTAACACTATATTAAATGATCATTCTATTTATATAAAATTATTGAAAATCAAACTAATGGTTAGTGATGAAAAGCAGACCAGTGGTTGCCTAGGAATGAAGAGGGCAGGCAGGGCAGTACAAAGCGTTAGGAGGAAGCTTTTTGGATAATGGATATGTTTATTGCCTTAATTTTGGTAATAGTTTCGTGAGCATCTAAGAATGCCGAAATTTATCAAATTGAGAGTTTAAATATGTGAAGTTTACATCTATTTTTCCTCAATAAAGCTATAAACAATAAAAGAGAAGAAGGGAGAGAGAAAAGGAGAAGAGGAAGAGAAAGGAGGAAGAGTTGGGGGGAGGAGGAGAAAACAATATAAATCTAGTGTAGAGTAGAAATGAATTAAAGGAGAAAAGTACTAAAGCCCATAAGAAAAGTTGACAGTTAATTATATTTGTCCAGGAAAGACAAGAGGCCATGATCAAACTGGTGGAAATGTCATCAGTAAAATTGATAGCCTGATGTATCTGGCAGGGCATGTGTCCCTTTCCTGACCATTTCTTGTACATCACTCATTCACTCTTTTAATAAGTATTTATTGAGCAGCTAGCTACTTTGTGTCAGTTCCTGTTTTGAGCACTGGGAAGATGATGGTATAGAAGACAGACAAGGTTCCTGTAGCCACCTTGGGAGTTTGGGGTCTGGGAAAAGTAATACAATGGAAAAAACCACTGGAGGATCTTCAGGGAAATGACATGGTATGATTTATGTTTTGAAAAGATTCTTCTGCTTGATATGAGAAGCCTCGTTGGGGGACTGGATAAAAACAGGGAGACAAGTTAGAAGTTAAGTTATGCTACAAAAATTGGACAGAAGTGAATTGGGAGTTTTTTCCTAGAGCCTACCCCTCAGATTTGCTGAGAAATAGGTGGTGAGGGTAAGGGGAAGGGAGGAATCAGGAATGACTTCTAGGCCTTTGGATATCCAGGTAGAAAGTGAATACCCAGATTTTATTAAAATTGGAAAGACTCACAGAGGAATATGTTTGGTGTGTGTTTTTTCCTAAATATGTATGCTTGAGATATCTTTTAGACATCCAAATTGAAATGTCAAGTGAGCATTTAAAATATCAGAGCTGAAGATAAAAACTGGGGCTCATCAGCAGGTTATATTTTTCAGTGAACTCACCTCTCTTGTCTCTGCCAGGAAAAAGATAGAGGGGTTTGCCTTTCTAACACAGTGCCTTTCTCCCAGCATTATAAATTATTTATTTACAGACAATGGCCATACTAGGGAAAAAGGAGGATGGCAGATGACCTGGAGAGTTGTTTTTGTTGGAGTATCTACAGAATTTGAGGAACAGTTAAATACAGATAATAAAGACAAGGGAAGAAGTAATGGTTTAGGAATATAGGAGTGTGGTAATTAAAATTTTTGGTCCCTATTTTTCATCCCTCTGTATATCCACACCATTTTCCGTATCATTAGAACGCTTAATGCTCTCCCATAATGGTGGCCACACTTCCCCTAGACACTGAGTTTGATCATGTGACTAGCTGGGATATTAGCAAATGTGATTCAAGTAAAAGCTTTAAAAAACTCTGACATATAGGAACTTCCATTCTTTTGCCTCTGCTGTTATCATGAGAAGGACATGACTGGGGTGGCCCACTGGAGGAGGTATGCCTAAAGCAAAGCCAAGAAACCTTTGTCAGCCCAGTAAAAGCCAACCTATATCATCTTATAACCAGCCAACCCCCTAGATAGTTGAGCAGCAGAACCTCCTAACCAGCCCCACCTGTTTCCAGTCATGTCAGCAATAAATACGTGGTTGTTCTATGCCACTGAGGTGTTGTGGTTCTAGCTGGGTGTAGAACTCACAGCCACTTACATCCAGTGAATCACCAGCAGAGTTCAAGATGTGAATGTAGATGAAATTACTCAAGGAATATAAATACAATGAAAAGAGGAAATTATGATGACTAAACTCTGAGGCAAACTTGTATTCAAAAGAACAGCTGAGATTAAGAAGGAATATCCAGATATAACTGAGGGGAACCAGAACAGGGTAGGGTGGTGTGGAAATAAGGCTTTAACAAGGAGGCACTGGTTAGCAATGCCAAATGCCCCAGAGAGGCAAACTAGTTATCTTTATATTCATTTTACAAATGAAGAAACTGAAGTTTGGGTGGAGTAATTAAGTTTGTTATACATGATCATACAAGCTAGTAAGCAGCAGTAAAAGCATGAGAACCTGGACATTTTGATTCTTAATGCAGGGCTCCATTATTTTTATCATATTGTCTTGAGTTTGTACTTCTGATGTCTATAAATATTAAAATGATTATCATATATATAAAATACTAAGATAAAATGATGTGATTTTAATTTTCAAGATTATATGAACATTAAAAAATAAGAAAAATATAACAGATTTTTCTGAGATTATAAAATAATTGTGTTACTTTAGTGTATGTTTTCTTCTGTAATACATCAGTTTTTATTAGATAATATATATTTTTATGTTAAGTGATTTTTCTATATTATAGATCAAAATAATGACTTTCCTTTTATGTTTAATATCATGAATTAATAATGATAATATTAAACTATTTTACAGAATGAACTCCAGGAGCTTGAAAAACAAATAGCAGTTGTCTCTGCAGAAACCAAAGAAACAGAAAGACAAATTGATCAGCAAGATGCTACCATAGAGAATATCAAACTTCAGTGCAGTATCCTAGAAACTCAAATCAAATCCTTACATTCAGAAAATGTGAAGCTTAAATTTGACATAGAAATGGCCCAAGAGGATTTTGAGGGACACATGATAAAATATAATGAATATTATATAAAAATAAAAGCACATAAAGATAGTATGAAGGAGGTAGAAAGCAAATGGCCATTTATGATTGAACTCCATGAAAAGAAAGAACTCGTTAAAAAACTAAGAACAATGAAAGAAGAACTCATGCAAGATCTCCAAAATCCAGGAGGAAAGAGAGTAACACAAGTACAGGTTTGCATTATTACTTAGCAAAACCTTTTCTATTATTATTCATTTTTTGAAAGTTCATATACTAAATGATAAATTCATCATTAAGTTAATAAAAAATACTATTCTGCATTTAGAAACTAACAAGTCTTAAAATGTAGGTAAGTACATATGTTGTATAACAACTATATCAAGTGTGCAAATGCATTAAGAAACACCCACAAATCCTTTGTGGATTTATGACAATATATGGTCAAACAAAATCACAGTGAATAGTTAATCAATTGGTTGCAGAAAGTATAATTCCCAAGTGTTGAAGCCTCAGCTTCTGTGCTCCAGATCCAGCTATGGATCCAGACCAATTCAGATCAATTTAGTATGCTTAATGCTGTTAATGCAAACAATATGAATTAATAATTGCATCTTAATCATCTTTCTGTTTCTCTTACTGTATTTTTCAAGACATTAGAAGACACAGACTTAAAATATAGATCATTTCTTGCTAGAGAATTAAAAAGTATCCTTTACACTGTTGGGCAGTTAATACCATGACTATCATTTTCCTTTATGTCTTATTTTCATTTAGTTTTTAGTTTTATATGTTTTCAAATCTAAGGTGTTTTATTCAGATAATAGCTCTTTATTTTGCACACACATAGAAGTAATATTCTAATCCTATTTATCAAAATTGAATTTTGATTTGGCTAGTTTTCCAATTATAGAAATACTAAAAATCCTGGATTTATATTGACTACGTCTTTTTTATTTGTATATTTTAAATTTTATAAACATACAGGAAGACATTACAAAGTTAAAGGATAAAATTACAGCTGTAAAAGAAATTATCAATGAAAAAACTTGTTTTCTTGAGGAAGAAAAAAAGACACATGAAAAACTTAGAAAAGAAATAGAGGTAAGTCTTAATTATCTATATTTCAGTGTTATATGGGACCATTTTTAAAAGTTACATTAATATTTTCATAGTTTATTCGCAACTCAAAACAGATGAAGAGCAAGAAAGAACTATAAAGTTTAGTAGATAAATACGTAACTAGATAACTAGATGTTCATTCAAAGATGTTCAAATATGTGAATGTATTTAAACAATACCAGAACTCACTCCTATTTAAATCTGGTCTAGAATTGTTCTAGCTTTCATTTCGCCAACAATTTGATATCCAACTAATGGTTATAATACAGAGGTTATACTCACAATTAAAAAGGATGCCCATTCCTAGACGTCAGAGATGCCTCAAAATACCTTCAAACTTCTCTGATTTAATATTTGCAATTATCAAGATTCAAAACAAATGTTAGGCAAAATTGAAAGTGTGACTAAATTCTTAAAGCATTGTGTTACAACTAATAGACTACTATAGTCATTATTGTTTAGAAAAGGAGAGCAAAATATGGAAAAGATGTTAATAAGGGCAAATAAAAAATGATTTTTACCTTTAATACATCAATTTAGGAAATAAAAAGATGCATATTGCCACTTTTCTTTTAACTAATTTGACATAATACAAAAAACTAAGGAATGTGAAGATAAAACCCCTACCTTTACATATTCTTTCTAAGAAACATGTTGATTTTACTGTATAGTTCACAAGGAATCCAAATAAATAAGAAATTATTTTGTCCTTATAGATGGCAAGATTTATTATAAAACTATAAATAGTTAATATATAAGTGGTATAAAAACAGAAAAAAAAATGACTAATGGAAAAAGGATCCTGAAATAACCCATGTATAAATGATACAAATAAAACACACACACTTCTGAAAGTATTCAAGGCAATATGAGAAAAAACTTAACTATTTATGTTAGAGAAGCATTTCTTTTAAAAAACAAAACACCTACAAACTCTATGATTAAATATTTTTACTTTTGACTACAAGTTTCCAGCTAATGGAAATACACTATAACAGGAGAGAAGACTCAGTTCTGGAGAAGATATTTTTAACATGTGTAAAAAGACTTATTTTTTAAAACATATGTGTTTAAAAAATCAATGCAAAATACAACCAATCTCATTAAACATACGAAGTTGATAACTAAAACCAAATGAGTTTACACATTTAGCCCATAAAATTATCAGTATTAGAGTTGGTTAAGCTGTGGAGCATCTAAATTTTAACACACTATTGTAACTGTGTTTTGGAAAGAAACTTGAAATTACCTAGTAATTTTTTTTAAGGTATAATTGTCATGAGGATAAGTCCACAAATTATAAGTATTTAGTTTGATTAATTTTGACTAGTATACGAATGTATCTGCATTACCATTACCTATATCAAGATACAGAACTTTCCCAGAATGTCCAAAAAGTTATCTTGTGCCTCTTTCATTAGGCAACACTATTTAGTTTTTTAAAAACAGCTTTATTAAGATATAATTTACATGCCATGCAACTCACCATTTAAAGCACATAATTCAGTGACTTTTAGTATATTTATAGATGTATATAACATTCACTCAGGTTAATTTTAGAAATTTACAACACTTACAAAAAGCAACATGTACCCTTCATCTATGACCCTTTTGTCTTTCTAGTTTATTTGCCCATATTTTTGTTTCATCATGTTGTTTCTTCCTTCTTGATGTTCTGAGATTTCTTCTTATATCACTTCCTTTTTCTTTAGAAAATTTCTAGGCTCGGTGCCTATAGCTCAACGGGCTAAGGCGCCAGCCACGTACACCTAAGGTGGCGGGTTCGAATCCCCAGCCCGGAACCGCCAAAACAACAATGACGACTGCAACCAAAACAATAGCCGGGCGTTGTGGCGGGCGCCTGTGGTCCCAGCTACTTGGGAGGCGGAGGCAGGAGACTTGCTTGAGCCCAGGAGTTGGAGGTTGCTGTGAGCTATAATGCCACAGCACTCTGCCCAGGGGGACAGCTTGAGGCTCTGTCTCAAAAAAAAAAAAGAAAATTTCTAAATTTTTTTCTTTTGGGGCAGGTCTGCTAATGATACGTTCTTTTATTTTATTTATTATCTGATAATGTCTTGATTTCTCCTTCATTTCTGAACTGTGTTTTTGCTAGATATGAATTCTGGGTTGACAGTTCTTTCCACAGTTGAAATATGTTATTTCACTTTCTTCTGGCCTCCATGATTTCTAAGGAGAAATCTGCTGTCATTTGAATTGCTTTCCCATATACAATTGTATGTAAGGTATTTTGTCTTGCTGCCATCAAAATTTTGTCTTTAGTTTTTAGAAATTTTACCATGACAAGTTTTTTTAATGAATTTCTTTGGATTTATCTTTTTTAGAGTTATCTCAGATTCTCAATTCTGTCAGTTTACATCTTTTGCCAAATTTGAGATTTTTTAGCCATTATTTATTTGAATACTTTTAAACTGTCTACCCTCTTTCTCCTCTCTCCTCTCCTTCTAGAACACTCATGACACAAATATTAGATCTCTTTTTTGTAGTCTCATAGGCTCCTGAGGTTCTATTGTATTCTCTTTTCAGCCTATTTTCTCGCTGTTGTTTAGACTGAGTAATTTCTAGTGTGCTTTCAGTGATGGATTTTCTTTTCATCAGTTCCCCACATCTGCTATTGAAATCCATTTAACTTTTCATTTTGGTTATAATCTTTTAGTTCTTAAGTTTCCACTGAGGTCTTTCTCGTATCTTCTTTCCTTTCTTGAGACTTTCTATTTTTCTAGGCATGTTTGTCATTATTTTAAAAATATTTTTATGATAACTGTTTCAAAATACTTGCCAGATAGTTTTAACTTCTGTGTTATCTTGATGTTAGGACATGCTGATTGTGATTTCTTATTCAGTTTGAGATCTTATTAGCTTTTGGTGTTATAAGCAATTTTCTATTGAAATCTGGACATGTTTTAAGATTCTGCCTCTTCATTAGTTCCAGATGGTAATTAGGTACAGATTCTCCTGCCAGTTTCTATTGACTCCACTGACTCCCATGGAAGGGGGTTAGGGATTCATATTACTACTGGTCAGGAGTGGGAATTTTGGCAGGCCTGTAGCCTCTGCTGATACCACTATGGCTTGGTAGGGGTAAAGATGCCTTGTTAGTGGCCCTCTCATGGCCCTTCTTGACACTGTGAGGATATGGCCTCTCTACTACTGAGCAGTGACAAAGTTCTTAACTCTTTTCTAGGACTTCTTTCTGATATTATGCCAGCAAGGAGAGGAATGATTACCACTTGTTGGGAGCAGTGGTCCAGGATCCTCAAATTGGTCTCCACTGACAATCCAGGGCATGATTTCTCATTGCTTAGAGAGATTTGAAACTCCTGGCTCCCTAATTAGTTTTCCCTGGTACCACCTTAGCAGGGGTTTTAGGAAACTTCATTACAGCCTAGCAATGAAAAATTAGCCAAATGTTGTGATGGGCACCTGTAGTCCTTTGGGAAGCTGAAGCAGGAGGATCTCTTGAACCTAGGAGTTGTAGGTTGCTGTGAGCTAGGCTGACACCATGGGACTCTGGCCTGGGCAACAGAGTGAGACTCTGTCTCAAAATAAATAAATAATAAAAAAAAGGTGATATAGGGATTTTAAGATAAATAAAAGCAGATAGATTTTGTTTCCACTAGACTCATAGAACAAGAAATGTTAAAGAAAAATAAATTTTAAAGCTGAAAGAAAATGGTGTTGAGAAAGATTAAAACATGAAAAATATGGGTACATAAATGAGTATTTTTCTTTTTGTGAATTATTTAAAAGCCAATTAATACTTTAAAATAAAAACAATAGCTGATCACAGTGGCTCATGCCTGTAATCCTAGTACTCTGGGAGGGCCAAAGGAGGTGGATTGCCTGAGCTCATGAGTTGGAGACCAACCAGAGCTAGAGCGAGACCCCATCTCTAAAAATAGCTGGACATTCTGGCAGGTGCCTGTAGTCCTAGCTATTCAGAAGGCTGAGGCAAGAGAATCACTTGAGCCCAAGAGTTTGAGGTTGCTGTAAGCTATGACACCTCAGCACTCTGCCAAGGGCGACAAAGTGAGACTCTGTATCATAAAACAAACAAATAAATAAAAAATAATGTATTTTGAGTTTTATAATACATGTACAGTAAGATATATCTCAATAATGGCCTTTTATTATAAAGTTCCAACATTTTCATGAACTGGTATGGTGCATGTATTAATCGAAGCTAGATTGTGAAAAGTTAAAGGTACTTACTGAAATTCCCCATGCAGTTTTAAAGAAAGAAAACATACGTATAGTATAGTTAGCAAGACAAAGGAAGAAATAAAATGGAAAAATAAAAAATAATTAATACAAAAGAAGACATAAAAGGAGAAAGAAAGGAAAAAGACAAAAGGGACTAATAGAAGACAAATATGATAGACTGAAACCACAAAATATCAATAGTTATATAAAATGTAAATGAACTAACCACTCTAATGAAAATAGAGAAATTATCAGACTGGATAAAAAAATCAGGGTGCAGTAGCTCACACCTATAATCCCAGCATTATGGGAGGCTAAGGAAGGAATATTGGTTGAGCTCAGGAGTTCGAGACTTGCCGGAGCAAGAGTGAGACCCCAATTTATAAAAAACAAAAATAACAACCAAAAATACCTAGCCAGGCACACAGCAAGCGCCTGTAATCCTAGCACTCTGGGAGGCCCACAGCTGGAGTCTGAGGTTGCAGTGAGCCATGATGTCATTGCATTCTGCTCAGGGCAGAGGGTGGGACTCTCACTCAACAACAACAACAACAACAATTAAAAAAAAAAAGCAAGGAAATAAAAAGAAAAAAATTAAGCAAGGAAATAAAAAATTAAAAAAAAAATCAGCGTTCCTATTCTCCTCCTCACAAGAGATGCACTTTTAATTTAAAGGCACAAATAAGTTGAAAGTACAAAGATGGGATAAACTATGAAGACACAAATCTTAAGAAACCTCTATGTTAATATCAAATTGATTTCAAGATGTGGAGTATTAAGCAAGTTAAAGAGGGAAGTCAGTTCACCAAGAAGGAATAACAACTGTATATGTGTATTTACCTAATAATAGAGCTTCAAAATACCTTAGCAAAACTAACAGTACTAAAAAGAAGAGATAAATCTACAATTATATCAGAAATCTTAACTTTTTTTCAAGTAATTGATAGAATAATACAAGAAAATGAGTGAACATTTAGAAGATTTGAATAACTTTTCTACCATCTCCAACTAACTATGGATTATACTTTATTTTCAAATGCACAAGGAATATTCAACAACATAGACAGTATAGTAGATGATAAATTTCAAGGAAATTGAAATTCTTTTATCATAGCAGAATTCAATTAGAAATCAACAATGACAAAATAGCTAGAGAATACATTAACATTTGGAAATTGAGTATTACAATTCTAAATAACCCATACGTCAAAGAAGAAATCACATGCAAAATAAGAAAATATTTAAAACCAAATGATAATGAAAATAACATATGGAAAATTATGGGGTATAGCTAAAGTAGTATTTAGAGAAAAATTCACTGGGTTTTATGCTATATTAGAAAACAGTAAAATATTTGAAATCAAGTATCTAAGCTTCCCCCAGAAGGGATTATAAAAATAAGATAAATTCAGCCAGAAGTAAATGGAAAAAGTTAAATCATACAGAATAGAAATCAATAAAATAGAAATCAGAAAAACAAATGGGAAAATAACAATAAAGCCAAAAGTTGAAAAGATTAATAAAGCTGATAGACTCATAGCAGTAGTGATCAAGAAAAGAGAGAGATAGTGGGAACATTACCTCAGGCGGTACAGACTTAAGAAGTGTGATAAAGGCCTATTATGAACAACTTTATGTCAAGAAATTTGATACCTTAGAATAAACAGATTCCTTGAAAAAGACAAATACCTTAATACAGGAAGAAATCGCATGTTTGTTTAGGCTTATGATCCATTTTAAATTAAACTTATGAATGATATAAAATAAGAATAAATGCAATTGAATTTATTACAATTAAAAACTTCCCCATAGGAAAAAATTCGAGACCAACACATTTTCACTGGTGAATTCTGATATGTTTAAGGAAGAAGTAATACCCAACCTATACAAATATTCAGTATACAGAAAAGGGAACTCTTTTCCTTTCAAAAGGCCACATAACCCTGATACAAAAACAAATGACATGTTTATTAGAAAAGAAATTATAAACCAATTGCCCCTCATGAACATAGATGCAGAAATCCTTAACAAAATATTTGCAAATTGAATTTAGCAATATCCAGAAAGTCTGATACATTCAAACCAAGCAAGTATTATACCAGGAATAATAAAAATATTTGAAATGCAAAGTTTGTCAAACTGTTAAAAATCCAACCTGTAACTCATTGTAGGAACATAATGACAGAGGTAAAAAAGATGAACTCTTGATAGGTTTTAGAAGCAGGATTGGACAAAATTCAGCACCTTTAACAAATTTGTTGAGTAACAAATCTCAACAAATTAAGACTAAAGAAAATTTTTTCAACTTGACAAAGGGCATCTGTAAAAAACTTACAGCTAAGAACATCATATTTACTGGTGAAATGTTGAATGTTTTCTCCCCTAAGATGGAGAACCAGACAAAGATGTCTGATTTCACCTCCTCCATACAGCATCATCATCATTATTATTTTTGGAGACATTTACTATGTTGCCCTCAGTAGAGTGCTGTAGCATATAGCATTATTCTTGTCTTACAACATTGGTTAATGTTATAAGGCAAGAAAAAAATATGTAAGGCATAAAGATTGGAAAGAATGAAGTAAAATTGTCATTCACAGATAGCATAATTATTTAAGTAGAAGCAGCCTGAAGAGTCTACAAAAAGACTAATTAGAACGAGTAAATGAATTTATTTACTAAGTTCATAGTCAAAATATAAAAGTCAATTATATTTGTAAGTAGTTTCTAAGTTTACTAAGTCATAAGTCAAAATATAAAAGTGAATTATATTTTTAAGTAGTTTCTCTGTAGTAGTAGTAAACAACTGAAAAGTGAGATGAATAAACTTTTTTCATTAACCCTAAAGAACATAAAATACTTGCTAATTGATTTTATGAATAAATGTGTATAACTCTATATTAAAAATATTGCTGAGATGGGTGGTGCCTGTGGCTCAAACGAGTAGGGTGCCATCCCCATATCCTGGAGGTGGCAGGTTCAAACCCAGCCCTGGCCAAAAACTGCAAAAACTGAAAAAAAAAAAAAAATATATATATATAGCTGAGAAATTAAAGACTGCTAAATAAATGGAGAGATAAACTATGTTTATGGTTTGTAAAATATAATTTTAAAATGTCAACTTCTCCCAAAATGATTAATAGGTTTAACACTGTTCCATAAAGCACTGTTGAGTATTTTTTTTTTAGAAATTCACAAGATGATTCTAAAATTTATGTGATGAAAATGCAAATGATCTAGTAAAGCCAAAACAATCTTGGGAAAGAAAAATAAAGTTGTAGGATTTATCCTACCTGATATTAAGATTTACTACCTATGGTTATCAAGAAAGTATAGTATAGATAAAAGAATAAATGGACCAATGGAATAGAATAGAGTTCAGAAATTAATTATATTTTATCAATTTGACAAAGTTGTCAAGGAAATTCAATGAAGAAGGGAAAGTCTTATCAATAACTGTTTATGAAATAATTGTATATCTATCAGGAAAAAATTAACCTCTATGTCTACCTCACAACATATACAAAATTTCATTTGAAATGGAGGATAGATGTAAATGTAAAAGCCAAAACTGTAAAGCTTGTAGAAGAAGCTGTAAGAGAATATCTTTATTATGTTGGATTAGGAAAGATTTCTTAGGATACAAAATACACTAACTATAGGGTAAGAATATTGATATATTAGACTTAAAACTTTGAAACTTCTTTTCTTCCAAAGAGACCTCTAAGAAAATGAAAAAGCAAGCAGAGGGTGGTAGCTCACATCTGTAATTCTAACTTTGGGTGCCTGAGGAAGGAGGACTGCTTGAGGCCAGGAATTCACAACCAGTCTGGGTGACAGCAAGATCCCATCTGTACCAAAAAAAAGAAAAAAAATTTAGCCAGGCATGATGGTGATGGTGTGTATCTGTAGTTCCAGCTACCCAGGAGGCTGAGCTAAGAGGATCACTTGAGTTCAGGAGTTTGAAATTGCAGTGAGCTATGATTGTGCCACTCACTCTAGCCTGGACAACAGAGTGAGACCTTTTCTCAAAAACAACAAAAAATGAAAAGGCAAAAATCACAGGAGGAGTAAAAATATTTGCAACACACACACACAACTTTCACCTTGGACTTACATATAAATAATTACTGTTACCACTCAGTAATATTATAAAAGACAGAGAGCCATTTTTTAAATGGGCACAAGATTTGAATAGAAATTTTACAAAAGAAGATACAGGATGACTGATAAACACACGAAAAATCCTCAACACTCTTAACACCAAAGAAATGCAAACTAAAACCACAAAGAGATGCTATCTATACCCTACCCTTTAGTCTTAGAAAGATGAAAGATTCCATGAATGATAATAATGAATGTTGAACAACTGGAAAGATCTTGCATTGCTGGGGAAATTATAAAATGGTGCAACTGTTTTGGAAACTGGTTTGACAGTTTCTTAAAAAGTTAGCATATATATAACCTATGTCTCAACAATTCCTCTCATAGGCATTTGCTCAAGAAAATTGAACATTTTTTTTATGCTTTAAAAACTTACATATGAATTCTCATAGCAGCTTTATTCTTAATAGCCTCAAAAGTGAAATATCCCAAATGTACCTGAAAGGGACAATGGATGAACAAATCGTAGTATATTTATAAAATGTAATACTACATATACTACATATCAATGGGTAACTTTTTCAGCCTTATTATTCTATCATTTTATTAGTTCTTTTAAATAAAGGCATTTTACTACATTGAGATACCATTTTACATCTACAAGGATGGCCATAACCCCCTGCCCAAAATGAGTATTTTCAAAGCTGTGAAGAAATTGGAACCCTCATATAGTTCTTGTAAAATAGTGCAGTCATTTTGGAAACTGGCTGGCAATTCCTAAACAGTTATATACATACTTACTATATGACCCAGTAACTCCATTTCTAGGTATATGCCAAAGAGAAGTGAAAACATATATCCACATGAAAACTTGCACATTAAAATTGATGGCAGCATTATTCATAATAGCCAAAAAAATGGAATCAATTCAAATGTCCATTAAATGTAAAATAAAACATGGTAAATCACACAATGGGCTATTACTATTTTGCAATGAAAAGGAATAAAGTTCTGATACATGCTACACTGTGGATGACCCTTAAAAAATATTATCCTAAGTAAAAGAAGCCAGTCACAAAAGACTATGATTTCATTTCTGTGCCATGTCCAAAATAGGCAAAATGTATATAAAGAGAAAACGGATTAGTGGTTTCCTACTGCTAAGGGGTGGTGGGAATACAGAGTGACTGCTAATGGGTAGTAGATTATGCAAATGTTTTAAAATTGATCGTAATAATAGTTGCACAATTTTGTGAGTATGCTAAAACTATTGAGTTGTGCACTTTAAAAGATGGATTTAGTATGTGAATTATATCTCAATAAATCTGTTTTTAAAAAACAATTGCGTGTTCTATGCATAGCAAATATTAAACATCAGAAATTTTGACTGACTTTCCCATGGCCTGACACCAGGACCCTTATACATGCAATGGTACTTCATTGCCTTCCAGGGCAGCATCTGGCTCAGCATAAGTAGTGATTTACTTACCAGTAGAGAAATGTACTACCTGCTCTCCTAGATCTTTTAAATCTGTAGATCTGTGTTTCAGTGAACCACTGGATACAGGAAACAGAAAATGAAAAACTGATGTTAAAAGAAAAACTTTAGACAAATATAATAAAGTTTTACTGAACAAAGAAGGATTTGAGAATCAGGCAGCCCTCAGAAACAGGAGAGGTTCAGAGACCTCTGCTTTACAACATGGGCAGGCAGCATTTGTGGACAGCATTGCTTTTTTTTTTAAGGGATCTGATCAGTTAGAGGCCTGTGATCGATTGAAGCTTAGTTGCTTTCTGTGATTGGTTGACACAGTTATCTGTTGTAAAAGTATATTGTAAAAGTATACGTTTTCAGTTAGTTTAAATACTAGGTTAAGTTGCAGTTCCTTACATAGGGACTCAAAGCACAGAGTCCATCAGGCCAAGTTTAGTTTAACACTGGTAACTGTTCTGACAAGTAGAATGTACTCCAACATGGACTCTTCACTTGGGTTCACATGCCAAACACCATCACTTGATGTCTATGAAAACTTGGTCAAATTACTTAAACTCTTTCATCTTTGGTTTTCTTACACAAAAATGAGGATAATAATACCTATATCATAAAGTGTTATGAGAATTTAATTATATGAGAAAGCGCTCAGCACAGTATCTAACATGTAATAAGTATTGAATAAATAATTATCATACAATTACTGTTTATTTTTATTATCACTGTTATTTACAGTGACTAGTTTCTAATTAAGTGCTTTCCTTTTTAGAGTAGTCAAAACTTCCTTTATGGCTGTTTACTATTTATACTTCATAAGCTCTACTGATGTGTGCTCCTTTTTTAACAGGTTCAACATAAGAGATATGATGCAATTCTTAAGCGTTTGCATTGTCAACTGAAAAAGCTTCAGTCAAACAGAAGACAATGGCAATGGAACATTCACCAACTGGAGAAAACTGCAGCTGAACTAAGGAAATGTATTAGAATGCAGGAATAACATGCCATAGGGCACTGTGGAACATAGACCCTGCCAACAGAAATTATGGGACAGAAGGTTGGGAAAATCTTTTGATTTCTTGCTAACAAACTTCCACTACATATAGCAGAGGCCTGTCATCCATCTGGTAAAGTGCCTTCCGACCCTACACTTGATAGCTCTAGATAGAGAAAGGAAGGCTTACAGGTGGCTAGTGGAAGAGTCTGTGAATATTTTGAGAATGTTAAGATGTATTATGCTCATAAATGAAGTAAAACTTTAGAAGAAAAAAAATACTTGAATTTTCAATGATTTAAATTAAGATAATTTACAAATGGTGTCTATTTCAAACTTTTTATTATAATTTGTTTTGTTTATAACTGCCTTCAGAGTAGCCCATAAATACTGATATTTATAATAATATTTTTATACATCCAATGCTTCAGATATTCTACTCAGAAAGCAAAAATCATTTTTATTGGTTATTAAATGACATATTTTAAAGTGTTGCAATGCATAAAATTTCTCATTCACTTTTCTGTCTATAAATTCTTTTTGCCTATTGTGATTAAATTAAAGTTATATTATGTAAGGTAACCTCTGAAGAGTTTTAATTATTATAGACTGACATACATTTTTTTTCCATCGGATAGTAAATGCTACATCCATGGCAATGAAGCAAATATTTCTTGTCCTTTTCTAGATAAAGCACCTCCTTTCATGGTTCCATTGAGTCAGATAGTTAGAAACAAAACAAAATATTAATTATTGGATATATGGTTTTTAAAGAGTCACTTATAGGATTAAGTGATTTCAAGCAAACAATATCAAAAAGATATTTCAAATCCATTTTCTCCTCACCTTTCTATAGCCATGAGATTTGGTTAAGAGTGTAGCTGATATAAAACCTGATATTTATAATCTTATTATGTCTAACATTAATAGTTTTATTATGGCTTACCATGGCTAACACATCTAATGACTTATCCTGTCACACAATCAGCTTTGGTCTATGATTCAGAAAAACATCTACAAATGGAAGTAGTTAACATATGAATTATCAGGAGTACCACCTCTGTGCAGCTGGAGACAAAGCTGAAGCAAATGCTGACTGTATAAATATATTTTAATTTAATGAATTATTAAAAAGTTTTTCTTATAGTTATACTCCATTCCATTTATAGCTTATAAAAGAGAAATTCTAGCATTCTAAACTCTTTTTATAATGGGATTCAAAATATTTATACATGGTAACACGTTGGGTCATATTTTTGTAAGTTTATTTTTCAATTAACATATAAAGAAAATAGGTTTAATCTGCTTAAATGCCCTATTCATGAAAGCAATTTTTAGTGTCTAAAATATCCTTGATATAATACATGTGCCTATTTAAAATTTTTTCACAGTTATTTGAAAGAGAAACATTTCTTCCTTTCTCTTTCTAAACTTGAAAACTATTTCAAATAAATAGAGGCTTTTGGATTAAGAAGAACACAATTATGAAGTATCTCAAGCCTAATGATTGAGTGGGTATGGTATTTCAACACTGTCTAAAAACTCCAAACTGAGAAAATTGAAGTTATTTTTTATTCTATTTCTATATAACTCAACCCAGCATAGACTGTGACCTCTTTTGCCTCCTCACACAATGCTTCTGGGCTAAAATTCAGTCTCTTTTGGGTAAACATGCAACTCAGAATTCTCCTCTTTCTCATTTTCTCCTGGTAGTAGTGGTCTTAAGTTTCTGAGGTATTTAAATTGTTTTGGCATCAGGAGCAGAGCTTTGGTCCAAGTGTCCTTCTGTGCCCTCACTGGCGGCTGCAGAGAGGCAGTGCATTCTTGCTGGTGTCCAGCACCATCTGTCTGTACTATGCCTGCAGTTGTTTTTTCTAGTCAATAAGCTCAGCTTCCTTATCCAATCATGAGATCTCCTCTGGACCTATTTAATTTTCTCTATAGGTTTTATTTCTTTGGAATCTGTTATTCTATCCATGCATTCTTTTCCCTTTTCTGCTTTCTCTGGTATTAACTGAGTTTTATAAGGTTCTCAGTGTTTTGAATAGCTCAGCTAATATTTTGTCTCTAAATATACCCAGTCTTTTGCAAAGGAAAGCAGTGATATCAAAAATATTATTTCTACTATGAATTTTTTAAAAAAACTAACATGAAACTCAAAGCTAACAAATTACTTCTTAATTCTCAACAGTTATCTGTCCTGACCTGATAGGTGCTATTACTTGAATGATGATTAAAAGGTAACTAGTGCAAGGAAGTAGAAGAAGGGAAAAAAATACTCAGTATCTCAAAATATTACTTACTTCATAGAAAATCTTTGGGCAAGTTATAGTTGATGAATGAAAAGAATTGATACCTACTACTAGAATTGATATCTAGTATTTAAGATACTATGGAAATCACCAGGTGATACACATTAAAGCCAGTCAAGTCTACCATCATGAACAATTTCATGGGCAGTCTAAATGTTCATGGTACCTATTAGGCCATGTCTCTCACCATTAGCTGATTAATCATGCTATTTCTAAAGCACTACAGATATTAAATATTAATAACACTAAAGAACAGTAATGTACAGAGTATGCTGTGCCCTATTTGGAAAATTGTATATATTATTTCACTTATTTCTCAAAAGAATGATTTAAGGTAAATATTATTCCTAATTTACAGAGGGAGTCTCAGGTTAAGTAACTTACCTAAGAACTCATCACACAGATCCTCAAGGTTAGAATTAAAATCCAAAGCCCTATTTTGACAATGTGGCACTATGAGAAAATTATTCCAAGAGTAAGCCTGAATTTTACTATAAATAGTTATTTTCTACAGTTATTATTTTTATAGATTATAGGGCATATAATAAATTTAATCAATGTGAAATTTAGTTATTAAAAATAAATAGCGCTCAAATGCATAGGTAACACTATATGTGGGTCAGGGTCAGTAAAACATTTTGGCTAAGGAAAGTAGTATTCTGTTTACAAAAGATTGCTTTGGCCTTTTAATGTTCATATAGGAATTTTTAGTTAAAACTCTAAGTTTCTATATTATCTTACATTGAACATGGAACTCACTGGTCATCCATAACAGTTACAATATTAAAGGGCTTTATTAATACTGTAACTATTTGGAATTATTTCAGGGAAGGCAGTCAGGGATTTAGGAGAACATGTTTTGATTTTAGTTGCTCATAGTTTAGTTTCTCATATTTTTAACATTATGAATATTTTATTTTTCATTAACTAAGCTAATGATTACTGAAGCTAATGAGCAGAAGCTAAAAGTTATGTAGCTGTCAAAAATAGTGTATGTTATTTGAATTTATAATGTATCTCTAGGGGAAGCATTTATTTTCTTTGCTGTTAAATTTGGCAATATACGGAATGAGTCTTCTATATCACATTAGCTACCATGTAACACTTTCTCCTGAGTGTTACTGAACTATGACCAAAACCAAGAAAAATAAATTGAAGCAAATACTAAAACCAAAATAGATTTATTCAATACATAGCTAAGAATGGGATGCTTCAAATTGCTTTTTCTTTTTCCGTAATGTTTCATTTAAATGATGGCTGTGAGCTCTAGATCTTTAGAAAAATAAAAATAGCATATGATTTGGTAATGACAGGGTTGCTGTTTATATAATCCAGTGAAGATAGACATGAAGTACTGAGACCTCAGCCTCTTAATTAATGAGACAATGTATTCCAAAAGCAAAACCAGATTTGATGTGATAAATACTTCTAAAAGCCTTCTTACCCCAAACCTTTCTGGCATAAAAACCATGTCAAAATTGGAATAAAACACTTAAATTACAGATATTTGTTGGCATTGCTCAATTACATAGCACAAAGTAATTTAGAGGCCATGGTAACACAATGCCAGTCTAAGATAAATTTTTAAATTTTTTTTGTCCAAAATAAAGGGGTCAAGACACATCATCTACTTTATCTGCTGTTGTTACTCCTCCAGACATTATTTTACAAAGAATAGTATCCTGAAGGTGGTTTCGAGATTGTTTCTCCCTGAACCCGCAGTGCTTCTTAAATGTATGTGACATGAAAAAGAAAATCTCCAGCGAGACTACAATTTGCATGAGTTGTTTTATTTTCGGTGATCTACTATTAGCTAACTTACACACAGTGATCCAGCCAGATGTTAACACATCTACTTGGCAAAACATCACATGGCTTTTTCTTCATCCACCTTTTCTACAGAGACTGTGTATAGCCACTCTCGAGTGTCATTCCTGAAGGTGAGACCTCTCTGAGAACACTTCCATCCTTCAGATGTAATATTGGCTTTGCTGGGCAGTTTAATTTTTAATTTATACATATTTGTACGAAACATTCAATTCTTAGATCCATCCTTTTTGTAACATTCCGCTACTTTTGATTATTCATTTTCTAGGTCTTTTAGTCTCAATCTGTCGATGTAATTTACACACATTTTCTTAATCATTAGTGTAATTCTCTCATGTTTCTTTCATATCTTCCCATCAAACTACCACTTCCTCGTTCAGACCTTAGCTTTTTCGGCCCCATTCAGCCATAAATTGCATCATATTTAGGTTCCAAGGCTAATTTTTGTTGTAACTCCAAAGCTTATTCAAATGACCTCAAGTTAGATCTCAATCATTGAAAATAGTCTCTTCATTTATAACTGTTTTATGCATGAGAAAATATTGTTTTGTTATTCTGAAATGCCTCACAAAGAAAAATTTTCTCTGAAACATTGTGTAACAGACACAGTCAATGCTCTGCCCAGATACTTGGATCTATTTTAAAACCCTTTTGAGAAACCCTCTCCCCACTGAGGCCTGCTTTTGACTATAATAGCTCTTACCCAAGGCTTTCTTTGGAAGGTTTGCTACCCTCAGAAGACTTTGCTTGGTATTGTAACCTTGCTTGGCTTTTTTTTTTTCTCCTAACCAGTCTTCTTTCCTTACCAATTTCTCCTGGGAAAATGTCAATAATAATCACTTTCTCAAGAATCTTCATCACAGAGACTGCTTCTGGGAATCCCAAACTAAAGTCACATTGCAAAATTAATCACACATTAAAATCTCTGTTTTCAAGAGATGACTATTGTTCTGCTCCAGTTCCTCCCTCACCCTAGACCCAGATCAATTCCATTCCCAGCAGCAGCCAAAAAAAAAAGGAAAGAAAGGAAGGAAACTAACTTACTACGTTTGGAATCTAATCATTATCCCGCACTATCCTATTTGGTATAATGTGATGTATTTGTTTTAAAGAAATAAGCCAAAAGGCACAAACTTCATTCCATGTACCTAGTTCATTAATAAAAGTATACTATTAACATCATTTTAGTACACAAAATACACTATTAGCTTTCAAACATAACAAATTACTATTTTGTATTTTTTATGTTAATGTCCTTAGGAACTACTGAGTTGTTATAAATAATATATCTAAGAAAAGTAGATTCAGAAACCCCAAATTAACAATTCAGGATTTTTGCCACTGTGCTGAGGTCATATAATTTTAGGCAGACTGGCAGAAGCTTTGTACAACTAGACTATAAGAGTGATAATTGGAAAAAACATTTTGGTTACTCTCAAGCCAACTAGATGACAAAGACAGGGAACAAGGACAGGAGTAAATCACGTGTGCACATCCGCTAGTCTTGTGTCTTCAGATAATCATCTTAGTCTTTCACACCATTCTTTTCCATCTTAAAATTAACAATTCTCCCTTCTAATCGTCCATACACTTCAAAAGGACTAGAAAAATAAGGCCAGGGGAGCCACGGCAGGTGGATTGCCTGAGCTCAAGAGTTCAAGACCAGCCTGAGCAAGAACAACACCCAGTCTCTAAAAACCATGTGGGCATTGTAGCTTGTGGCAGGCGCCTGTAATCCCAGCTGCTTGGGAGGCTGAGGCAAGACGATGGATTGAGCCCAAGAGTTTGAGGTAGCTGTGAGCTATAACACCACAGAATTCTACCCAGGGTGACAAAGTGAAACTCTGTCTCAAAAAACAAAGAAAGAAAAAACCACTAGAAAAACAGTCTGAGGCAGATCAAGAGCAATTAACAGAAAATTAGAAAGGAATGTGGGTCTATAGAACAAACAATTATAAAATGTGAATCATAGCATCTGCCATCACAGTTATAGAAATTTATAGTAATTTTAAGAGTATATATTGCTAATGATAATATAACTTTGTGATGTTTTCACTATGACAAAACTTATAATATAAAATTAGTAACAATTTATCAAAAACAATTATTACTATTGTAAAAATGATTTTCCCCTAGGCTCAAGTCAATATAGCTGTTCTGGGCCTTGACCTCAAAACATTCATAAACATTAATGTCGCTAGTCCTCAAAATGTTTAGGTCATATATGAATAATTAAAAACTGCTGCAAAATGTCTTACACTTACCTAAGTGGGGCACAGCTCCTTTTCAAGGAGCAAACTTTGAATATCAACTTTTGTTATATAGGCTAAAAAAGAAGCCACATACTGCCAGTTAGGACCCAAAAAAAGGGAACTGATGGCCAATCAATTTTAATCTTATACCTGCTCTGTGTTAGGTAACTGCAAAAATTAATATGACATAATTCTTCTCACCCAGGAGATCAATTTAGTTGGTGAGAGAAACATGTATTTATAATAGACTCAACCACAATGTAAAACATCCAGTAACAGAAGCATAAACCAAACTCTTATTTTATTCTGTAAACACCAAATGTGGAGCAGTTATTCCCCACTGTGGGTGGGAATTCTTAAAAGAAGAAGTGACATTTGAAGTGGATTGCTGAGCCAAGTGTTAAGTTCTCACGGATGTGTTGCCTCATCCCCTCTAAAAGTCCCTATGTTATTCCCCTTTGCATCTCCACCAACTAGTAGATACATGGCACGTAATAGGTGCTCTGATGTGGGTAGAATAAATTAATGAAGAAGATAATCAATCGAAGATTCAAGCATTATTCTCAATATCAAAATCCCACAACAATCCAACCTTAAGCCTCTCCTAGCTCTGATCTTATCTATTGTTACTATTGCTTCAGTTATCTTTGAGTAAAAAGCATGCAAATGCCTTTCCTACAAAGAAAGAAAAAAAAAAAACCTTTCCATGGGCACAAAATCTGATGTCACAAGTAAATAGCAAACACTTAAAAATCTGTCCCCAACCAACTTGTCTAACCTCATTTTTTCCCCTATTCTAAGACAAACTCTGTACTTCAACCAAAAATTCTAACTATTCCCTAAACATGTGTTTTCACATTTTATTCACTTTACCTGAAAGCTCTGTCTTTTACATCCAGGAGTCACCCCCAACTCAGCCTTTAAGACTGAGTGCCATAGTTATAACTACAATAAAGCTGAGCTACATTTAATGTGCCTCAGTTTCCTTGCAATGCCACAGTTTCGGAGTACAGTTGTCTCATGGTACACACAGGGATTGTTTCCAGGCCCCCAACCCTCACCCCAAATGTATACATCCTGCAGTTGACCCTGAGGGATCTTACATATAGAAAATCAGCCCCCCCATAAAAGCAAGTTTCACATCCTATAAACACTGTATTTTCAATCTGCTTTTGGTTATAAAGATCCCTATGTAAGTGGATCCCTGCAGTTTATTTTTTTTTTT
>NW_003852438.1:1897799-1909166 GCF_000181295.1 Otolemur garnettii | reverse complement strand
CGGGAAGCTTGCCGCTCTAGCAATCAGTTCTGGACCTGCCCAGAGCCCTGGGATGGGGTTCTTGATCCCTGCAGTTTAAACCCCTGTTATTGTTCAAGGGTCAGCTGTACTAAGAAATCTATATCATAATTTCTAAATCGAATTTATGTGTGCATATGTGTGTGTATGTATAAATATACACACACATATGTAAAATATATGGGCTTACAACTTAAAGAACTTATTTAGAACTTCTTGTTTAGAATATGTTAAAATAATTTTACCCTTTTAAACATTGGGCTTCATCATGGAAAGGCTAGCATTTGAATGACATAGAATAATACCAAATAAAAGACAGTTCATTTGTCATTGGTAAAAGAACATGAAAATTAGTTGTTCTGGGACTATTTCCAAAATCTATTTTAATAATTTTAAGCCAGATTGTATGAATGTTTATAAAAACAAAAGCATTTTTTAAAAAAATGCTTTTCTGGAAAACATAATGATACTTTTAGGTAGTTCTAATGAAAATAAATGTGCTTCACAAGCCACACAAAATATGCTTTTGTGTTCTTCCATTATACATATTTTGAATGATGATTTTAAAGATTTTCATATATTGAAAAATTATGTAAAATGTTCCATCTTTCAAAGAAAAGAAAACTGTAATAAGCTTCGTGGAAATACAGCTAGCCAAATAGGAACTGTCTGGGAATAGAAAGGAAAATTCCTACTGAAAATGGAAATCATAGCATTTCTCTGAATACAATATTATAATCATAAATTTAATGATTAATATGATTTGGGGCAATTTAACTTTGTTTTATTATTTCTATATGGTCATGCATGATTATGGAATTTCTAGTTCTAGTAAAGTTTTTTCCAATGTCACACTTTGCATCTTTCCTAATTATACCTGTAGCAAAATCATTTTTAGGAAACAGCTTTCTGTGTCTATTATTAAGATTATATAAATTATTTCTGCACCACAGAAAATAACCTCTATTTTCATCACTTTGAAGTATTCTTTACTTTTCTCTCTAGAATTATGATGTTCCATTAGCTGATGGTACAGGGTTTTGAGTACTTTTCAGAGTTTTGCCATCAGAGGTATCCTTAACCATGCTCATTAGGCCTTAGAGAGTGCTAATTTTCTTGTACAAAGGGAGTTTTGAGCTTTCATTAGGTTGTTTCCCAGATGCTTTAATTTTCAGATACAGTTTAGCACAATTACGGCTGCAGCAGCGATAGTTGAGAAATAATGTACACAGCAAAATGCAAAAGCACAGAATAGCCAATAAACAAAAAACCCAAAGTAACATGGTTTAGTATCCCATATACCAATGGGAAAATGTGGATTTTGTGATATTAACTGTGATAATTTCAAGTATATCACAATTTAGACAAATAAGTTCAAGAATAGCAATGTCCTTGAAATTGTATGCATCCTTTTAATGTGAATTAAAAATAAAGTATTATTTAATATGGTAGGTGCTAGAACAGAGTAAATAAAAAATAAAGGGCCAAATATACCTTATTAAATAATGGAGGATAAAAAAGCTTAATAATATGCATATTACCAAGAGTATGTATTCATACAATGAGTTAAAAGAAAAAGTGGGTTACAAAGCATTACAAATAATATATTCTAATTATGTTTTTTAAAAAGTGACTATGAGTTATGTTTCAAAGATCTGGGAATATTTAGCCTATGTCCAGACCAAATATTGTTTTCTCTGGGCTAAATATTTCCAGTTCTATAATAACTTACGTGGCATAAGGTTAAGTCCTTCCATCATCTTGGTCGCATCCCTTTGGCTATAACACTGCCTTGCCATTGTTCTGTGAAAGATACAAAACAGAAAACAATACTTCAGGTATTGTCTGATTAACCTCTTACAGGAGAGGCCTATCTTGTACCTTATTTAGGTCTCAGTTTTTTATTAATGCAACCTAATTTTACAAGTGCTTTTTCTGGTAGGCATATATTGTTCACTCAAGTTGAACTCATTTTCTCAATCTGAGACATTATGTTGTCATACAAAGGATTATGCTCCTTGCTGGAACATGGAACCATTATTTATTGTCAATCAATACATTTTTTTCTTACTGATGTATCCTGGACCTTATGGGATAGCGTATGAGATAGAATATTTGAAAATAAAATATGTTTGGGATAGTAAGATTGTCAGCTAGAATAAAACATTGCTCTAAGTAGGAATATAACTTTCAAGAATTTTCTCAATAGTACTCTATAACAGCTTCAAAAAAGGAAGCGTACTCTTCAAAAACAATAATTAAAAAAGCTAACACCTACTAAGGCTTCAGTGTAAGCCAAAGTCACACTATCAAGTAAATCACTAATGTTCTCATTTTAAAGACAAGAAACTGATTTATTTGCTGTGATTCTTACATAAAGAATATTTGGTTACCCAGAAACAGTTCATATAAGAAAGGTAATATTGATGCCTGATTTAATTTTCAATTTTAAGAATAATATCCTAGTGTTCTAGCAACATCCAAAGGTAATAAACCGGGCATTCCTTTTAAAGCATTATAATGAAGTCATAGATTTTTATATATTTAATGTTTTAATCAATGACAATACTATTATTGATTTCAAATCATGCCATCTTTGATGAGTGGGGGCCTCTCAAGTTAGTTTCTATGTCCTTTGGCATAACCCCAAATTTTTCATGACCTACTTGCCTTAAGTTGTGACAAGTTGTCCCAGAGTTACCATCTACATTTCCCACTCAGACCTGAAACCTGCCACTTTACCATGGAGCTTTTATTTCTTTATTAGAAAATAGTATTTAGAGCTCACAAGCTGAGCACAAAGGGAGCTATTAAACTGAGTTGTCAATATTCCTAGAATTTTTCAGGAGCCAGAGTAGGAAATATCAATAATTTTAAATAAAATGGAGATCATCAGTTTATGCTGTATTTCTCAAGTCAAATTAAAGATTACATAGAGTTATACTTAGCATCTCCAATTTTATGGTTATATTTTTTCTCTTAGCTCCTAAATCACATTAGTATAAATATCCATTGTCAAAATAACAATAACCATTTTATTAACAAAATAAAATTTTCTGCTCAGCTGCCTTATGAGGTTGCAGAGCCCATCTCTGTCTTGCTCTTGCTCTTTCATCTTCTACCATGGGAGGACACCGCAGGAAGTCTTCAGCAGACCTGGCCTTGATCTTGAGTGTCCATCCTCCAGAATTGTGAGAAACAAAATTCTTTTCCTTATAAATTACCCAGTCTCTGGTATTCCATTTTGGAACCATGAAATGGACACATAACTAGAAGTGGAACTTCTGGATTATATGGTAATTCTCTGTTTACAGTAGACCCTTGACCATCTCAGGACTTAGGGGTACCAACCCTCTCATAGTCAAAAAATACACAGTCATAACTTTTGATTCTCCCAAAACTTAACATAACTAATAGCCTACTGTTGACCAGAAACTTTATAGATAATATAAACAGATGATCAACAGATATTTTGTATTTTAGATATATGTCATATAGTATATTCTTATAATAAAGTAAGCTAGAGACAATGAAATGTTATTAAGAAAATCACAGAAGAAAAAAACATTTTATCAAAAAGACATTTGCCCTCAAACATTTATAGCAGCTCAATTCACAATCCTAGAGATGTGGAAACAACCCAAATGCCTGTCAATCCATGAATGGATTAATGAACTGTGGTGTATGTATACCATGGGATGCTATTCAGCCAGAAAACAGATGGAGACTGTATCTTTCTGTTTACCTGGGGGGATTTTGAGAACATTATCCTAAGTAAAATATCTCAAGAATGGAAAAGCAAGCATCCCATACTCAATACTAAGTTGAAACTAGTAGATAAATGACTCCAGGCCCACTTAAGATAAAAAAAATTAAATTCAAGAAGAGGGGGAAAGGGGGAGCTGTAAGTTCCCACCTAACAGGTATAATGTACAGGTATATGGCACACTTCCTGGGTGAAGGACTCCACTACAACTCAGACTTTACCTTACAAATGCAAACAATGTAACCTAATTGTATGTACCCTCATATTAATCTGAAATAAAAGAAACACACACAGTCTTCATATTGCAATCAATATCAGGTACCCTGCTCCTATCTGGAGATGCATGGATAAATCTTAAGAAATAGTCCCACTTGGATCAAAATGTCCCCATTGTTTAATGAGCCTTTGAATTCTATAACCTTGAAAGCATTAGAAACAAGAATAATAAATAATAAATGAATAATAAAAAGGTAAAAACAAGAAAATTACCAGGAAGATAAAATATTCTTACTATTTATTAAGTGGCAATGGATCATCATAAAGGTCTTCACTCTTGTCATGCTCACATGGAGCAGGCTGAGGAGGAGAAAGTGGAAAGAGCTGGTCGTGCTGTTTCAGGGTTGGCAGAGATGGACTAGGTGAAGCAGGGGGGAGGGGAGGGAGGAGGGTATTAGGTGGAAGGGGAGGCAGTGAGCTCTGTGTAACTTTTATTGAAAAAAATCTGTGTATAGTTGGACCAGTGCAGTTTAAACACCTGTTGCTCAAGGGTCAACTGTAATTTATTTTCCACAGCATCTGTACCATCATACATTCCTATCAGCAATGCACAGTGGTTCCAATTTCTTCTCATCTTTGCTAATGCTACCTGTTTTCTGTGTAGTTTTCTTTATTTTAACAATAGCCATCTTTATTGGTGTGAAATGGTATCTCATTCTTTGCATTTCATCTATGGACATGTATTCATGTGCTTTTTGGCCATTTATGTAACTTATGGAGAAATGTCCATTCAAGATTTTTGCCCATTTTTTAACCAGGTAGTTTTGTAGTTATTATTGTGGAGTTCAAAGAGTCCTTTACATATTCTACATGTTAATTTCTTATCAGATACACAATTTGAAGATATTTTCTTGCATTCCATGTTTGCATTTTTGCTTTGTCAACTGTGTCCTTTAATGCACAATATTTTAAAATTTCATCGTAGTCTAATTTATCTGTTTTTCATTTCCTGTGTTTTTCATATCACATCCAAAAAAAATCCATGCCAAATCCAATGTTATGAAGATTTTCTCCTATCTTTTTCTTCTGAGTTATTGTTTTAGTGCTTACAAAAGGTAAGCAATAGGTCTTTGACCTATTTTGAGTTCTTTGATCTATTTTATATATGATGTAAAGGCAGGCTCCAACTTCATTCTTTGCAAGTAGATATCCAGTTTCCCCAGTGCCATTTGCAGAACAGACTGTATTTTCCCCATTGAATGCTCTTGACACCCTCATAAAAGTCTTATGATCATATATGTGATATCATTTCTTGGCATTCTATTCTTTCCTGTTGGTCAATGTAGTCATCTTCATGCCAGTACCATCTTTTGTTTGTAATAGAATAGCAAATATTTTCCACAGATTGTCATTTCTTTTTTTACTTTGTTTATGATACTTTTGCCATGCAAAAGTTGCTTTATTTCTAGGTAAATTTATCAATGTTTTTCTTTATTATTTCTCTATTTTGTGTCACAGTGAAGAAAGATTTTCCTATACCTAGCTTATAAAAGAATATGTCTGTATTTTCTCCTAATACATAAATAAAACAGTGTCAATTTTATCTAATAATTATTATCTTCAATTCTACTATAAACCGTTCAGAGTAAAAAAGGGAGATGATAATAAACCAAATTTAAAAAGACTGCAATAAAACTTCTAACCAAATTAGAATATAACCTTTTGTTTCTAGTGATGACAAATATGAGGAGAAAGACAATGATAGCTACTATCTGATGCCTTCATGTTCTGTACAGGCTCGGCTGGGGGTCTTGGCAGATACTACATATAGAGAAAGAAGAAAAATGCAGTTTTTACACATAAGAGCATTAACTTCAGAGTTATAAAAACCTGAGACCTAATTTACTAGATTTGATTTCAAATGCTGTCACAATTGTGTGACTTTGAGCAAGTTTCTTACATTCATTAAGTCTCAATTTTAAAATCTTTAAAATAAAAACAATTATATAATTTACATCATGCAATTGTTGTAAGATTAAATAAAATAATCCAATTGAGCATGGTGGTTCATGTCTGTAATCCTAGCACTTTGGGAGGTTGCACTCTAGTCCAGGTGACAGAACAAGAGCCCATCTAAAAAAAGAGGGTATGCATATACATATACATATATATATATATACACACACACACATGTATATGCATCCTTAGTGATTAGCATATGAAACTCTGAGAAAAGAAATAGCTGAAGATGTTAACAAATGGAAAAACATAGCCTTCTCATGGCTGGGTAGAATCAACATTGTTAAAATGTCCATACTACCCAAAGCAATCTACAGATTTAATGCAATCTCTATTAAACCACCATTGTCATACTTTAAAGAACTTGAAAAAATAGTACTTCATTTTATATGGAATCAGAAAAAATCTCAAATAGCAAATACATTACTCAGAAATAAGAACAAATCAGGAAGTATCACATTACCAGACTTCAGACTACATTATAAGTCTTTAGTGATCAAAACAGTATGGTACTAGCACAAAAACAGAGCAGTAGATTTATGGAACAGAATAGAGAACCAAAAGATGAACCCAGCTGTTTATCGTCATTTTATCTTCAGCAAGTCTATCAAAAATATTCAGTGGGCAAAAGACTCCCTATTTAGGCTTGGTGCCTATAGCTCAACCGGCTAAGGCGCCAGCCATGTACACCTAAGGTGGCGGGTTTGAATCCCCAGCCCGGACCCGCCAAACAACAATGACAACTACAACCAAATTATAGCCAGGCATTGTGGCGGGTGCCTGTGGTCCCAGCTACTTGGGAGGCAGAGGCAGGAGACTCGCTTGAGCCCAGGAGTTGGAAGTTGCTGTGAGCTATAATGCCACGGCACTCTACCCAGGGGGACAGCTTGAGGCTCTGTCTCAAAAAAAAAAAAAAAAGACTCCCTATTTAACATATGGTCCTGAATGAACTGGCTGTTTCCCTGTAGAAGACTGAAACTGGACCCACACCTTTCACCATTAACAAAAATTGATTCTCACTGGATTAAAGATTTAAACTTAAGACATGAAACTATAAACATACTAGAAGACAGTGCAGGGAAAACACTTGAAGAAATTGGCCTGGGAGAATATTTTATGAGGAGGACCCCCCCAGCAATTGAAGCAACACCAAAAATACTGGGATCTGATCAAACTAAAAAGCTTTTGCATAGCCAAGAACACAGTAAGTAAAGCAAACAGACAACCTTCAGAATGGGAGAAGATTTTTGCAGGTTATGCTTCTGACAAAGGTCTGATAACTAGAATCTATAGAGAACTCAAACTAATCAATAAGAAAAGAATAAATAACCCCATTTCTACCTGGGCAAGAGATTGGAACAGAAACTTCTCTCATGAAGACAGGCGCATGGCCTACAAACACATGAAAAAATGTTCCTCGTCCTTAATCATCAGAGAAATGCAAATCAAAACCACTTTGAGATATCGTCTGACTCCAGTAAGATTAGCCCACATCACAAAATCCCAAAACTACAGATGTTGGTGAGGATGCGGAGAGAAGGGAACACTTCTACACTGCTGGTGGGAATGCAAGCTAATATGACCTTTTTGGAAAGAAGTTTGGAGAACACTCAAGGAACTAAAAGTAGACCTACTGTTCAATCCTGCAATTCCTCTATTAGGTATATACTCAGATGATCAAAAATTATTTTACAACAAAGACATTTGCACCAGAAAGTTTATTGCAGCCCAATTCATAACAGCCAAGACATGGAAACAACCCAAGTGCCCATCAACCCATGAATGGATTAACAAATTGTGATATGTGTACACCATGGAATTGTGATATATGTACACTTTTTGTAGCCACAAAAAGATGGAGACATCACATCTTTTATGTTTACCTGGATGGAACTGGAACATATTCTTCTTAGTAAAGTATCTCAAGAATGGGGAAAAAGTATCCAATGTACGCAATACTACTGTGAAATCAACATATACACAGTCATATGAATGGCAAAACATAACTATAGTCCAGAAAGTAGAAGGGAAGAGGAGAGAGAGGGGAGGGGGGATATGGGAGGAGGGAGGGTATTTGAGGGGAACTCACCTAATGTGCATGATGCAATGATATATTTCAAAACTATTAAGAAATGAGTATAATTATGATAGATGTGTTACTTAGTTCAATGTAAACATTTCACATTGTATATCGAAGCAGTACCCTGAACCCCATAAATGCATCAATGTACAAATTTATGATTTAATAAAAAATAATTTAAAAAATATGTGTTACCCACTATCAGCCCCCAATTTACAAATAAAATTACTAAAGTGATGAGAAATCAGATAAAGTCACATAGTAAGAGTCAGAACAGGGATTCAAACCTAAGCTCTAATCTGTTTTCACTCCAAATAGCCTAGCCTTCCACTATAAAGGCATAAAACAATTTTTACATGAATGCTGAGTTTCGGTAAAGCCTAGAGCAGATCAGACTTAGGCATTAAAGGAACTATTTTCTGATTAGAAACAATGGTTTTTAGATAAGAAACTTAGTGTGCAAAAACATAGTGCATGACTCTGTGATCACTGCCTCTTTTTCCACAATCAGATGGGAAATATTCAAAATTTTAGAGGTGAAAAATCACAGAAGAAAAGAACTGAGAAGAAGTTGCTGGATTGGATAATTAATATCTTTTTTTTTTTTTTTTTTGAGACAGGAGCCTCAAGCTGTCACCCTGGGTAGAGTGCTGTGACATCACAGCTCACAGCAACCTCCAACTCCTGGGTTCAAGTGAGTCTCCTGCCTCAGCCTCCCAAATAGCTGGGACCACAGGCACCCACCACAACGCCCAGCTATTTTTTGGTTGCAGCCAGCATTGTTGTTTGGCAGGCCCGGGCTGGATTCGAACCTGCCACCTTAGGTGTATGTGGCTGGCACCTTAGCCACTTGAGCCACAGGCGCCAAGCCAATAATTAATATCTTATAGTTGATTCTTAGGGCAGAAACCATAGTGTATACCAGCAGCATCAGGGCTTGAGGAAGTTAGACAAGAGTAGTCCAGATTAGACAGACTTTCTGGGGCAGAACAGGAACCAGGAGAGCCCCAGCAGGTGTCAGAAGATAGAGAGTGGGGGACATTTATTCCCCATGGACTCATATTTCCATTAAGGGCATAAAATGTCTAATCTGCTCCCCAGAGATGGAAGATTATGGGAGGAATGCTGCCGCCTTATCTCTGATTTTCCCCTTATCCTAATAGATGAGCAATTTATCTTCAGTAAATTTGGAAGAACACTTAGCCCCTAACTCTCCCATAAGCCAGCTGTAAACCAAGTGCAGAGAGATTGCATTCTGGGCTGCTGCTCTTGGAGAAAATTCTACACAACAAAGCTTCTGACCAAACATCTAAAGACGTGTTCCTAACCAGCTTTATCAATAATGATGTTAATATCTATTTTAATATCTATTCCTCTCAAAGTGAGAGAGGAAGAAAACGGTGGCATCCACAGGCAGAAGCTGGAGCGGGAGGGAGCTTGGCATTGGTAAGCTCTAGGAACACTGGCCGAATCTGGAACTCCAGGTTGGAGTATTGACACAGGGACTCAGAACTATGAATCTAAGGGGTGACGATTGCTGTATTGTGACCAGATGTGGCTCAGAACCTAAGTGCACACTCACCCCCTTAGGACTGTCATTTGAGGTCTGAGAGCTGACAACTGGAAGGAAGGTATGCTTCAAACCAAAGAATCAGGAAAATGTAGATAACCTATGTTTACTGCACTTTTGAGAAATGAGATACTCCATGAAAGGCTAAATATACAATAATTTAAAAGAGGAGGATTTTCTAGAGCTGGGGAAATCTGACCATGGTTGTGCAGCTCATGAAAACGGTAGCACTGAAGATACAAGAGAGTGGGAGGTAATTCATGTGGTTGATCCCAGGAGGCTGGGAGAGGACAGACTTCCAGTTGGAGAAGGAAGGCTTAGAGTTGGGAAGAAAGAGCACTCCTGAGACAGGAGGGAGAAATAAAAGGAGAACTATTAAAGAAAAAAGAAAAGTCAAAGTGAGGAAGAGGGAAATCAAAGGAGCTCTTGTTTAGGAAGAGGGTGAGGCTGACAGCTGAGGGTGATAGCACAGAGTTTGCGCATGTGAGGAAAATGAATGGTAGAAACAGCCCCAGGGATGGAGCCATGGGACTGGCACTGATGGTCTGCGTAATGCAGGTTGGAGTAAGTCCACAGTGAGTCCATTCACCTTAGCGTGGCCGTGGCTGTCTAGCAATGTTCTGTTGTCCAGGATTAGAAAGCACAGCAGAAGACTGGATGGGAAGTTGAATTTAGTAAATTCAACATGTCGAGCACATTTTAACTCTTCTTCTTTAGTAACTATAGATTTTTATCTCAGGGTCACCATTTCAAATCGTTATTCTCTCAAAATGGTAGTGTATTTGTGAATATAAAAGTTGTAAAAGATAAGGCTGAACTGAAAACGTAGCTGAGAAATAGCTTGTTGAGTCTGTTGGTTTATTTTAAAACCAAATCCACCATCCCAGACTACACAGGGAGTGCTAATATTTATTGACCATCTAAGACAGTGGTTCTCAACCTTCCTCATGCTGCAATGTATTTTCGTTGTTACAAAGGGGTTACGACCCACAGGTTGAGAACTGCTTACTAAGAAGTGCCAGACATTTGCAAGGGCACCACACAAATGTATAACTTGACTTAATTAAGTATTCCAATTAGTAAAGTTCTGGATCATTTGTTCAACAATTGCACATCTACTAACTGCATCCCTGTACAGCATAATAGGATGTGCAATACATGGTCCTTTCTTGCCTTTCTCTCACAGTTGAGCCAGTAAGACATGAAACAGATAAAGCGGTATATAGCAACATTAAAAGGTGAATATAATTAAGTACCAAATATGTTCTACAAATTTTCAGAGGCAAGAACAACGTGAGTTATGTTTGAGATGTTGGGCAGGATTTGGATGAAAAAGAAAGGAAAAAGATGGGCTACTTCAAATCACAGCTGTGTGTGCTGTGGAACAACCATAGTAACTCAGCATGTGGGCTGAACTACCATGGAGAAGGAGTAAAAGAGAATTTTTGAATCAGAGATATACAGACACACAGAAGCTGGGTGGGAGTAGGGGGCATGGGAAACATATTTCTTTGGATCTATACCATCAGTTCATCACTATTTCCAGCTCCCCTAGGTTGTTCTGGGCATGCAGTCATAACTATGGCAGGCTTCTTTATATATATAGTGTTCTATGAATGTGAATAACTCCATCATAATGTTTCCTAAAACATGAAGTCTGCAAGAATCAGTGTTGTCTGTAACCATTAAAATAAGTCC
>NW_003852438.1:1895274-1897434 GCF_000181295.1 Otolemur garnettii | reverse complement strand
TTGGAGGCCACAAGACGTTTAAGAGACCTGTATTTTTTTTTCTTTTTTAAGTCTTAAAATATGCTAAATCAACACAAAGAGGTAGCAGCTCAAATTTTTGAATTTTTCTCTTAAAGCCAAAAACTGAGTTGAATTTGGAGTTTGAGTTCTGTTTTTTGTTTTTTTTTTTAAGACAAGAGTCTCACTATGTGGCCCTCAGTAGAGTGCCGCCGTGTGTCACAGCTCACAACAACCTCAAACTCTTGGGCTTAAGGGATTCTCTTGCCTCAGCCTCCCAGGTAGCTGGGACTACAAGCACCCGCCACAATGCCTGGCTATTTTTATTGTTGTTGTTGTTTAGCTGGCCTGGGTCGGGTTCGAGCCCAGCTCCCTTGGTGTATGTGTCTGGCACTGTAACCACTGTGCTACGGGTGCCCAGCCAGCATTTGAGATGTTTTAATTATTTATAGATCTGAATGCAGTCAATGGGTTGATTTTATCCTGCCTCTCGAAAGTAAAAAGTAATAGCCTGGTAATTTTTAGTTTTGACAAATGCTTGAACAAAACCTACCAGAATATAGTCTCTAAGCCTCAAACCTAAGGTAGGTCATGTATCACGCCTTAATCAGAAAGGCCTTGGATAGTTGAGTGAGTTGGAAAGGATCACCCCTCTCAAGTCTCCTGCTTTACACACAAAGCAGTTAGGTGGTAGTCTGACCCCAGCTGTCACACTCCCAGCCTACACCTCCTGCCATATCTTATTCTATAACAGATTCATTCATTCAACAAAAATACCTATGGAGATACCATTAGGATCAGGTGGGGATGTCCAACCTGCTGCCCGTGAACCACATGCAGATGTATTTGAGGAATGTTTTACTTATCTGTAGTTTTGGATATTGTAAAAAGTATGCACAGACTTTATTCTCCTTGCTCATTCCTTTCATTAATGTTTGTGTATTTAATGTGTGGCCCAAGACAGCTCTTATTTTTCTAATTTGTGGCAGAGAAGAAGAAAGGTTAAACACCCCTAGATTCTACTAGATTATAGAATGAAAGGTAGACATGTTTCCTGCAGTCATAGAGTTTACACCTGAGCAAGGAGGGCAGATGTTAAAGAACTACAGGGTTAGTTATGTAACCATAAAATGTGGTCTCAGCTTCCTCTCTTAGCCCAATACAAAGCACAGGGAGAGAAGCAAGCACATCATTGTGTAAAATATGCTGTGATTAGTTTAAGCCACATTTGTCTTACGTCCCACCAGAAATCAAAGTAGAACTAAATAATGTTTTAATATATAACTTCTCACCCATTTTTTTATCCCCTGCCCTTTCTTCATTCAAGCCAACAGCTCCCTTTATGCTCCACAACTTCAGCTATAGAAAGTAAAGTAGTCCCTACCCTTTCTGGCTTTTGTTTCTAAAAATAAAACTAAGCTCACAGAGAAACTCACACTGTTTATAGAGGATGCATAAGAGAGAAAGTATTTGCAGGAACAAGAGGAGTTTGAAAAAATAGGAGGAAGAGAGGACTTTTCCCAGGAAGGAAGTTCCTGGAGCAGGGAAGAGTCAAATGCAGCCTCCAGGGAGCAGCAAGAGCCTAGCACAGAATGGCTTCAAGTAACGACTATGACTGGGGAGGAAGGAGGACAGGGCACCATTGGAGGGCAGCCAGGCTATAAGGGACAAAGCACAAGAATGAGACAACACTATCTTCATCTGTATTCTCCTGAGTGTGACCCCCTACCAGTCAGCAACAGCTCAGAGATATCCCATAGCATCTCTAGTCATTTTCACCCATAGCTACTGCCTTATCTTTAGGTTTTTTATTATTTCCTATATAGATAAAACTTCTCTTCTCTCAAGTGAGGTCTGAATTCTGGCTGTTAGCAAAAGACCTTGAGATCTGTGGAGGAAAAAGGGAGAGCTTACTTTTCTATAAGCAATCTGCAGATTGAGGAGAGACAGCCTGCAGTGCAAACTGAAAAATGTGCCCTAGAGAACAAAGGGGGACCTGGCTTACATTGGGTGAAGTTCCCACCTTATTAAACTACGGCAGTCATGTCTTCGTGCATATGCATCTGAGGAAATGAAGGATTCAGACTCACTCTGTCCCAATTGGTTAGAAATGGCTAAGTCCTAATTGGGTAGTTTTCAAGCCTGGAGCCAGAAGCCACTGCT
>NW_003852438.1:1892564-1894200 GCF_000181295.1 Otolemur garnettii | reverse complement strand
AAGCCAATTGCCATTATCCTATATGAAGCTAAAGACATGATTTCTAACCAATTTATAATCTTATAAGTTGTGATATCCAGTGAAGAGTATCTTCTTGTTTTTCATTCTAGGGTTTAAAAACAGTTTTCTGTAGTAGAGCAAAATGGAGAAAGAGTTTTCTTCCCCTTCTCCTCTCTCAACCCTCTCTCTCTTTTGTTTGTAGTCAGTTAATCAGGAGCTCAAAACCCTCAAGTCCCTACTAATTGCTAAAAGTCACAAAGCTGGCTTCTGTTTGTCATCTTCTCTGTCCTTGATTTTACCTTGTCCTTGCTGTGACAGCAGGAGACAGTTATACTTTGACAATTTTTTATTCTATTGATCTTCTCTGTTAGTTTGCAAGATAGTTAGGAAGAAAGCCCTTTATTCTGTTCTGGGGGGGAAAATCTGTTACCTAAGCATTTGCCCAATATTAATAACTATTCTAAAAGAACAAAATTTTGTGCTTAGAAGTAGTGATGCGGCTATGTCACTGCATTGCATTTCATCGGCAAAAAGCTATTAAATGCTGCCGGGTCAATTTTGACATGCTTAGTTAACAGGAAAAAGAAGGCAAATTTAAAAGAAGGCAGCCCGGTTGGAGGTCTTTCCAGAATCACACCTCTCGTGTATTCTGTCTCTCACCCTGGCTTTCTGTTTGTTAAATCTTTTTGATTTTTCAATTACACATTTCTGAAACTTTAGAAGAGTAGCAAAGCCTAAACCTATCTAACTCTGTTAACATTAAAAACAAAAAATGTAACAGAAAGTAAAGAAGTTGGAAGAGAAATAGAGAAATGACTGTTCTGAGCTCACACGGAACATGTTTTGGGGAAGATGACATAGATTCATAACAATTTTAGGTCAACAGTTCATGCTGCTCTTCCAAGGTTCATCTTTCAATTGATTACAAGTTCTTTTACAATTGTCCTCAAAGTTCCCCAAACACTCATAAAGGCCTATTCAGAGTGAAACTGGCAGATAAAAACTCTCATTCTTTGAATGTGTTCAAAAACACATTTTATAAACTAATTATGTATTTAAACCAGCTAATTTTTCTTGATAAATTAGATGTTAGACATGCAGATTTTATGCCATCATCATTTCCATTGATTACTGACAGAAATATTAGGGACCCAATAGTGTGGAGTACAATTTCAAATGGATGGAGGAGGGCATACTATCCTAATGTGAATCATTTCATTTTAGCAAAACCTATTACACACATATATTTATTAACCATTCACATAGGCCCCAGACACTTTATGTGCCATGCAAAACAGCGATGGGCTGGTAAATATCTCATGCTATTGTCCTCAACAGTAATTAACATCTACAGTCTTGGAAATGGTGCAGAGTGGGCAGTAAACCCAATTTGATGTAATTGTTGGCAACATCTTCTACTGGGCAGCATTTGAGTGGGAATCATGTGTGCTAAATTCTATTCAAGGTAATCCTGTCCTCAAAGCAAATCATATCTCTTGACTCTTTAATTTCTCCAGCATTAGAGGTTTGCAGAAATTCTTAGGGAGAAAAAACATTGGTAGACAGATTCAAGATCTTGTTTTATCAGAGCATTTAATTTCATATCAATTTAGAATTCACTAGGAAGTTCTTAGAC
>NW_003852438.1:1891625-1892433 GCF_000181295.1 Otolemur garnettii | reverse complement strand
TTATATTTTAGATTGTTTATCTATCATGGTTTTCTTTTTGTCAATGTCTCTATTCATATATTAATTTTAATAGTTAATCTTAAGCCAGGAGTTTGACCTGAATTTGAGGAGAAAAGCAAAATCGGAACTTTTTAGATGAGCACAATATAAAACAGAAAATGGGGTGCTCTCAGTTCGGTTACATGTTGGAATTACTCAAGAGAATTTAAAAAACATTGAACACTCACCTATAGCCCAGCTAAATCAAATTTGTTCAGGAGGCCCAGGTGAAAGTTATGTTTCTGGATTGGTGCCCATAGCACAGTGGTTACGGCACCAGCCACATACACCAAAGGGTGGTGGGTTCGAACCCAGCCCAGGCCAGCTAAACAACAGCAACAAAAAATAGCCGGGCATTGTGGCAGGAGCCTGTAGTCCCAGCTACTTGGGAGGCTGAGGCAAGAGAATCAGTTAAGCCCAAGAGTTGGAGGTTGCTGTGAGCTAAGATGCATGGCACTCTACTGAGGGCAACATAGTGAGACTCTGTCTCAAATAAATAAATAAATAAAGTTATATTTCTAATGCATACCCACTGAAACAGATAAACCAACAATAAGTTAGAAAGAGGATATCCTAAGGCTATGGAAGATTCTGGGGAACAAGACAAAAATTATGCTTAGGAAATAATAAAATTGCCCAAGGGGGCAGTTCTACTTATAGGGAAAAGGCACGGTGAACCAAAAAGAGTTTGATAGAACTGAGAAAAAGAGTCAGGCTCCTAAAATAACCATGTAGAGAAGGATTTGGTCTGGGAAGGGGCTGAATCTGC
>NW_003852438.1:1884957-1890545 GCF_000181295.1 Otolemur garnettii | reverse complement strand
CCCTGTACTTTCCTGGCTGTCTTGTCTCTCATGCAGCTGGGCCCTTTCTGAGGTTCCTGGGACTCTGAGCTAAGGAGGAAGCCTTCCCTGATGACACCTCAGTGAAGACTCTGCATTTACATTTCTGTTTAGTGACTAGACTATAACCTCCTCAAGCCATCCAGCCCTTGGGCACTCAGTAACATCAGAATTAATGAAACCAGCCTTTCCCAAACTGGCAAATCCTAGAAATCACCCATGCACTGGTTAAAACGAGACTCCTGAACTACACCCAAATACACTGAATCCACCCTCCAGGAGAAAGACCTGGGTATCCATTCTGTTAACAAGCATCCTAGATGATTCTCACTGGAAAGTTTGGAAAATTATACCAGCTCAGCAACTTGGGGGCTTGGAAATGTCATAGGCTCAAAATTCAATCTGTGGGTTCAGGTATCCCTCAGATTTTGTGTCTGGCTGCCAGGTACCCTTGCACGCAGAAACTTCATGGAGACAGAGGACCAAGATCACAACATCAGGCTACAAGTAGAACCACATCCCAGAACCCAGTTCTCCCAGACCCCAGCTCAGGAATCTGCTGCCTCAGTGCAGTGCCCTGGGGTCCTCGGAAAGGGGCTGTTTGAGAGACAAGGCAGCCTGGGAAAGGCAGGGATCTACTGTTAGGAGCCCAGGGAAGGCAGGGCTGGCCTGGCCCCTAACACCAGCTTCCTGGGAAACAAGGCTACTGAGGTTCTCAGTGGAGCAGCTGTGGACACTTTGGCACTGACAGACGTGAGTGGGAATAGGAAACAAGAGGATGTGGGGATAAGGGTGGGCCAAGAGGGGACAGTTAGGGGATGTCGGGCACTCAGATTGCCTGGACCACTCTCACCTGCCACCCAGGCTTGCTCTGACTGTACTGCAGCAGGCAGCTCTGTGCCTCACACTTCTCAGGAAAGAAGGAGGTGCCACTGTGCGGCCACTTCCACCCTCCTTTAAAAAATTTTTAAAAAGATTTTTTTCATGAAGTTGTGAGCAAAAAACATGAGTGGACATTATACACAGCAAAATACAGTAATTGTCATGTAGCGAGTCTGACTATGCATGCTGTGATTTTAGAAAAGAAGAGATGACTGTGGAATGGCCTGGCCTTGGAATATTTCATAGAGGGCCTAGACCTGAGCTGGGATGGATGCCACAGTGTCTGTAGCTAAGTCAGAGGTGGATGTTCTTGGTATGGGGGAAGGGTGTCTTTCTTGGTGTCACTGTTGTCAGATGGGGAAGTCGGAGACTGGTCTGGTTTGCTGAGGCCTCACTTTCTTTGTGCTGTTAACATGTCCAGGACCAGTGATATGGCAAAGGAGTCAACTTCTGCAAAAGGCTCCATAAGCGACTCTGTTCAAACTGCCACACAGTTCACAGCCATACACACCCCTCACCAGCAACGGATATTTTGTCTGAAAAAGCACTACCAAATCTGAAAATATAGTTGGATATAAAATAAGTGGTTCATTGATATTATACATGACACAATCATATTTATGTTTCCAGACTTTCTAGACCACGCCATACCCACCTAAATTCATTAAGAACTAAAGTTCTGGAAGAGCTCAATAAGCCTCATCTAGAATGGAATAACTGAATGGAATCAGAGAATGGGGAGTAAAAGAAAGGGCAGGGAAGCAGAGTGCCGAAGGAAGGAGAGGGTATTCAGAGAACATGGGAGACAGCCAACCCAGGCTGCCCACTTCCTAAGGACTGTCTGTGTAGAGATTCTCCTGAAATTTCCTACAGCTGTGACCTACCAGGACTGGCTGTACATTGGCATGGTTTGAGGAACCACCCAATAAATCAGGATCTGTGATGGGACCCAGGAAAGCACTACTTTTCACAGTCCCATAGATGGTGCTGTCCTGCAGGCCTGCACTGCTTTGGCATGGTCCTCACAGGCAAGAGCTGGAATGGGTCCTTGTAGGCCCCTCCCCTGCAGTCCTATCTTAGGTCCAACAGAGGCTACAAAATCAAGAGTCCTAAGGTTCTAGACAGAAGACAGCCTGTTAAGTGCTGATTCCTGGGTACCAGGTCTGAGGTTTATGATTCAGAATGTCTTGGGTTCAGGCTGGGAACACACATCTTCAATAAGTACCCAAGTGGTCCTGATGCTGGTGATTCAAGGGCCACAATCTGAGAAACACTGTGCTGGGGTGTTGTCAGGGAGTCGATCACAAACCATCTCGTGCATGGGTGAGTTCACAATGACTGGAAGAGAAAGCCAGATGACCCAGGGCACTGAGTCCTCTTGGGGAGAGGCTTGGGGACAATATTCCAGCCCCTTCTTCTCCACCATGGGGGTAGCTTAGAATGATCATTTGTACATACTATGTAGATCATGACCCCTTCACTAAAGAAAAGTAGTGCTCTTTTCCTCTTCTTTCTTGTAAAGAGGGAAATATGTTCACTTTTGAGGTGGATCAGAGTGAAAAGAGAAGAACTATTGGCTGACCAGAGGAAATAGATTATTTTACAAAACCTGTGGAGGTATGTCTCAAGTTTTACTTGGCAATGCTTCTATGAAGGGTAATTTAACTTTATTTCCAAAAGTTTTTCAAAATATCAAGATAGATTTATTTGAAGGCAATCACTTTATTTTTATTGTGTATTTCTTTTAATTATCAAGAATAAAGTGGCTTAGGCTCAGCGCCCATAACTCAGTGGGTAGGACACTGGCTACATGCACTGGGGCTGGTGGGTTTTAACCCGGCCCGGGCCTCCTAAAACAAAAACAACAACAACAAATTGTGTTGTGGGGGTAGCCTGTAGTCTCAGTTCCTAGGGAGGCTGAGGCAAGAGAATGACTTAAGTCCAAGAGTTTGAGGTTGCTGTGAACTATGATGCCACAACACCCTACCAAGGGTAATATAGAGAGACTCTGTCTCAAAAAAATAAATAAATAAAGTAGTTTAGAATATATTCATAACAAAACAAACAAGCCACTCAATTATTTTTAACATATTGACTCTCACACTGGAAAAAATTATTTTTCCTTGGGGCCACAGTGTTTTTTTATGAAAACAGAATAAAAACTATGAAAAAAGACCCAGTCTTTTCTAATTAATGAAAAATTTGCTTTTTCTTTTTGTTTTCTGTGTGTGAGTTATATGCAAATCACATGGCACTATAATCAATTTTTACACTGTGTGCCATGTGAGTTGTATGTGACTCATAACATACTTATTGAATTCATTTCTGAGAATTGAGTGTTTTGTCATTCCACAAGTATTTAGTAGTGTCTGGAGTGGAGGGGTCCTGGATGATGACTTCTCTACCATGCCCCCTAAGCATGTGCAACAATGTGACATTGCTGCATGTTTTTTTAAATTAAATCATAGCTGTGTACATTAATACTATCATGTGTTGTTTCTATATACAATTTGAAATACTTTCATCCAACTGGTTAAAATAGTCTTCATGTCATTTTCTTAGTTGTTGTGTTAAGACATTTATATTCTGCATTTAAAAAGATTCACACGTACCCTTATAGGATAAATCATAGGCATGATCCAACCAATCACCCTCCCTCCACCCATCCTTCCCCTCTCCTCCCCTCCCTCTCCCCTTTCCCCATATTCTTGGGCTAAAATTGGGTTATAGTTTTCCTATGAAAGCTATACATTAGTTTCATAATAGGGTTGAGTACTTGACCTGCCATTTGATCCCATAATTCCTCTGCTAGGTATATATTGAGAAGACCAAAAATCACACTACAATAAAGATATTTGTATCAGAATGTTCATTGCAGCCCAATTCATAATTGCTAGGTCATGGAAGAAGCCCAAGTGCCCATTGACCCATGAATGGATCAATAAATTGTGGTATATGTACACCATGGAATCCTATGCAGCCATAAAGAAAGATGGAGACTTTACCTCCTTCATGTTTACATGGATGGAGCTGGAAGACATTGCTGCATCTTATCCTATCAATTTTGTTCAAAGAGCTGCCCAGCAAACATAAAGGGGAACATGCAATCGGAGAACACAGTACAGCACGTGTGGCGCACCTGGGCAGAGGGCTGGTGCAGGGAGCAGGAGATGGGGGAGGCAGGCGGATTGACAGCAGAAACAGTGAGCAGAGGTTTCCCAGCATGGAGGCATGCTATGGACCTTCCCACCCATCCACCAGTTCTATACGCTTCAGGAAGCTCTGGGCTCAAAACTAGCCTGACTTAAATACAACTCACCTGGCAGTTAATGTGTTAAATAGCTTGAAATCCTCATGGCAAGTAGCAAATGACTATTCTTATTTATGTACTCAAGACATACACAATAGCTATGATCACCTGGAAAACTTCTAACAAAGAGAAAAAGTCCAGTAGATGGCAGTATTTGCTACTTTTTACACATTAATTCAGGGAGACACTGTTCCCTTCACCTCAAACTTACTGGTTCTGGGAATATAACTTCAATCTCCATTTTTAAAAAGCCAATACAGGGAGCCCAATAATTATGTCCTTTTCTGGGCCCCCACTAAATGACTCTGCCACAATTTATTAAATACGGAAAATTGTTAAGGGTTATTAACCTTGTATGAGAGTACAGAGCATTTAGCTCCATTCTTTTGCTTCAGTGTTCCTAGGACAGCTCTTTTACTTCCCCCACTCCTGAGTCCCCATCCACAGAGGGCTGAGGGCTGGTGCAGGGGATAAGATAAAAGATAAAAGTTAAAAACCAATTTCAGGCCAGAACTGCACTGTGTTAAATATTAAGATTACACCTACTGGTTCTTTAGTATTATTTTTTCAAACATTATAATATACTTATGAACAAATACTTTACTATGTCTTTTGGCATGAGAAAGAACTGATATATAATAGATATTAGTTAGGTCACTAAACTCAGAAGGGATATAGCTATGGATATAGGAGTTCTACTCACAGTTCTAATCATGTGACCCAGGGTGTGGTGATTGATTAAATTTCTTGAGCATCATTTCAACCATATGTATAATTGTGATAATGCCTACTCCATGGAGTTATGAAAATAGAATTAGATAATATATAGCGTCTGCTGTAATTTATTGGTGGTTGCCAATATTTTGGTACTAGGGATGGGTTTCATGGAAAACAATTTTTCCACAGATGGGGGAAGGGTCAAAGGTGGGAGTGGGAGCTTGATGCAGGAGTGCAAGCAGTTGATCTATTATGGTCTCTGTGCAATCAAACCTTTCTGCAATGGTAATCTGTACTTGCAGCCACTCGCCAGCACTGGCATCACTGCCTCAGCTCCATTTCTGGTCACCGGGCATTAGATTCTCGCAAGGAACATGCAACCTAGAGCCTTTGCATGCGCAGTTCACAGCAGGATTCACACTCCTATGAGAATCTAATGCAGCTGCCAATGTGGCAGGAGGTGGAGCTCAGGTAGTGATGTGAGTGATGGGAGCTGCTGTAAATAGAGATAAAGCTACACTTGCTTGCCTGCCACTCACCTCCTGCTGTGCAGCCCACTTCCTAACAGGCCAGGGATCCATACCTGTCTGGCCATGCATGACATAGGAAGGTGTGACAATTAAGTTCACAAACTCGTCCTAGAAAAAATGCTACTCATCTC
>NW_003852438.1:1870015-1884646 GCF_000181295.1 Otolemur garnettii | reverse complement strand
AAAAAAAAAAAAAAAAATACTCCCCATGGGAAGCTATGCACTGACGCCAGCACCTAGTCATCCCTTCAAAGCAATTTTGGAACTATCTTTCTGAATTAGCCACCAGAGCACTGTCATCATATTAGCCTCGATGTCCTGAGTGTCACCAAAATGGTTTCTTTTCAGTATTTCCTTTATCTTTGGGTAAAGAAAATTCACCCAAATTTTCTCTGGGCCTGTGTTCTGAAACAATTGTTTGTTTACTGGCTAAAAACTCCCTCACAGATAGTGCCGTGTGAACTATGCAGTGTTGTGATCCAAGAGCCATGAGTTGTTTGGCAAGATTTTCCGTTAAGATTTTCCTAACTGTTGCTCTGTTGGTGTTTACTTGGTCTGCTATGCCTCTCACAGTCAGCTGACCATCTTAACTCACGATTCAATGAAGTTTTGCAATGTTTTTGTCAGTTCTGCTTGTTATTGGCCTCCCTGACCTATCTTCATCCGTGATGCTCTTTCTCCCCTCAGAAAAATGTTGAATCCCTTTGTACACTGCCATTTTCCTCGTGGCATTATCCCCATAAACTTTGACTAGCATGTCCCTGATTTCATTTCCATTTTTGCTAAGTTTAATAAGAAATTTGGAACTGTTTGCTTGTTGCTCTAATTCAAGCTCTGACATTTTCACCACAGCACACAAAAACTCACAGCAGCAATAATGAATTCACTTAGCAAAACACCACCACACATTGACATGAACACAACTGTGAGGCACTGACACATCAAGATTATGAAACCCCAAGTTCTTTGCACAGGGCTGCCAACTTAAGCACACAGTGGCAAGTTCGCCAACTTAATTGTCAGACCTCTTGTACTAGATACTCAATAAGTGGTGTCTGTTGTTTATGTTGGGCCATCAAACTTAACGTCCTATAGCCAGGCATGCCTTACAACAAAACATTTTTCAAGAACTTCACAAAAATAAATTCCACTATCTCCATTAGCAATGGAGCCAGCACCTAGGCATCCCTTATAAGCATATTTAGCCCTATATAAGCATTTAGCCCCAATTCTTCCCCAGCCTAGGTAATGCTAATCTACTGCATTTTTTCTCATCATTAGCATCAAACCTATTTATTTAAGCTTCCTGGGCTTTAGAAACACACAGAGGCAATTCAGCAAGCATCATTTGCTGTTGAAGGTTAAAGCAACTGTACCCTATAATCTCCCACTCAGCTGCCAATACCAAATTTAATACAGAGAGGTGAACACGTGGCTGAAATGTTTAGCACAGTATCTATTTTTCTCATCTTAGTTTAAAATTATGAAAATTATATATTGTCTACAAAAGCTGGTATTTCTAGTTAGTGATAGTTTCCCAACATCAGGGCACTAAATACATCAAAGTGGCAAGGTATTATACGATGAATTAAAATTTGGTTACCTATCAGCATTGAATTCAATTAAAATTCAGAAGCGAAGCAGAAGAAGATTAACAAAATGAACTGGAAAATCAAGAAGGAAGAAAAATATACAGTAATAAAGAGAAAGCGGGGGGAAAAAATCACCCTAACAACAACCTGAAGTTTCTATATTTATCTACGTGTATTTGCTTCACTTGGTTGTCAATTTTAATTGGTCTGCAACATGCTGTGGTACTAATGTATTCAGAATTTCAATTGTTATTTCTGCCATCTATTATAGTGTCCCCAAATGCAGCCTATTCCTAGTGAATAATAAGGGTTTCTCCCAGTATAAAAATAAATTGCTTATTAAATCTATTGTTAGTTTTTGTACGCGATGACATAAGTCTTTAGAGGTGCAGAAAATAGGAAACTGTCTCCTTCACAAATCATATTTACTTTACTAAAAGCAAGGATGATTCATCAAGGTTGGCCCTATGCTAATTGAGATTTTGTAAAGGTTAAAACCAAGGCAGGTATATACCAAAATGTCAGAAGTTCAACACTGATATGCATGTCTTTCCAATGCCATTGTTTTTTAGATGTCAAGACTATTTTTACAAAGGAAAGACTCCTACTCTGCCTGTGTGTATGTGTGTGTAAGAACATACATCTGTATAAACCCTAATGGTTTTAAGATTTGAGACTCTACACAATGTACTGAAAAGAGCACAGGTCTTGGAGAAAGACAGATCTGGATCCTTAGACAGATTCTAACATTTATTAGTTTTCTTACCTTGGGAACTTAGTTAACCTTTCCGAAGCAGAGCTTTGTCATCTATAAAAAATGAGAATAATAATACATGCCCTACAGGAAGTGATTGGTGTATTTTATCACAATGCCTGAAATGTAGGAAATGTTCAATACTTGATTAAAAATTTACTCAGAGCATAGGTGAGCCCTTAAGCAATTTCACATATGAAAATCTGACTTGCAACAATGAGAAATTAGTTGTGGATAGTTATTTTTAATGATTATGTTTTTTAAAAAAGAACGTAATCATTTTAAAAGCATCTATTAGTACATTAAAAACACTATAAAATATTATGTAAAGAGAAATATACCTAGAGAAGACACAGAACACCAAAGGGCATGAAATGCATTGTTTCTAGGAAATTTTTTGTTCATTCCTATTAATAAAAATGAATCCCCCACTTAAGTAATACCTAGCAAGTATTTTTCTGTCATTTACTTTAAATAGAACTGGCCAATATTTAAATATTTAGTCTTGTCAATTTAGCTAATGTCAATATATATGTAACATATACAGAATATACATATATATAACATATATTATGTGTTATATGTTACATGTATATTCTTTTGCCCTGTTCGGAGATGTTAGTTAATACATGGCTAATCAACATATGAACATTAAAAGAAAAATAAACATAAAGAAGAATTAAGGGTCTTGGGACAAGGACTTGGGACTCACTTCCTCTGTCATTTTGTTTGCATGCCTCTCCAACGCATGAAAATTTGGAAAAGAACTTAAAATCATAGGTGGGTTTGTTAAAGGGATAATAAAATTGAACGAAAACATGTTGGAACTAAATACATTCATGAATCAGGGATTGCATATTCTACAATTATTCAAAGTGTTCTTAGAATATGTTAAAATAAAGTCTTCATTTTAAATAAGCTTTTCTTCCAAGAGAAATAGTTTGATTCATCTTTTGTTGAAAAAATGGAAAACTGAACCAAAAACATGAGCTGTAATACAATAACGTGTATTTAAGAAAGACCACGTTGCTGAGAGAGGGTTGGTGGTCTCTGTAATTGATTATGATTCTGAGAAATAAGACATATTAAGTTCAAGCACCAATTTCCTTGGTGAACTATATTTAAATGATAGAGAGCTAAAATGCTACCAAAAGACAAAAATGCATCTGCAAAGTGATAGCATAAATAGAAAGGGTGTTGATTTGGTTGCTAAGCTAGCTCACATATCAAATATATGCATTGCCATTTGATTTCAGCACAATCAAGGGTTGTTGTAGGGTGTTCCTAGCAACTACTCATATATGAGCATTTCCTTCGGTCCAAATGGAGCATAGCTAATGAGGTTACTGGCTGTTTCCTGCCACATCTAAGGAAAGCAGTCACTGAGAAGTACACAGCCATTGTCACAACCTTCTTTTCATTATTCTCTACTATTCCCCAACTCTACTATTGTAAAATCCAGCTTGTGTGCCCAACACTTTTCAAAACTCGAAGTAACACACACAAATGTCTCAGAACTCTCACATGCTGTTTGCACAAATGGAGGACATGAATGGCAGACTCTTGAGGGTGAGTCAGGCCTGTCCTGGTATCAGCATCTGGCTTCTGAAGGTTTCTGGACAACTCAGATTTTTGAGAGTAAACACATTATGCATGTTCTTAATGAACTGAAACAGGAGTCCTCAAACTTTTTAAACAGGGGGCCTGTTCACTGTCCCTCAGACCATTGGAGGGCCAGACTGCGGGCCCCAGGACTAGTTGGCTGCTAAGCAGGACAGGCAGTGGTGGCAAAAACACTCGGCAGGCCCGATAAATGTCCTAGGCAGGCTACATATGGCCCATGGGCTGTAGTTTGAGGACGCCTGAAGGTTAAGCTTAAATCCTTTAAGGCTCTTCCATTGATTGCATCTTGAAGGTTACAGTTCAAGTATTAGCAAAGTGCCCATATAGGTACATTGCTTGGATCCATTAAAAAAAAAGAGAGAGAGAGAGAGAGAGAGAGAAGGAAGTGCATGTATACCAGAACTACTGATCAAAAGTATCAGTCGTTGGGACAACATGGCTGGAAAGTAGTATTGAAAATTGGCATGACAACTTTCACTAAATAAAACAGAAAATGAACAACACAAACAATGGTATTTGTGAGTTGAGTGGCAGCCTGGCTAGAGAAGATGTCAAGCCTTGCCATGGATTCAATAATAATTTCTTGACTTAATATTAGTTAATTATCAATTTGTTGGTTATTATTCAATCACTTACTCAAACAACTACTTAATAATAGTTGGGCTAGGGTTAAAGTTAAGTGCTGCCACACAAAGATAACAGAATAGAATAACAGAATAGATAAGCTTTGCAGCATGGTAAGGCCCCATCATGGTAACTGCAGCATTAGTAAGAGCAGGACGGAGAACCTGCAGAGTCCCCTCCTGCTATGCCTCTGACTTGCCACAGGACCTTATTTAACCTCTTAGTCTCCCTTTCCACTGCTGTATTGGAGGATAACAATAAAACTGCCTTGCTGGCTTTCTCACAGTGTTGGTGTGATGTACAAATGAGATAATCAATGTGAGAATGCTTTAGAAATTGTAAAGCATCCATTTTATTTTCATCTTGCTGTAGACAGAAATAATAATTTCCACCTGTTCACCCCTTATGGATGCTGTTGCTTCTTGGCATTTATTGAACAACAATGCTCTCTCCCTGATTTACAAATAGAATTAGACAGAGTTCTTGCCCTGTGATTTTAAACCAGGCAGATATGCACGATAAAAAGATGAGAAAACATTCAAGGCAGACACTATTGTGTGACGATCACTGATGTGTTTATAAAAGGCCTGTGCATTTCTTAGATGGAAAGTGCTATGGGTATTTTTTCATAGTTCTTAGGATATTTGCTTAGTGTGAAAAATTGATAACCTAGATGATGTAAAGCAAGAAGAAAAGAAGGGCACAAGAGAAGTGAAGAGAAATGAAATTAAGTCGAAAGAAGGAAATGAGACAAGCGGCAGGTGAGTCCAACAAGTGATTAAACATTGTATTTATGTGCTTTAGATTATACTGAGTCCTAGATGGGGGGAATTTGGGTGTAGACAAGAGATGAGCACCAACTCTATTTGCAAGTAGACTCTTTGCTCAGTAAACTACGTGAAGTAGTAGCACTCATGGTTGACTATTATACTATTTATTTAGCTTGAAAATAATAAACATTTAAAAAAATAGCTGTATTAATAACCACCAAGTAAGAGTTTACAACATTTTTTAATGCAAGCAATTCTCATAAAACTGTGAGGTTTGAAACAGGAGTTAGCAAAATAAATTGATTCGTAGTAAAAAAAGTAGGAGACGACCCATGGCACATATGTGCATTTTCCGTCTTCAAAAAAAATTAATCAATAATCTAAAATAAAGCATCATAATGTAGGTTGAGGAAGGAAAGAACTCTGGAAGATAAATTAAAAGGCAAATTTAAAGCATAGGTTGAATTTGGAGAGATTTTTCCTCGTATTTCTCATCTTACTCCAGTTCTAGAATTTGCAAATCAATTTCATTGGTTTTCAGAGTGAGGCAATCATTAGAAGGATTTTGTGCAATGGGCCCTCCAGGCATGCACTGCCTCCTAAGGAATGTCACTGTGAGGGCTTAATCATGGACTGAGGTTCTGTGTATGTATAGCACGTATTGCTTTCATAGTATTCCTAGGACACTGAAAAGAGAGCCTTGATGTGATATTCACTACATGGTTTAAAGAACTTACATATTATACTCTTTATCTATAGGTTATCATGTGTAAAACTTGTAAAAGGAGTTAAAATGGCTTTAGAGAAAAATAAAACAAAGTCATAACTGACATTTCAATTTTAAGAATTAAACAGGATATTAGGTAATTGTATTAATGAAAAAATTTAGATATATAAAACATACATTTCAAATAATTAAGCATGGTTAACAAAACTTTAATGCTTCCCTTGAAATCCAAGAGTCTTCTAGCCTGAGAACAAATTACTCATGGCCCCTTTGTTAAAGTTAGGGTAAAAGACAATAACTGCTATTATAACTCTTGCGGTAGTCTGGCATTTTCCAGCTGTATTTCTCCTTCTCTTCCCTCCTTTCTTCTGCTCCCTCCTCCTCCTCCTCCTTCTCATCCCCCCCCATAACAACAAGACCTTTAATATTAACACAAGATCTTTTACTGCAATAAGAATAAAATCTTGTTTCTCCTCTTCTAGACTAGTATCTCTATTCTGGAAATCTAAAATGTAGATTTTCTCTCTAAAACAGCTGCTAAAGGCCAATTTCCATGTCTTTTTCCTTTTATTTTTTTCTTCTATGATTGTCACATAAAGAAACTACCAAAGTGTATCCAAATAACATCAAAGTCTGAGTTTCTGTAGCGTCAGAGAATTTTCTGACTACAAGGGCACTTGATTAATCATCAACGTCTGGCTTTAGGAACTATTGTGAATAATTTTTTTGACCTATTTATAAAGAACTTCAGAGAAGACAATTTCACCATCCTTCTTATTAACTCATTTTGGGTGCAGTTACTTTCATTGTCAGGAAACTTTTCTCTATAGAGCTTGAGTTCCTCATGCCACGGATTGAGAAATAGAAACATGCAGACTGAGTCTCTACACGTGAACATTTGACTCTTGAATGTCCTAAGTAGGGAAAGAACTCAAATTCATTTTAAAAAGTGTGATTTTTATGATATGAACCTCATTTCAGGCTGGGAAAAACAAGACACAGCCCCTTAATGAGAGAATTTTCATGGTCTGAGACTTGATTCACAGTTTTGCAGTTTCAAAAAACTAAGGCGTGTTCTAATCCTGAGGTACATAGTCAAATAAATCACAGAAAACATTTACAAGGGTGAATATATGGTGTGACATGAGGGGGATGTCCACCTTTTCTGTTGGGCTGTTCTTATTCAGGTATAGATGTGTCTGAAAAAACAATATTTTGATAATTAAAAAATTATATTAAGAACACAGCTTAGACATGGGAAATTAGCAAAAAGAGACAATTTGTAATGAAAAATAAGTATTCCCAAGTTTCTCCAGTAGCGTTCCCTTTTGACCAGAGAAGCAGCTAGTCAATTACATTGACAGGAACAGGAAGAGATAGCTGACATCTTGAAGAAATAAAGAGAAAGTAGACAAGTGACCTCAATGGTCTATTTGGTAGAGAAGGAAAGTCAACTCTATGCATACACCCTCTCCCCTGGGCATAGTGCTTGGGACCAATGACAGTTAATATATCCAAAACTGAGTTACTGAGAGGCATATCAACATTAGGGAAGAAGGAAATACTTAGTACTGTTTCATTTTATTGTCAAAGAATGTCTTAAGTCAAGCCGGTATTAAATTATCCTTGTTTTTAGATGAGGAAACAAAGGCTTAGTTAGTGAAGTTGAAACATTTATCCAAGTTTACTTAGAAAGTAAACCCATGATAGACTCACAATTCAAATTCAGTTTAATCTGATAGTAAATCTCAAACTTTTACTTTTCCACGCTTGCTCATAGTACCATTAAATGTTAATAATTATTCTGATGACTCTGATCTATAAAAATTAAGTTGAAGGATCTATAACATGCTTTACAATAGTAGAACTGCCACCAACATAGTCAAATAAAAGAAGTTTGGCACTTATTTTCACTTTGAATTATTCTGGCCAAATACTATTTTATTATATTAATTAAAAGGCTGATATTTTGGGGCGGTGCCTGTGGCTCAAAAGGGTAGGGCACTGGCTCCATATGCTGAAGGTGGCAGGTTCAAACCTAGTCCCCCCACCCAAAAAAAAGAAAAAAGAAAAATGGGTGGCGCCTGTGGCTCAAAGGAGTAGGGCCCTGGCCCCATATCCCAGAGATGGTGGGTTCAAACCAAGCCCGGGCCAAAAAAAAAAAAAACTGCAAAAAAAAAAAAAAAAAAAAAAAAAAAAAGGCTGATATTTTATAATGGAATCAAAGGAAATGGAAGTGGAGAGCATCCATCTCTTTGAGTTTCATTCAGGACAGATATCACACTTGATATGTGTGCTCAACCCCTATGGACTTCATTCTGGACCATTCTGTCTCTCAGTTTCAAATTTTCTGTTTCTGTTCTCATCTCACCTTTTATATTTAATGCTAAAATTTGGCATCTCTGAATAAAGATTTTGATACCTCTTCCTGCCCAAGGTCACTTCTCAACCCAACATGGACCTACAGAAATAAACCTGCAGCATCTTGAAAGAATCAAGGTAAGTGATTTTATGCAGCGAGGGTCCACCTTTCTAGTTGCTGAAATTCTCGGATTTGCTAAACATGATGAGTGTCCTTTAATTAATGCCAGTGATAGATGACCAATTCTTCATTTGCAATTTGGCATTCATCACAACTTTTCAGTTGTATACAATTTCCAAGATATGATGTCATCATGTGTTATATTTTATTATTTCATTATTTTCTTTTACCTGTTGCATATACAAGGTAGTAATGCATGAATTTAAGATTTTCATAATTTACAATGTAGGATGTATAGTCTACAGAGAAGTTCTATAGAGAAGTATTCCGCCTTCTTTCTCTTTCCCCCTTCCCTTTCTTTCCATTAATTTGGGAGCTTTCATTTGAAGAGTGGTACGAGAGGTCCAAGTCTCTTAGATCCGTAGGTTGGGATGGACTGGATTAAGGTTGTTTTACTTGGGGAACTGGTAGCCCTCCCAGTTAGAAATTGGAAAAATTATAAACATTATTTAAGTTTTATTTAATGATGATCGCTTCCTGGGAAAATAGTGAGCATATTCAACTACAAAAGTAGAAAATTCTCTTGGAATTTTTGTCATCATTTGGTTTAATTGTTAAGGATTTGTTATGGATTCTTAAAAGCAAAATACAACAAACTTCCTAAATTTTGCCTGCAGCAATTGACACAAAACATGAATTCAAATAATTCACCACCTCTCAGCCAAACTTCTGCAGATCCAGTGAATAGATGGTCGCTGCAATGAACACTCTGGTTACTTACTGAAATCAAGAAGCTTTTTCTGCTCCATCAGGGAATGCAGTACCACATTCAAGGTTAGAGCTGGATCTCATTTGGGGGGTGGAGGTTAAGTAATGCAAAGCATACACAGAATGGCCAGAGGCCAAGGAGCTGGGCTTGTGACTACAGAACACACCAGCATTGGGCCAAGGTGAGATTAATTTTTTAAAGGGCCATTAAAAGTATTTATTTATTATTAGAAGCGGTAAAGATGGGGAAATATAAAATCTTGTTTTAAAGAACTTGCTAAACAAAGAGTTCATCTTGGAGAGGAATATGAAAGGAAACACACACACACACACACACACACACACACACACATTTGAACCTTTTTGTGAAAGTGTTTAACTAAAATGTTGTATTTAATGGTTGAACTTTGACTTGAATGACATTTAAAGAGAATAAATACATGCCAAGAAGATATCTGGAAGGGTATGTACCAAAATAGTAACTATGGTTGGTCCCTGAGAGGTAATGTTACTGCAATTTTATTCTTTCTTCTTTTTAATTGTTGTATTGACTATTTTTTCTCATAAGCACACACAACACTTTTACAATTGGGGGTGGTGGTGGCAGTGAACTATTTTTGTTTAAAAGAAAGGGATTTTTATGGTTGGTATTTATGAAATAAATGTTCACATAGCTAAATCAGCAGGGCAAACCAACGTGGGGAAGCAGAAACTGTGTGACAGAATAAAAACAGAAACTAATTAAAAACAAATGAACACAAAAGCTTGGGTTTTGCAACAGCAGCAGAATTTATAGAATTACAGCACCTCTAGAATTATGGAATCCACAATTTCCTGCATGTGTCAGTTTCTGCCAACTTTTGGCTGTTTGTGGTTTTCTTAAAATATTCTTGGAAGAGACTCCCAGAAATCATCAACTCAGTCCAATATTATAATCTAGCAAAGATTTCCAGAATTTCTACAGGAGCTTCCATTCATGTATGTGTTCCAATTTTCTGCCACACACTTTTGATTTAGATCCAAGATTTACAAAAATTTGCTGAGTTCCTACAACACAAGGGACCTTTTCTCATGTTACTTTATGTAATTTTCTTAACAAATCAATGAGGCATATATATTATTGTCCACATTTCACAGGTGGGGCAAATGAAGCTCACAGAGTGAGGTGCCCAAGGACACACAGGAAGTCACCGGCTGGGTTGGGATTTGAACTCAGACCCTTTGCCTCAGTGTTGGGTCAAAGTGGGAAAAGTCAAAGATGTGACAGATTCCTGGTTTACCCGCATGAAACCTCTGGGGCCCATGGGGAGGCAGATTATATAAAGTGTTCAATACATGAATGGTTAGGCTTCCAACAGCTCTAATTAGGTCAATGGCTTTATGTCAGTGTTACTATAAGTATCAGGGGAGTCTGGTAATGCGGCTTTGAACCACTGAAAACTCTGTCTCCTTGGATTATTGCTTCTCTACTCTTTACAGTTTTGTCATGAATTGAGTAAAGGAGTTGTGTTTTTAAAAGTTATATTATACTCTGTTTTAATATGAAGCCAGGAGATGATCTAATACATACCCATATAAGAGAAAAACTCAAAGTAACTCAAGGAACTTTGGGGTGGGGGAACATGGGAGCAGGGAGAGGAGAGGAAGAAGGGGTGTGGGGGTTATGGTGTATGACATACCTCTTGGGGGCAGGATACAATTATAAGAGGGTCTTTACCTAACAAATGCAAACAGTGCAACCTAATTCTTTGTACCCTCAATGAACCTGAAATGATACAAAAATTAAATAAAATAAAAAGGAAAGCATAAAAATTGTTTTAAAAAGTTATAATAATAAAAAATAATCCAGTGTTAATAAGTGAAAGGAAACTGAAAAGGCAAAGATTGGAAAGTTTTAAGAAGAGTAATAGCAAAATGTTATGGTCAAATTATTGAAGAGGATGCCAGGCACAGTGGCTCAGGCCTATAATCCTGCACTCTGAGAGGCCCAGGCCGGTGAACTACCTGAGCTCACAAATTTGAGACCAGCCTGAGCAAGAGCAAGACCTCATCTCTAAAAATAGCCAGGCATTGTGGCAGGTGCCTGTAGTCACAGCTGCTCAGGAGGCTGAGGCAAGAGAATCCCTTGAGCCCAAGAATTGGAGGTTGCAGTGAGCTATGAGGCCATAGCATGGTACTCTACCGAGGGTGACAAAGTGAGATTCTGTCTCAAGAAAAAAAAATGATCGAAGAGTAAACTTCTAGGTCTTTGTAGATATTGTAATTTTAAAATACTACACACGCCCTGTGAATTTTGTGATGGTTAAATATAACCTCTAGCATATTCTATAATCTATTCCACTCTGCCCCGGATCCCCAGGAATAGGCAATGCATAGCTGCCGTTGCCAACATGGCCTATCTTCCCTTGTCAGGTTCTTCCTATAGTAACAGACTTGCTATTTATGTTATATATCACATGAAAATCTAAATGGTTACTACTACTAGAGAATATGAATATGGAAATATACTGATATATCTTATAATCACTAATAATCAGTCATCACCCAAATGGTTTATTTAACAAATGCCTTCATTATGTCCTATTGGTAATTCAAATTGAAGTTTATTGCACTTGGTCAAGTGATAAATTATGCTTATATTTACTTTTTTGTTCCTGAGAATAATGATAGCTAGATTGTAGGCTCCTTAAAGGCAGAGACAGATTGTATTTTATATTTTATTAGTAACAAACAGCATGAAAAACAGAACTGATTATGAAGTAGGTACTCAATACTAGTTTGGTTTACTGTTATGCATCTTCTTGGTGTGGACAATCAAATGAATTATAAGGTTAAGACAGAAGGGAGGATATTAGTAAATCTACCAATTTATTCACCTTTAGCCATATAAGGTTAATGCTGAAAGGCTCTGTATTAGGCAGAAGTTCTTGAGATTCAAAGGAGTTTTTCTTAACTCCCTGAAATTTTTATTCAAAAGTCTTGTGTATATTCAAATGTTCATTTTCCTTAAGAAGAGAATCCATAGCTTTCCTCAGCTTTTAGGAAATCCACATCTCCATAAACTATTAGAACCACTGACCATCAAACATGTCCACCTACACCCCAAATGTCAGCACTAATGATTAAGAAATAAAATCCATCTCCGTTTGCTTAGAATAGACTATAACATTTTTTTCCTCCTAATTTTAACGTCCCTGAAGATGTGTGACCTCCAGTCTGAATCAAATTGTCCTCAGCAGTGTCTGCAATAAGGCAATGTATAAATGATGAATACAAACAGGACAGCTTGAGACTGCTCCTGGTCCCTGTGCCACATTCTGTACTGAGTTGGCCCTTTGTTTCCAAGCACAGGTCAAGGTGTTTTTTATCATTTAAAATTCCAATGTACTAAGTGATCTTGGACCTAATTATGGGGGACACTATCTGTATCCTTATGCGTACTCACAGCCACTAAACTCAATGGCAGCCCTTCAGCTAACGGTTCCTGTCTTCTCACTTTAAAGAATTTGGGGCAATCTATTCCCAGCATGAGTAGGTGACTTCGGAATTCACGGTACATCTCACAGTCTAAATTCACCAGTCTTCAGAGGTAGAAAGCTTCTATTTTTTTTATTTAGAGTGACAGAATCGATTAGTTCGTTATGATCAAATCAGTTTCAAGCACTTCACATCCCACCCCTTCATGATCCTGTGTTTTTAAGGAAGTTAATATTTGACTAGTTTATTGCACTTCTGCAAATTGAAAATAGCAGTTATGTTAAGGAACATTCCCTTTTTAGGAAGAAAAATAGGACCTTTATAAACATGCTATTGATTCTCAGTCCAACTGATAATAACATACAAAAACAAATCTCTGAGCTGTACATTTTATTATTATCTAGTATTTAAGTAGCAGGGGGAGGTATGATGGGTTGATAGCATTTTTAGCCCATGTGTTCCTTCAAATTTTTATTTTTAAGTGGGTCAAGAATACTATATATATTATGTTGTTATTCTTTCTTTTCATTGTTCATCTTTTACATTTCTATTATTTATTTTAAATGTCAGGTTAATTTAAGGGTACAAAGAATTAGGTTACAATGTTTGCATTTGTTAAGTATAGCCCCTGTTGTTTATTTTTAAAGTTAATATAAATTAAGTTTGCTATGCACCTATATCCTTATTTTTAAACATTGGCTCCTTATGAATGTATTTATTTTTATGAAGAGATGATCTCCCGTTTTGGTGGTCATCAGAGATGTTAACAGTTTTGACATTCTTCCACCTATCAACTAAGACAAATACCTGAGAAGTGGTTGACGCTGTAGGGGTTTCAACCCTCTGAAGGTTCAATGAAAATCAACTGACTTGAGCAGATTATTAGAAGAAAAGGCATACGATATTGAACATGCTTAACACAGGGGAATTGCAGGAGAGTAATAACTCCCAGTAACCCAGTGGGGTACAGATGCTTATGTATCCTTTTGAAAAAGTATATGTGGAAATGGGGGATAGTACATGAGTTTAGGAGAATTCAATGGGCTTGGAACACATACTGGTCCACGACAAACTCTATTGGGCCCAGAGAGCAGTGTGACAAAATTCTGTCCAGTTGTGTGGAAACACTTCAGTCTTTCTTCCTGTGATATGAGTTAGGTTAAACTTAGGAAGGCAATTGTGTTCTTCTTTGGAGGGTCTAGTTTTCAGATAGACAAGGAACTTCAGAGAAAAACTTTATACTGTGTTTTGGAGAGAGAGAGAGGATTTAAAGTCAGAAGCTTTGTGTGTGTGTGTGTGTGTGTGTGGTGGGGAGGTGGTCAGAGGGACCTTGTGGCTGCTTCAGTCCAGCAAGTACCATATTTTTGGTTATCATTTTTCTAAGCCCCAACAAAACCCTAAATACAACTTTCCAAAGAAAAATGTAAAATTATTCTCTAAGATTTTGACATATCCACTTTATACATTGGCTGTTACGGGTCCATTTGGAGTACCAGAATTTTTCTCCTTCTGCAAGTTTTAGAGCTTCCTTTCAAGTAAAAATATTAAATATCTAGCTTTCAACATAACAAAAAAGCACATGAATTCCAATATCACAACTAATGTCTTCTAAGAAGATTGTAAATTGAGTGACAGTAGAGAAGTCATTTAAAGAGACCCCCACTAGAGAACACACAGCAGCACCCAAATAAATCCATTTTAATTTTCACTTTATTTCAGTTATATTTTACAGCTGTAATATCATGAGTGGTGAGAGAAGCAGCTCATAGAAGAGTCTGAGTTCAAAGGAACTGAAATTTAGCATGGAATGTAAAATTGGGGACTTTTGCTTCTAAAAGGAAGATTGTAGAAAAACCAAGGTTGAAGGATGTGGGCTTGATGCCACAGAATTAGCAGTCTGGGGTTGGTGACCTTGCATGTTGTGGCAAGTGTCTAATATAGTACTGCTCTTTACAGGGGAAAAGTGTGTAACTGACAAACTATTAGAAACGTGCATT
>NW_003852438.1:1863956-1869637 GCF_000181295.1 Otolemur garnettii | reverse complement strand
TGCATTTCTTTTAAAACTCTGTTCCTCATCCTTCTGCTCTAGAAAGGACAGTAAGACAGGCTCAGTGGGAGGTTAGGTTTCCCCAGGACAGAAATAAAGCAGGTTGAAGCTTCTCATACCCAAAGGACCCCAAAGGGTTCCAAGCAAAGTGCTCTTTGCAGCTAGCACCCGTTGTTAAGGTTGCACAATGGGTCAGTATTCTGTTTTCTTTTTTTGCACTGGGGCTCTGGCCGCCAGAGGGGAAAATAGTCACACACAGGGAAACCGCATAAGTTAAAATCAAGTAAGCCTAGTGGGGTGGTAATGACTTTCCCAGCATCCAAGTCTTTGCCTTCAGGTTATGTGAAGCTAGAAAACAATGTCACTCATTCATTTATAGAGAACACACAATGTACGCCCGTACTGTGCTGGGTACTGGAGGGCATGCAAAAGTATACAAAACACAATCACTGCCCTAAGGAATCCTGTTAGGAAGGGCATTTCAAGTATTACCCAGACCTTACGACCCTGAATAAATGCTCGGGTGAATAAAATTCCACTCAGAATTTAAAATGAGTGTGAAAAAGTATACCGCTAAGACGACATATCCTTTAAGAGGCAGGACGTGTAACTGTGCTTTAAAAATTTATTTCTATGGTTTGAACGGAGCCTGACTTGAAAGCTGCACCTCTTGCATACCTGTACAGTTAAGTTGAATCCGAACAAAGAGAAGGGCGGCACTTGTAACTGTGAAGTGGGTAACTCTGAGGAAAAGTGGTCTCCAAGGAGGAAAAAAGAGGACAATCCACCTGGAGTTCCCCCACACCTCCCGCCAACCGTGCAGGCTGACTGCACCCCAGGCCCCCGGCTCTACTCCACCTTCTACCCCACGATCGCAGCACTGGCACATGCCCGCTTCGGCCCGGAGTCAGCCACGTGCGCCCGGATTCCCCGCGCGGCCTCTCGGCAAGCCTGGCGCCTCCAAGGTCGCCACGTAACCGTGCGGTCCCTATCTCTGTTCCCCTGCGCCCCAGACCAGAAGTCTGTAGAGCAGCGGCGGCTGCGGCGGGAGCGAGCGGCCTCGGCCCCTCCCAGGAGGGGGCAGCGCGACCACAGGCTGCGGGCGCCGCCTCTGCTGCATCGGTGGCTGCGTGTTCCGCTCCCTCAGCCCGGCTCGGATTCGCAGCCTGAGCGCGACTCGCCGCCGTCAGCGCCTACTCTGCTGCCGCCTCGCGCCCGCAGCTCCTCCAAGCTAGACGCGTTCGATCCTCCTTCCCCGGGTTTACGGATTTCCGGGGGCGAAGAATTTTGCCTCGGTCCCTACGAACATCTCTCTGCTTCTCCCCCCCTCCCTCGCGATTCCCCCAGCCCGTGGGCGCGCGCGCTTGCTCGCTCACGCACTCACACTCGCAGGCGCGCGTGCGCACGCCCGCGCGCCACGAGCCGCGGAGTCTCCAGCGCCCCTCAGCAGATCCTCGCTCTCTCGGGCGCCGCTACTCACACAGGCTTCCAGCCGCCACGGGGCGTCCTCTGTCTGCCGCGGCGGCGGCGACGGCGGCTGTGGAGGGAACCGCAGCGGCTGCAGCTCGGCCCTGTCTCGTAGCTCTGTGCTCCGGAGAGAGTCCGGGAGAAGCGGAGAAAGGGGAGGACGCCAAGACTAGGAGGAGCGGTGCCGCGCCCGGCGTCCGGCTCCGCGCGGCGGGCTGTCTCCGTTCCCCGTACCACGGCCCCAGGTAAGCTGCTCCGGGGCCCGCAGCATCCCTGAGGCGTCCGGGCTCGGGGCCGGGGTTCTCTGGTCCCGCCCCCGCCACGGCACTTCTACCTAGGCTTGTAGGGGAGTGGGCGAGGGGGGAGGGGAGTGGAGCTAGAAGTGAGGCTGGTAGACAGAGGTGCGTGGAAGCGTGGGGGCGTCGGTGCAGACCCCCGCGCCCTTCCCCGCCGCACCCCAGCCCAAGCTAGGTCACTTTTAGTAGCCCGGGGGTGTCTGGTGCCCCAGACAGCTGTTCCCGGCTTTCCCTGCCGCCCGCCAGCCGGTGTCGGCTCGGGGCTCCGCGTCTGCCGCGCGCCATCCACCTTCCCTGCACCTTGGACAGCGCACCCGGCCGCCCGTTACCCCGGGCATCACCCAAGACCCTGTCCTGCCCCTTATCCCTCTGCTCTCTTCTTTCCAGGTTGTCACCCTCCCTCCCTGTATCCTTTCTCCTCTTTGCCTTGGCGGACTCCGCTCTGGTGCGGGCCGGAAACTTTCCTCTCTGCCTGGTCTGCGCTAGGTACTATTGTTATTTGTGAGTGTCCCCTCTCACGGGAAACTCGGACACCCTGGACAGGTCTTCCTCGGCGGGAGCGCTCCCTGCCGGGCCCAGCCCAACCCGAGGCAAAAGAGGCAGTGGGTAACTGGACTCGGCGGCTGCCAGGGTGGCAGAGCCCGCGCCTCGGCAGCTGGACGTTCGCTGTCTCCCGGCCTCTCTGGACTCGACACGTGCGCGCCTCCCACGGACGCGGCACCTTCCAGACCACCCCACGTCCTCCCCCTGCACGGCCACGGCCACCCCATAGGTTGGACACCCGGGGTTCGCGGGTCCTGATTGGCTAACGGTGTAACCCCGCCCCCATTATGGAGGGGGGTGTTTCTGGAGTGTTGTGGTTGTCATCCCGCAGCGAGCGCATGGGGGAAGTGGGGTCGACAGGTGGGGAAGCCCGCTGAAGGATCCTTGCGTCCCACTGTGTATACCCATTGAGCCATCCTTCTCCCTTCTCCTGCTCTTCTCCTTTCCTCTTGCTCAGTCTTTCACTGCTATAACATTTAAAAAGAAAAAAACCCAAACCTTGGCTTGTAACCCTAATTTTATTAAGAATGTTTATTAAGAATGTTTGTTTAGTGGTAGCGATTTTTAAAAGTGGATCTAGGAAAATGTGAGAAATAAGTGTTTATAGAGATGTTCCTAGGAACTAGGCTGCAGATTTAAGTCTGGTAGTTTGGAGAAAGTAATAAAGGGTGCTTAAGGGATCTGGAGAGGGTGGAGAAAGTGGGAAGGAAATTGATTCTTAGAGAAGGAAGGACACAGGTGAGCAAGCTTGGGAAGGAGAGAGGGAAGGAAGTGGGTCATTTGTGGGCTGAGAGGTGAAAGAGAAACCCAGGTGGGCGCACTTGAGAGAAGATGCATTTCTCTAGGAAAGTGGTGATTTTGGTACTTAGTTCATTATCAGCACGGTTTGCTTCTGTTGTACCCTAGTCGTCCTTTTGATAGAGACTTTGTATTAGTAATATCCGCGTAACGGATTTTTTTTTATTCCAGCTTCTTATAATATACAGATTTGCAAGTAGTAGTGAATTCCAAAAAGTGAAAAGACCCCTTGAGAGGAATGCATTAGTTTACTTAAAATGCTTTGGAAATAATTGTGAGGGAAGACCGATGAGCATTGCATAAAATGCAAACATTGTTCTGGCATTATTTAGGGCCTTTGCAGAAATATGTATGTAGGTATAAATGATACCGATTTCTCTTCATTTCAATATTTGATTGCCTCTAGCATTTTCAGGTTTTAATTCCTTTAGGCTGTTTTGATGTGTCTGTAGATCTAAAAATACTATAATTCTTATCTTTAGAAGCCTTGTCAATGAAAAACAAACAGCAACCGATGCCAGTTAATGTTGACAACTTTATATTGAGTACACCGTGTGTTATTTTATTTGTAAGCTAGTGAAATATGCAAGAGTAACATAGCTTGACTGTTATTCCCCAAGGACTCATATCAAAACAAAGTGGAGAATCACATGAGGCTATTCCAGGGAGAACAATTCAGTTATTTTTAAGATGAATAAAATTTAAGATTCTTGGGTGCAAACAACAACACTGTTTGAATTATCTTTGTACACATTGGTAGCATGTGCTGTTAAGTGAAACAAAATATTAAATATGTTAGATGATTCCAAAGTAGGTGGTAAAGGCTTTTCATTTATCATTTTTATGTAAGTAGGCAGAATTGCTTTTCTGACTAGAGGATTTCCTGTTTGAAGGAACAGGATTTGATAAATCTGGCAAATTGGAAATTATTGCTATTGTTAAGAAAATATAATTTTTGCTATGTTTTGATTTCTCTAGTTCATGTCTAGAGTCTCTCTCAGAGATTTAGGTTTCAGTTATGGGCCTATCAAATTTAATTGGGTTTTCAGGTGCCATATGCATATATGCAAAATATATGTATATGTATTAGCACACAGTTATATATTTATATTCTATGTATCTCTACACATAATGTTAGGGTACATTCAATATCCTTAGTCATATGTGTGTGTGTGTGTGTGTATATATGTTATTGTCATCCTTAGAATTTTTTCGTGTTTCTTTTTGTCCAAAAGGTGGCCCTGTTTTAAACTGTAGAAAGCATTATCACCAGTAGAATTGGCCAATAGATCATGGAAACAGACAATAGTATTTTGTTGCCTGGCAACCACCTACTGTGAATGAAAAACAAAGCAGTGACAGCTGCTTCCACATCCTGATACACTGTAGCTCAGGCATTGCAACCCTCCAAATAAGATAGATCCACCAAGTTTCCTTTGAGTGAAGTGAACCTGTTGTTTTCTTTTCTCAGTGTTTTAAAAAGAATATTAATTTTTTATTTTGACATAATAAAAATTATGTTGTTATTGTGGGATGAAATGAAGCATTTAACTTCAATTGCCCTCTTAAGCCTAGTGTAGACTGAAAAATGCAAGATTGGGAGGATCGTTCAGTTCTTCCCTTTATAGTCGTTAAACACTGTAAGCACATTTTTTTTGCTGCCGTCAGGTCCTCTTAGGATATTATAAAAACTTGAATTTTCTACAATAAGTCTCAGGATAGCTTCCCTTGGGTCACACCTGAACATTCACCCCACCCCATTATTCTTTCTTCTTTATATACGTAAAATTTGTAAACAAGATTTTTTTTTTCCTAGTAAGGATACTTAGAAAATATAGTAATAATTTGAGAGTAACAATTCATCATTGATGCTCTAGGGTAGGCTGTGGTCTTAAATGTGTTGTATATGGTATGTTCTACCTTCAAGTTTTATGGCTCTCACCTCTTTCGCTAAACTGGGAAGCTCAGTCCTTTGATTCAGTGTTAGTTTACTAATCTCATATTTTTTTGTGTGAGTTTTTAACAGAGAGGAGATTAAAGATTTTGTTGATCACTTTGTATAGCTGTAAAAGTTTAAACGTTTTAGGTAATTAATCACTTGTTACCGTTTCGTATCCTGTAAAGCAGTAGACATGCTGTTGGTGTTCCGGGCTCTAAAATTTCCTGGGGTAGGCTGTGTCCCTGGATAATATTCCTTTCAGTCTTTTATCAAAGCCATCTTGCCAGAGGTGTTACCTAATGCCTGTTAGTAGAGGATGAGTCATCTATCTCTGGAGAGGTGATAGTGCAGATTGTTTCTTAACTCTAATAAAATGATAACAGATGGATTATTGATGGCAGAATGGGATTGTGTATGCATTATTATTTCTTCTAAACTTAGAAAATGTATGTATTATACATTTTGCGGTTCCTCATGCTATTATAAAGCATCTGCATTCTGCTGTCTATTATTATGGAAAAAGTAAGCATTTAACTTTAATACAGTACCTTAAATAGAAAAACTTGAAGTAGGCTGATTGGAGAAACAGTGTACTGACAGTATTAAGTACCGTTGAAGAGCCATTTTCACCAGAAAAG
>NW_003852438.1:1853545-1860946 GCF_000181295.1 Otolemur garnettii | reverse complement strand
GACGTGGATACCTATGCTATGCCTTCATTGATCTCACTGCTTTTCCTCAGACAAGCTTTCAGTCCTCTATCCTGCTGATTGCCCTGTCCTGCTTCTTAGACTTGGCACCCCTGGAAGGGTTAGGAGTCCTTTGTCTTGCTTGTAATCTTGGTTAGCCTTTCTAGCATTAGGTAGCACAATTCCAGATATAAATAAAAGAAGAAAGAAAGATAAATTGAAAAATATGAATAATTCTCTATCAGATCATTAAAGAAAGTTACATGTTATACAAGGGATTTGTGGAGTTGTAGAGAAGGAGGGGGCCTGTCCATTTTGTGAAGAATAGTGATTTCTCTCTTGAGCAAGAGGTGATTTTCATCTACTATCAGTTTCTGGAAGACCTAGCATGATTCTTTATGCACTTGTATCTGTTGTTTGCTCTGCTGCTCTGATAGCCTATATTTTAGGTAAGTGAAGGAGTGGTAACTGGGGATGGGGCTGGGTTTTTTGGCCTCTCATTCTGTCATAATGCCAGGCTTTTGACTGAAATTTTTCCCATCTTAGGCCATTACTTCCTAAAGGAGATCAAGAGGTATAGACAATGAGAGAAAGAAAACATAAACATGTAAAAAGAACTGTTTTGCATTGAATTCTTTAGTTATGAAATGAGCAAGTTGAAGCTTGTTAGGTGATTATGACATAAGATGGGGCAGGCTTCTAATCATTTCATGTATGAATGCTAATATTCTGGCTCCTTTTTTGTAGTCAGAAATGTGAAGTCTGAATAATCCAATAAGAGCGACCTGACACCATCATCTTTTTGTAAAAGTAGCATTGATTCAGTGACAAAGGGAAGACCAAATTATGAGCAGTTGTAGAGTGGGCCAGCAAGGAGCTTACCAGGGAGAACAAAGAGTCACGACAGCAGAAATATTGAGCAGTGAGTATGAGAGAGGCCCAAGATGCCAGTGGTGAGACACAGTGCAAAGGAAGAGGCCTTGGTGATTCAGGATGTTATGCACATAATTACTATATTTTTAATTAAATTTTTTATTTTGAGATAATTATAGATTCACATGAGTTCTAGAGAGATCCTGTTATTTAGTTCCCACAAAATTAACATCTTACAAAAATATACTATAATGAGAATATTGTCAGTACATTGATACAATGCACTATCCTTGTTTATATTTCCTGGGTTTTACTTATATATTTACTTTTGTGAAATATTTATGACATTTTTTCTTTTTAAAAGTTAGGGCCTGGTTCGGTGCCTGTAGCTCACTGGTTAGGGTGCCAGCCACATACTCTAGGGCTGGAGGATTCAAACCCGGTCTGGACCTGCTAAACAACAATGACAACTACAGCAAAAAAAATAGCTGGGCATTGTGGTGGGCGCCTGTAGTCCCAGCTACTTGGGAGGCTGAGGCAAGAGAATTGCCTAAGCCCCAGAGTTTGAGGTCACTGTGAGCTGTGACACCACTGCAATCTACCAAGGTCGACATAGTGAGACTCTGTTTAAAAAAAAAAAGTTAGGGCATTTTTTATTCTAGATATTTTAAAAGAAATCTCACCTCTTTGAACTAGTTCTGACTTAATTGTAACTTAAGAAGAACAAATTTCCCCAACCTCCTTCCAACTTAGATTCTGCAGAGCAGCATCAGGGCCACTTGACATGACAAGAGGTTGGTTGGCTGTTCTGTCCAAAGGTAGACATACTTTATCTTAAGCAAACCTTTTACAAGTATGTCTATTGCAACAGGAGCTTGCTTGTTAGAGCTGACTGTCACTCTTCTTCTTTTCATCAGCATTTCTGTCCTCCTCCTTGTGGTGAGTGCAGCATGCCTCGCTCTTCCCTCTTCCTCTCTGCCTCAGAAGAGGCACACTCCTGTAGGCTGGGTTCCCAGGTTTCTGAGTCAGCCAGCTTGCTGTGTTCCACCCATGGGAGGCCCTAGTAGGAGATGGCGGGGGGAAAAGGCAGCATCAGATATTTGCTCTTTTCCCTGGCATTGGGCAGCACCCCTGGCAGTGGCAGTCCCTCATCAGTAGCGCAGCCCATGGTCAACAGGTATTATCTGGTTCTACTGTTCACTGGTGACCTTGCTGCACAGAATTCTGCAGCACCCAAGGAAGCTAGGGCTTCTTGCCTTTGCTAATCACTACATTACCTCACTGTCTGGTGTTAGGCTCTACGAGTAACCAGTTCTCTACATTAAATCTCCTTACAGTAAAGTACTTTAAGAGATTTCTGTTTTCCTATTTATATGTTTCCTAGTTCCTCTAAGTATGAAAATGTTATAAATCTGATGAGGTTTTTCTCTTCTGACTGTAAAGAATCTTGCTAGCTCCAGTTGGGGCAGAAGGTACCCACATTTATAATCGCACCCTTGCCCCACCAGAAATCTTAGACCCTTTACTGACTATTCCCTCCCAGTCGCTGGTTTTCTAACCACTGATATTTTCCCTTTGTCAAATATTTTTGGCAATTTAGTCATCTCCCTCCAATTTCTCTGTTATTCTGTCCTTCAGCCCCTCATTTGCTCATTTTGCCTATCCTCTACTCTTAGAAGGGTTTGGCTTTGCTGGCATCTTACTTTCCTGTATAAGGATGCTTTTCATAGTATTATCAGCCTGCTTCATCTCATCTCCTATGAAGTATATGTGGTTCTTCACAGGAGACAGTGGTAAGAATGTTAATAAGAATGCTTTAGGAAGAGGGGAATGGACTCATGGAGTGTCTTCATCTATGAAACTGATTAAGAAGGTGTGTCAGGGTATTCAAGGGAGGGGCCAGGAGGCAGTCACCCAGCACACTGCATGAGGCACACACTGCATGAGGAAGGGGGCATCCCTCAGCTTGAAATCCTGAGGGATGTTGATGGGGTTGTCTTATGACGCAGGCTCCTGCCCTTGTTGGAGAGCAGTTTTGTTGGTTGCCACCATAACAGTCCTGCAGCAGCTTCATCGTTTATCCAGAGGTTCCCAGCCAAGAGCTGGAAGATGGAGCCTCTATTAAGAAAAAGCTTCAGACCCATCTCCAAATGTTCAAAACAGTACAGCTACCACCCAGTTTTGGGTGCCCCACTCTCAGCTGCCAGGAGCAGTGCCTTTAGGCATTGTGGCACATATGGGGATATTCTTAAAATTAACTGACAGCTGTGCACATCACCTCTAGGTCCAAGACCTAGGGCCTGGGAAAACCCAAAGCCTTGGCAAAAGAAGAATTTAAGTATAGAAAAATAGCCTGTGGCACGGGCAGTAAATGTGTTCAGGTCCTGATGTTTTTCTGCCCTTGTGATGGGAGCTGGGGAATGCTTTGTGGGCTGGTGCACACACTTATGAACAGTTGGATCTTTCTGGAACCTGCCTGTAAGTCCACTGCTTGCCTTTGTTCTCCATAATGATCATAAGTGGTGAGTGCTGGGTGGGACAATTGTGGATTAGACAGCTCTGAGTGAGCTGAAAAAAAGAAAAGAAATAAACATATTTTAAATGGGCATAAGCTTTAAAGGCAAGTAATTAAGACACGCTTCAGCCACGTGGACAAATTCAGGTTCTAGTTAATACAAGTGCAAGATGGGAAAAAAATAAATCACTTGCATACCTATAATCTGTTTAGTAATAAAGCCCCAATTATGCCTGCTCTTATGTGAGTTTCTCTTTTATTTTCCTTTTCCTTTATCTCTCAGACCTGCCTGAGCTCAGGGGTCTTATTTTCTAGCAGTACTCTATACACTTTTCTTCAAGAAAGTCATGCCTATGTGAGAGCAGCTTGCAGTTTCTTGTGACATCCTTCCCAATTCTAGTCTTTTATACATTTCAATTGTGTCTTTCTTCAGAGACCTACACACTGTGTTTATTTCCTTATTACTCAGTAATGTGCTGTGGCATGTGGAGAGCATCTTTAAGTGGAATTTTCTTGGGCATTAGGATCTTGATTCTGTCAAGTAGCACAAAGCAGGTGCAGCATGAGTTGGAGAAGCTGTTTTCTGTGCACTGGTTGATGCATTCTACATTGTGTTGTGTTGACCGTAAGTAGTGTGTGATTTTTCTCATCTCATTATTAAAAGAATAATTTTGAAATGCATATTTGAAGTCTCATATAATATTGTTGACCTAACCCTATAATCATTTTGTAGTAGAGATTTAAAGAATCTGGAGAAAAGCATACTAGATATTTGTTGTGCCAAATTAATAGATATTTAATGTGCTAAGTTCACACCAGGTGCTGGGAGTGTGGTGGTGAACAAAATAATCACTATTCCTGTTCTGGTAGGAGTCTACAGTTTACTGGAAAGAACATCAAACATGAAAGTAATTATGTAATTGGAACTCATGATAAGCACTTGGAAGAGGCTATGTTTTTCTGAAGTGCTGGTATGGGAGAGGGATAGATAAATTAATATCTGAAGGGCGATTAGGGTTATCCAGGTTGTAAGTCTAATGTGTGAAGCCCAGATGTGAGAAAAGCTTTGCTGTTGGGAAACTGAAAAGTGGCTAGTGTGACTGCACAGTAGAGCATGAAGGTGGGTAGAGGTGAGGCATGAGGCTGCTGAGATGGAGGCTGGGGCCTGATTAAGCCACACTTACCAGGCTATGCTGTGGATTTTGGATCTTATCCGAAGTGCAAGGAGGAATAACTCTGGGGTTTTGTTTTTTTCTTCTCCCTTAAAAAAAAAAAAAATCAAGGTGAAATTCACATAACATAAAATGAACCATTTTAAAGTGAACAGTTCAGTGGCATTTAGTATATTCTCAATGTTGTGCAACTACCATCTGTTTCTATTCTAAAAAATTTTTATCATCTCAAAAGGAAACTGTGCCCATTAAGCAGTGATCAGAGGGTTTCAAGGGAAGTGATGTGGTCTGATTTGTAGTATTTAAGATATTTCTGGCAAGTTTCTAGAGAAAGGGATTGGAGAAGGCACAACTGGAAGCAAGAGAACCAACTTGGGAATTACTGTCAAGTCCATAGGGAGATAGTGGCAGCTTCTAGGACAAGGGACAAGAATAGTGACCAAAGATACAGAGAAGCATAGAATGATCTAAGATAAGATTATGTAATTAGGCTTCATTATCTGTGACTAAACCACCTCATAATTATTTGTATCACTGTTTCCTAACGGGGGTGATCCATACCCTATTCAAGTATGTGTAGGGTCCTTGCTCAAAGTATATCTGCTTAAGGGCATCTCAAACTAATGAAGAAGATTGGAGATGGTCCTTAGAGATTATTGTTGGGGCTTGGCACCCATAGCACAGTAGTTACGGTGCCGGCCACATACACCGAGGGTGGCAGGTTCGAACGTGACCTGGGCCAGCTAAACAACAGCTAAACAACTGCAGTAACAACAACAAAATAAAAATAGCCAGGTGTTGTGAGAATAGCAATTCCCTTGCCTCAGCCTCCCAAGTAGCTAGGCATTAGGAAGGTTGAGAACCACTGAACTATTGATAGATTCTGAAGCCAAATATGTAATATGGACTATTTAATAGTGAGTATTTATTTTTTTTCTTAGAGTACTGTGATTCTTCTAGAATTAAATGGTTCCTGATTATGAATAATGGCATTATCATGAGATACAATGTAAGTATAATGTAACATTTTATTGTAAAAGCAACAAATAACTTCTGGAAATTAACTTGTGAAACAAACCATCCTAGTATATTTGCAATTATCCTATATCTATAAGATTCCTGTTATTTTAAAGAGATGTCACCCCAATGAACTGATTGTAAAAGCCAGAGTTTTTGAGAACTTTTTTTTTTATTTTTAAAAGATTCTACAAGCTCTGGTAAAAATCACCAATGAACATGTTGAAATTTTTATCTGTAACTCCTGTTTTCTGCTTGCCTTTGGGTAGGTATTTGTAGCCCAGAGCTACCTCTTAGACCTATCACTGCCAGCCTGAATTTATAGCACTCAGATGTCTTTAACCCAGTGGTGTTTGAGATCTTTCAGATAATCTCCTCTCACCTTCAAAGTTGTGAAATGCGTTTAATTAAATTATAATTTTAGAACTGAGAGGGGTCATGGAGAACATCTGGTCCTCTAGGTTGCTTGAAACTGTTGCCTTTGGAGAGCTGGAAGTGACTAAGGCTCTGCTGCTGAGGGGCGGGGAAATGAGGTTGGTCCTTGGGGATTTATCTCATGAACAAGGTGTGTACACCCAGCAGCAGTCAAGGAGAGCCCATCTATCTCTACCTGACCTAATGGCACTCATAGGCGGCCACCCCTCTGCTGCTTTCAGGTGACTGTGATGGCCCCTGCTTTCTGCTCACAGCTTTTTGGTTGCCCATGCCTCTCCCCTCCCACCACAAGGATTCTCTTCTCAGTTTTGGGGATATGAAGTATTCAGCTTCTGTAAAAAGATACTTCATTTTGATTAATGTTATTTTCACTCTTTTGGAAAGACAGATACCTCTGGCTGTGTTTCTTTTTCAGCATGTATAAATTCAGATTTGAAAGTGATTTCATTGCTTCATCATGGAACTTTATAATGAAATAATATTTTGTATGTCTGGCTAGTTTCCTTCATTTTTTTTTTCCTCCTGGAACACTTAAGTTTGGAGAAGGATATGAAACAAAGCCATCCATTTATTTTAGACTAAAAGCAGAATCAATAAATAGCCAGATTTTTTAAAAGCTTGTCTCCCACCCCCACAAAAATGCATGCTGTTGTGTGAGTGCAAACACCATAGAATACAAAACGGAAATTGAAATTTATCAGAAAGTCAACTAGAAATAACTATGGTTGAAATTTTAGTAAAATTCTTCCAGTCATATCTTTGAGTGTATATTTACATATGCTTAACACACACAGTATATGCAGACCAAATTTGAAATAAATGGGATTTTTGCTCTATGTACTGTTATGTAATCCATTTTTTTTTTCTAGTGACATGTGGTGGGCCGATTGCCATGTCAGTAAATACATGTATTTTTAATGACTTAATACTTTCATTAGATGCCTTTCCTTGTAAGTAATAGAACTTTTAGGGCAAACTGACACAAGAAAGAACGTGTTCATATATTGAAAAATTCAAGGAGTGGGGGCTTCAGGCATGTTTTAAATAAGGATCTAGGATTTATTTATTTATAAGTTTGCATTTCCTGCTCTTTTTCATACTCCTTGTAGGAGCAAATTATTGCAGATCTAGGGGCACATTCACTATCCAGAGGACCAGAGTTTTTCTTCTTTAATCTTGGCTTCCTTCTACTTGCACCATCAGAGGTCATGTGACCCGGAAAATATCATTTTCTGATTGTCTTATATTTGAGTAAAAGTTTAGTGTTCTATTAGGAAAGATGGGGAGAAGCCTTGCTGACTAGGCAGCTAATGGTGTCTGTCAGAGTTTACTCTGGGTTTAATGGCAGACAATTGTTTCCAGCTTTTCATTTTAAAAATCATTGCTGCTCTA
>NW_003852438.1:1841871-1853088 GCF_000181295.1 Otolemur garnettii | reverse complement strand
AATTCTTATTGAAAGAATTGCTAGATCAAAAAGTATGCCCATTTTTCACTTTGCATAGCCATCAAAGATATAAAGGCACACTTTCCACCCAATTATGTGTTGATACTCCTCACCTGCCTATTGTGAGTCACGTTATTATTCTTTTTTAGCCTCTGAATTTTTAAGTAGAGGCTTCAGAATTAAAGCAGAATTTCAGGTGTCAATTTCAGGTGTCTGAGCCAGACAAATTGGAAGTGACATCATTTGAGGTTAACCAAAGCTCCTGTAGCATTAAAATATTTCTCCAGGAAGGTGAAGAGGAGAGGATGGAGAGGTGTGTGTTCAGCCAGCTGCAAGCCCAGTGTGTAGTGGATGACTGCCTGAGGGGTAGGCTGTTTGGGAGCCCCTGGGTGCTCACCTGTGTCTCACTGCTGACACTTGCTCTCTCTCCAGGCAGTCTTGTTACTGTGTACCGCCCATTCCAGTACAGACTCTGGAAACTGGATACGTATAAATGGGAGTGCCAGGAGCTGATGGCCATTTATGGATGTACTCTGTCCTTTCAACTGTAGTTTTTCTGAATTCTTGGTGTTTAATATAGTGACAAATTTAAACTTAGAAATCAGTGGATTCCGGGATGGCAGCACGTAGTGTGGCTTGGTCTCCTTTTGAGGAAGTAAATGGGAAAACTCATTGAGATGACACCCTTGCAGGACTCTGGCAGGGGGCTGCGGTTTGCCTGAGCAGATTTTGTGAGAAGGGCATTTGAATGGAAGCCCAGCAGAAGATGGGCGAGTCATGGGTAATATCTTTGGAGTATTTTCAGGCATAGTTGCATTTGCCATCCAATTTAATCCTCATGGCAACCTTTTTGTTTATGTGAATAAGATGAGGACACCCAAATATAGAGAGATTAAGTAACTTGTCCACTGTCAGCTGGTATGTGGAAGAATCAAGAATTTTGAACCCTTTCTTTTACCACATTGTGCTCCATGATGCTCTGTCTTTCCCCAAGTAGAGTTTACTAGCATCTTGCTTTATTTTAACTGATGATACAAAAGGAGAAATACAAAGTGGAGTATTGAAATTGAGATATGGCCTTGAAGAAATTCACTTGAGAATTGTAAATGATATAAGTCAGATCCCGAATAAGTCAGATCAATGATGAGACCTGTGGGAGGTGACCGTGCAGGTTGGGAGTATTCATGAGCATGGGACATGTGGAAAGAGAGTAAGTGGCAAAGACAGACGAGAGAAAGTGATAGGGTATGTTTAAAGCAATGAATATGCTAAAGAAATATTGATAATAGATCATTATTGTCAAATTAGAAATATTGACACATTCTCATACATGTATATGTCCATGACCAAATGTGATTGCAAAGTAGAGCACTTGTGGAATTCAGGTGATATCTGAACTTGTCTGATATATTTATTTGGAATATAGTTCAGAATGCGAGAAAGCCAAGGATCAAGTCAGTCAAACTGTGACCTAATTAAAACAGAAAAGAAAGGGACAATTTATAAATAATATGCAACTTTACCACTTTGAAGATACATGTATATGTAAAAAGAGAATGTTAGGGGGTGGAGTACTTAGCAGAGAAAACTGATGGCTTAAACTCATTGGAAAAGAGTTATGTAATGCAGAGCCAGTCCTTTGACATCCAGAATATGGAGCAGTTCTTTGCCATCATCAGCCAAAAGAAGATCCCCACTCTCTCAGACTCCCTACCCCCCTCTCTGATTGCTGAATGCCAGGTGGAGCTGGAGGGCACTGACAGATTGAGTGGTCCTAGTGACTCTTGTATTGCATCTGGCAGCCAGTGTATTGCTCTCCTCAGGCTCTTGCCGGCTGCTATGCACTGCCTGTGTTTGTGGTGTCTGCCAGTGGACGACTGATGAAGAGCCATGGGGGAGAGTAGAGGGCTTTGGCAAGTGCCCAGTTGTAGATGACAAGCCCTGCTCTCTGTAAGTGCTTTGGTGGGAGCTGAGTGCATTCTTTCCCACTGATGCTCTAATGAACCCATTACAGAATATCTGTTTCAGTATCCCTTAGCCACCTTTATTAGGAATTGGCTCCATTGTCCAATTGCACTGATCATTAAAAACATTCTTTTAATGCACAGTGTAAACTTTTCTCTTCTTGGCTCAAGGCAATTGCCTCCTGCCCTATTTGGCAGTTGCTGGGAATAGCTGTGAGCACTGGTGATATTATTGGCTGAGGAGTGAGGCAGAAGCTGAATAAAGTTTGGCTTTCTGCATGCTTCCCGATGCGGGTTCTGATCCCAAGGTTAAAGACAACACAGTAACTGAAAATACCTCTGAGCTATGCATCCAAGAATGGCCTTCCATGTCCAGTGGGGGCATTTGTGTCTCAATGTTGAAGACGCCACTGTAAACTTTCCCTGCTCCAAATTTGTGCTCCTGTTTCTTCAGTCTCAAAATCTTAGCGTGAAATATTTAGTACCCTAGGAAAGCTAAATTAATGGTGAGTCAGAGTAATTAAGGCAAAGTAAATAATCTCCAAGGTTCTCATTCCCCGTGAAACTAATTTCATATCTTATCCTTCATGTGTTAAAAATAGTTCTCTGCTAATTCAAGATGCCTGTGCTCTGTGTTGGTGAAGTGCACTTCACTTCTATTGAAAGGATGCAGATTAGAGAGTTATTTTCAATTGGGTGATTTTATTTTTTAAGATACATTCATTTTGGCACCATAAGAGTGTGAATCTCTTTGGGTGAGCTGAGAGTTGGATACAGCTGCAGCCAGACAGATGATGGGCCAACTAGCTTATGATAACTTGCAGCTGGGATATCTATCCTTTTCATACTTTTACTGAGAACTCTCAGTTCCTATCCTGTTCCACGATGAGGTTGGTTTGACTCTTCTGTATGGTTTTGGACTTGCCTTAGCTTGACCTTGCCTGTGTGTACAAGTTTAGAAAATAAGTCTGTTTAGTGCTTCTGAGCAAGGGAAATTTTGGGACTTGAACATAATTTTAATTGTTTTTCACCTTAAAATGATCATGAAATAGAAGCTCACAACTCTTCTCTTATTTACGTGTTTTTAGACTTCAGTGCATCAAAACTTACCTTTCTGTAATTGAGCTGTAGCAGTGCATTGCCTTCACCATTCAGGGGCCTGAGAGGATTGTGTGCTTTGGCTTGAATGCATGGCCAGCATACTGTGTGTCCTCAAGCTAATGAAACTGCTTCAGGCCATTGCTACACACTAGTCTTTATGAAATGGGAGAATTCTTTCTCTTTCTGTGACAAGAGAGTATTTTAGTTAGAATTAACAGTTGTATTTGAAGGAGAATGTTTAACATACAATCCTCAGTTAGGTACAGCTGAAATGAGATCATTATCTTGGATGTTGTGCACCTTGAAATCCGTCAGTTATCTTTTTCTCTTCAAAGTGATGCCTCAGTCCTTTAATGCATTATGGACCTAATCTTTCAGGGAAATGCAATCTTGGCTTTTAAAATGTTTTAAAGTGGCAATGTGCGAGTGGAATATGCAGTGTCCAGTGTACATCAGAATAGAGTCTGTATATAGCCACATGTCTAAGCAGAAAAATAGGGCTAATTGAAGGAGAAGCCCACGTGAAATGATTTTAATGATTCTCCTGATTTTGGATGTTTAGATTTAGTGCCACAAGAACACTTTTTTGGACCTGAATATCCCTTTTTGCTAAGTTTTTAATTTCTCTTCTGAGAAAGATGGGTAGTGGAGGCATGTGATATGTATGGGGAGTAATCACTTCTTTACTGGATGTGAAGACATACCCTGTGAAGACATGACTTTTTAACATTGCTGCCTTTATCACAGTCATTACATACATATTATACACCACCTAATAAGGTGAAAACATCACCTCATATTTTTATTACCTTGACTTCTGAATGAACTGCGTACTGATTATTATCTGTTTTAAAGGTGATGAATTTGAAATTTGGTGAAGTTAATTTGACATTCATTTCTTCATTGATATATCCTTTATTTCACAAACATTTATAGTTTCTTATTGTTATGGCAACTGTGAACATACAAAGCGGATGTGGTCCCTACTCTGGAGGGGCTGCAAGAGGAAGTGGACAGCAATGGGTAACTGTGTGATCAGCATCATGAAACAGATAGTTGCCAAGTTTTAGAGGAGTGCACAGCAGGGTGGGAAGTTAATTCTGACAAGGGAATTGGGTGCCATTTACACAGAGGAGAATTAAGCCAGGCTCTAGGGCAGGCATCCTCAAACTACGGCCTGCAGGCCACATGCAGCCTGCCTAGGAAATTTATCCGGCCCACCAGGTGTTTTTGCCACCACTGCCTGTCCGGCTTAGCAGCTGACTTGTCCGGGGGTCCGCAGTCCAGCCCTCCAATGGTCTGAGGGACAGTGAACTGGCCCCCTGTTTAAAAAGTTTGAGGACCACTGCTCTAGGGCCTCTCTAGGAAGAAAAGGTCATTCAAAGTTGAGACACAGAAGCACAAAAGAACATAGGGAAGAGTAGTGCGGAGTGGCTGGGGCATGGAGAACATGTAGAGAGCACAGAGAGATGAGGTGTGGAAAGGTCACAAAGCTTGTAAATGGTAGAACTGGGAAGGTACAGAATTTTCTGCTTCCAATAGTTTTCCTTTAGATTAGGTTCTTTGTTGCTTATTTTCCCCCTAAATACATCTTTAGCATCCTCTTTACAAGCCATGTTGAAGAAGATGAAAACGAGAGATTTCACGTAACAGAGTTATCCCACTTAGCCAGAGTGTGTAGCTTGTGGGGGCACATATCTGTGTGGTCCTGTGGATCAGGTAAGGTGCAGGATCGAGGCCCAGGTGCTGTCAGTTAAGTGCTCTGGCAGGTGAAGCAAATGCCATTTTCAGGTACTCTCGCTGCACAACCTTAGTCCTACTTGAGAAGTCTCACTGGTTATGTAGATTTAGCACTTGGAAACATAAAAACTATAGTAATTATTTTTAAGGAAATGGTGTTTTTTAAGTTGTTTCTTCTGATTGAAAATGACTTTTTGTTCACAGAGATGAGTAAGTGCTAGAAAGAACTGACAGCAATTTGAAGTAGGAGTATGAAGTGGAGGTAAGGCACATTAGCTGTTAGCTGATTATTATTGCTTGAAAGCAGGGATTTTTGTTAGATTTTGTACACTGTATGTGGTGTGAAGAACAAACCTTTCCATTTTTTTCCCTGAGAGCCATGATGTTATCTCAGTAATTGAAAATAATCTTTTAAAGTTGCTCTTTAACTAGATTTACACAATCCCCTTTCAAATCAGCCGTTATCTGCCCTTACATTTCACAGTAAATGTTGCTGTCTGCACAGCCCCTGCTAACAAGAAGATCAAGTGTAACTCTTTTCATGATTTGAAATAAAGTGTTTCTGTTGTAATTATCCTGGCTCCTGGTTGTGCTCTTGCCAGTTGCCTCCTTTCTCAGCTATATTTATGAGGATATTTCACTGTGGGGCATAAGGCCCTCTGTGTAAGCAGTGTTTGCTGTCACAAACATCTGATTATTCCACTCATTATAATTTTTATTTCTGGGTTGTGGCTGGGATTAGGATGAGGTGGGCTTTGGGAATTTTTTTGTCAGGTATACTGAGTGACTCCTGCGAGTTAACGTATCTCCTGTTTATATCTTCACTGACCTTACTTTGGCAAACTTAGAATAAGCACTATGTCCCTTAAGCTGCAGGAGCCAGATTTTAAACAGGTGTTTTATGATGGTGGTAAGAGGTAAACACTAAAGTGTGTTTCCAGAGAATACCGTGAAAAGCTGTATAATCTCCTTAGGAATTCTTCAAGAACAGGCTACATTTTCATATGTGTAGGTTATAAATTCTTTGAGTCTTATTTCTGATAATACATGAAACTCTCTTTCTACACAGTATTTACATTTTATTTTCAAACTGTTACATTATTCCACTTGCATTACTGACCTAAAAAATGCTTGTTTATTTTAGGCTGGCAGTATTTTCAATAATGTTCTCTTCAAGGAAGATGCCAATCAACTGCCGTTTTTAAGTCTTATTTAAGTTGCAGAATTGGATCAATCTGAGACAACATGGATGTGCTGGATGGGTATTTGTTATGGGTGGTTTGGAATAAGGCTTGAGTGTTGAATTGAGGATGAGATTGGCAGACACTGAGGCAACCAGTTGGTTTTCAGACTTCTTTTGAATGGAGTACTCATAGTTCTTCTGTATGATGTCTGTGGACAGTTCAGATTAAGACCTGCTATAGACTGAGTGTTTGTGTCCTCCCCAGATTTATGGGTTGAAATCTTAACCCATGAGCTGATGGTATTAGGAGGTGGGGCCTTTGGAAAGTGGTTAGATCATGAGGGCAGAGCCTTCATGAATGGGGTTAGTGCCCTTATAAAAGAGACCCAGGAGAGTTCGCTTGCCTTTCCACTGTGAGACGATGTAATGAGAATAGAGCCAGAAGGGTGAAAGGGGCCTTCACCAGACACCACTCTGCTGGCACCTTCATCTTAGACTTTTTATAATAACTTCCAGAACTATGAGAAGTAAATTTATGATGTTTATAAGCCACCCAGTCTATGGTGTTCTGTTAGAGTGGTCCAAATGGAATAGACAAGGCCCAGCTCTTTCATTTAATAACTAAGTGCCTGAAACATTTGAAGCCTAATTTTCCTTGGATGAAAAAATAAGAGGGCTGGACAAAATGGCCTTCTAAGATTTTCCACTTCTCTGAAATGATGGGTTCAGTTAAACATGAAGAAGATTCATTGCACCAAATACCAATAATGAGTGAGTTGAGCCTTATTTAAATTACATAGTTTGCCATTTTAGGCTCCTTTGTATTGATCAACTCCGTTAGTAGGGATAATTGAGAATTGACTGAGTTGCTGAGGCACCTTCCAAATTACATTAACAAAATATAAATGTTCCGTAAATATTTCATATAATATTTCAGAGACTTCAGATGAGACTTCATTTTATTAATATATTTTCTAACTTTACGGAGAATAAGCCTTGTTTTGCAATATAAATAGTAGTAGACATCTTGCTTAATTCAGTTGGCTACCGATAGTGCCTTTTAGTACTCTGAGGTTTCAAGTGAGAGTTTACCCCGCATTATTAACTTAGATCTGGTGAAGATGAATACCCCTGGCTTGCATTTGTTGGAGGCGAGAGATCCAGATTATACTTCTACTTTTCTCTCTAATTCAAATATAAGGGCAGTCTTAAGGAATTAAATTTAAATTTTTTCCGCATGATTGACTACATAACTACACAGGTGAGGAAGTTGATGAGAAAGGAAACTCAAATCTGATGGTTAAAGTGAAGCTCAATTTAATCACCCCCAATTATCTTTGAAAACTGAGACTTGAGTTTCCTGTAGAATAAATAATCACTCCCAACTTGCACACCTTTTCTTCTTTCTTTGCAACGGTAGTCTGTTGACAGCACAAGGAGCAATGGGAAAATTAGAGGAGGAGGTATGCTTAGAGGAAATGGAAATGGCTAACATCTGTAGCTTACATTCATCCTAGAGCTCTGGACCAACTTGGTAATGAAGTTTAAATTGCCCCTGAGCTGCTTTAATTTATGAGTTTCCCACTGAATCGAGATGTTGCCAGATGAATTCAGACTATTGCCAACACTGTGCTATCCCTCAAGCATATCTCACTAGTCTTGTCCATCTCAGATACACCCATGCACATTAAACATTACCCTGCTATTTTTGCCAATAAGTCTAGCTTTATTAGGCATATGGTGTAGAAAAAATGAAAAAGTACGAGTTCATTAATTAGATTTGCAGGAGAGCGGCAGCATGACCCTGGGGTAGGGCAGAGACATGGTGCTTTTTTAAAATTGTTTTTGTTTCTCATACTGTTTGGCTGTTGACTACTTGGAACACATTGTTTCTAGTTCCTTTCCTGTAAAAGTTTGTAGTATTTTGCTAATTGAGGCTAGAAAGTTACATAGATTTTGCTTAAAGCAGAAAGAACATTGTGAACATTTTGAATCCTTATTTGTGAAGACTCATGGGTACCTTCAGCAGACACAAATGAGGGAGAAGAGGATGATCCAGGTACTTCTAGTGGAACAGCACATGAAGACAGGTCATTAACAAAATGAAATTCATTTGAAAACAATTCATTCTTGTGCATAAAAGTAAGAAGTCATTCAAAGATAGTGGGCAGGGAGTTGGTATTTGTTACATGCTAATGCAAAGTAATTTCTGTAAATGTGTGTGGGTAGTTTTACATATTGTCATGGAACAGTGTGGTTTTTTTTGCTGTATGAAAAGTGCCTTTTAAGAAATCTATAATAAAGCTTATTGTTGTATTATTTATATAAGGGAAAACTAGAAGTTATCTAAATATTTGTATTTTCTCGATGGAGTCTTGCTTTGTTGCCCAGACTGGGGTATAGTGGCATGATCATAGTTTACTGTAACCTCCAACTTCTGGGTTCAAGTGATCATCCTGTCTCACTTGAACCTTTCATTTAAGAATATTACAGGAGTATAGACGTTTTGATTACATAAATTGTTTTTGTTAAGTTTAAGTTGTAAGTGTGCCCATAGAAAAGTGATTTGAGAGTTAGTTCATTTATCTGAAGTAATTTCAAGGTGTTTGGAAAGGTGATGAGTCCATGGTGATAATATTAAAAGATGAGGCTATAGGCTGGGTGTCCGTAGCTCTGTGGTTAAGGTGCTGGCCACATAAACCAAGGCTGGTGGGTTTGAACCTGGCCTGGGCCTGCTAAACAAACAACAACAGCAACAACAAAAATAGCCAGGCATTGTGGCAGATGCCTGTAGTCCGTCTACTAGGGAAACTGAGGCAAGAGAATGGCTTGAGCCCAAGAGTTTGAGGTTGCTGTGAGCTGTGACGCCACAGCACTTTACAAAGGGTGACCAAGTGAGACTCTGTCTCAAAAAAAAAAAAAAAAAAAGATGAGGGTGCAAATATTTTCTTCCATTCTGCAGATTATATATTTACTTTATTGATGGTGTCCTTGACTGTGCAGAAAATTTTTAATTTCATCAAGTCTCATTTGTTTATTTTTGTTGTTACTGTGATTGCTCTTGAGGTCTTCATAAATTCTTTCCCAAGGCTGACATCTACCATGTTTCCCCAAAAGTAAGACTCTGTCTTATATTTATTTTTTCCCAAGAAGACACACTAGGGTTTGTTTTCAGGGGATGTTTTCCTCTCCGTGCTGAAATGCATGGTGTGGCTGTGCAGATATGCTGCATAGCCGTGCCTATCACTAGGTCTTATTATCAGGGTAGGGCTTATATTTAACAAATGCATAGAAATCCTGCTTGGGCTTATTTTTTGGGTAGGTCTTATTTTCGGGGAAACACATTTTAAGAGTTTTTCCACTTTTTTTTTCTAGAATCCTTATAATTTCATCTCTAAGTCTTTTATTCATTGTGAATTAATTTTTGCGGATAGTAGGAGGTGTGGATCTTGTTTAAATCTTTACATGTGGCTATCCAGTTTTCCTAGCACCATTTATTGAATAGGAATTCTTTTCTTCAGTGCATTTTTTTTTTTCTGCTTTGTCAAAAATCAAATGAGAATATGAGGTTGTTTTCATTCTGGGTTCTCTGTTGTGATCCATAGGTCTATGTATCTGTTTTTGTGTCAGTAGCATGCAGTTTTGGTTCCTATAGCCTTGTAGTGTTCCTTGGAGTCTGGTAAATTGATAGATATTTGCATGCTATAAATCCCATAAAGGGCTGATAACCAGAATTTACAAAGAACTCAAGAAAATCAGCAAGGACAAACAACCACATTAAAAAGGAAGCAAAAGACATAAACAGAAAATTTTTAAATGCAGGTAGTCTGATGGCCAGCAAACATGAAAAAATGGTCAACATCTTTAATCATCAGGGAAATGCAAATCAAAACCACAATGAGATACCATCTAACTCCAACAAGAATGGCTCTAATCATAAGGTCCTAAAGACAAGTGCTGGCATGGATACAGAGAGAAAGGAACAAATGTTCCTTCTATAAGGAACTGCAAATGAGTACAACCTCTATGGAAGGTAGTATGGAGATACCGCAAAGAAATAAAAGCAGACCTACCATTACATCTAGCAATCCCATTATTAGGTATTTACCCAGAGCAAAAAAAGGCATTTTATCAAGAAGACACTTGCGCTGTAATGTTTATGGCAGCATAGTTCACAATTGCAAAGATGTGGAAACGACCCAAGTGCCCATCAATACATGAATGGGTTAAGAAAATATGGTATGTGTATACTATGGAGTATTACACAGCTATAAAAAAGGTGATCTAAAAAAAGAATATCTTTTGTAACAGCCTGGATGGACCTGGAAACCATTTATCAATGGTATTCAGTACTAAATTGGAGCTAGTCAATCAGTACTTATGTGCACATATGAAAATAAAATTCACCAGGAATCAAGTAGGTGGGGGTGGAAGGAGGAGCTGGGTTAATTCACAACTAATTGGTGCACACATTCTGGGTGAAGGGCATACTTACAACTTTGACTTAAAATGACAAAAGCAAGTTATGTAACCCAAATATGTATTCCTATAATTTTCTGAAATTCAAAAAGTAAAATGTTGAGAGTATTTTCCTGGTAAGTTTTAACTTTAGTTTTAAGTACTATACTTTCTGTAAGTTTTTTATATGAAACAAAAGGTGATTTCCTTCAGACTCAAAACATCTGTTAAATTTTTTTACTAATCTTAGTTCTGAGGAATTTTTGTTTTTTGTGCCTCAACTTCTCAATATTTGAGAGGAAAACTAGATACTTGTGGGCATTTCTGTTCTGAAAGCATTATTTTCTGGAAAGAAAATGAGGGCAGGTGGCAGGAAGACCCTCGGGCTTCTTTCTGTGATTTTTGGGCAACTCTGATATTGGTGGTCTTAGCTTATTTCTCAAAGTATTAATAATTAAGGTTAATGATTAATATATCATTAACCTTTTTCTGTATCTCAGAATTTGGGGGAAATAGTGAGATAATAGTTGGTACAAATGTTTGAGATCTTTCTGGGGAAAAATTGTGTATCATAATGGACATAATGCTTACCTCCAGGCAGGTGGTATGTGTTTACTTGCTTAGTTTCTCCACTTAAGTGGTCTGGAATATCTGTGGTATTGGAAGTAAAGTCAGGAAAACCCACTGTCCCTTGGCCCACTGAAAATATTTTCTACAAATCCTGTGCATTTTAACTTTGTTTTAGGCAAGGTGTCTTTTTTTTTTTTTTTT
>NW_003852438.1:1826872-1841649 GCF_000181295.1 Otolemur garnettii | reverse complement strand
ATATGGGGCCGGCACCCTACTCCTTTGAGCCACAGGTACTGCCCCCTTTATTTTAAATTTGTATATGGTGTCTGTTATTTGGGTTCTCTTGGAAATTTTAATTTTTGTTCTAGCTTATAAAATACAAGGAGGAGAATAATTGAGCTGAAGAGAACAGCTTAGAAGGGAGGAATGGTGTCAGAAGCAGGCATTATGGACAGGTGCTAGGAGGTCAGTGGGCCCTAATGAAAACCAAATGTGTCACTGAGCTGAGGCTGAGTGCAGGGACAACTGTGTTCATGTATGCCCTGGGGTTTAGGGAGGGGGCGAGGTGCAGACAGATGGCAGCATACAGCATGAGCAAGAGTGCTCTTCCTCTGTATCCCTCCGGAGAGTTCAGAGTCTTCCTGGTATGAATAAATGGGACTGACATTCATAACAATCACCAGGTACCATTGAAAATAATGTCAATTACCATCATTTGTCTATTTTAGTTATTCAGGGTAGTATATGTACAGTGTCACATTGTAGAAGGATTTGGTTTTTAGAAATTTTAGGAACTTTTGGCATAAAGTCATACACTCCAGCTTTCTAGAAAGTACACTTAGACCAGGATACTATTCCATGATGGCAAGTTAAGGAAGCGTTTATTTTTATTACCTAGATGGCAAAAAAAGTTGTGCTGCATTTTCAAGGTGTATTACTATAGGGAAGAGACTTTTATTGTTGATAATCTCTCAGATGAGAATGCTTCTTCATTCTTTCTCATAGCTTCTCTATAATCCCTACTGTTATAAATTTTCTGATAATTAAGAAATTATTTGAATCTCCATATAGAATAAAAATTTTATGAACACAAAGATTATGTCACTCTTGCTTGTAATTGTAGTTCCAGCATCTAACATGTTACCTAATATGTAAAAGATGCTTAGCGATTATTTGTTAAATGACTGGAGAGGTAAGTGGATGTGCCTAAATATGGTAGAATTTAATTGTGCTGTACCCTGGTTGGATTAAGAGATCATCCAAGAGGTGAACACTGTATCTTAAGTGTTGCCTGTATCTACACACTAAAGAGACAACACCCTGTTGTTCCAAGGTGATTCTAAAAAGTCGGATCTATGGAAGCTATTAACCTTTATTTTTAAAAAGCTTACCAAGTAATTCTGATGTGTAGCTTGGAATGTCAGTCTCTGATTTAGAGTTTAATAGTTACATTTTCCTCTTTAAGACAGGGACTTCTCCATCACTAGGACTTTAAACAAAAATTTCTTTCTTAGACATTCTAGAGGCTTTACGATATGACATGAGGGGTGGGAAAAGTTCAGTGGGTTAAGTTCTAATTTAACTCCAAGATTCTGTGACTCCCTGGGTATATGTTTAATTCTGTATCTTTGTGAAATCTAATCAATTTCCACCCAGGTTTTATTTACTTAACTTTTTGACGTGTCTTTTCTTCTTTGCTTTATTCTGTACCTTTTTCTAAAATAGAACTGGTTTCTCACTTTTCTAGACCTTAAACAAACAGGACTCCTTTCCCTTGCTCAAACTGCTATTTTCTGCCTTGTTGTCATTCCCCCCAAATCTGGCAGGTCACAAACATAATTTTAATTTATGACCATGTATATTTATTATTTATTAATACTGCTACTAATATTATCAATAACATTTATTGAATAATAACACTCTAAGAATATTATAAATATTTAATCATCTACTTTAAACCTCATTAAGTACTATTTTTCTCTCATTTAGAGATAAGAAAACCAGGATTTAGAGAGGTTTAGTAATCTGCCAAAAGCCATTGAGGTAATTAGTTTAAACTTATTTTAAGCTAATTGTAGACTTATACATAGCTGTAAAATAATATAGAGAAATCCCTTGTATTCTTTATTTGATTTCTCAAAATGGTAATACCTTAAGAAACTATAGTATAATATCACAGTGCTACTCTGTAAAGTATAGGACACAGTCAGGACGCAGGACATTCCCTCACCACGAGATGCCCTATGTTGCCCTTTTATATATGCCTCCTCTCTCTTTTCTTGCCCCCTACTCTGACCTGTGACCTTGGCAACCACTAATCTGTTCTCCATTTCTGTAATTTTCTCATTTCTAGAATTTAATTTGTATTATTTGTATTATTTGTGCCCTTTTGGGATTGGCTTCTTTTTCACTCAGTGTAACTACCTGGAGATTTACCTAAATTGTGTGGATCAGTCATTTGTTCTGTTTTATTACTGAGTAGTCCAGGTTTTAAACCATTATATGTTGAAAACTTCTATGTTGTTTTCAGTTTTAGACTGCTATAAATAATGTCGCTGTGGATAATTCATGTATAGGTTTTTGTTTGAACTTAATTTTTTATTTGTCTTGGATAAAAGTCCAAGAATGCAATTGATGAGGAGTTGCATGTTTAATTTTATAAGAAACTTCCAGAATGTTTTCCACAGTACTTAGACATTCTGAACAAATCCATTTTATCTGCAGTTGGTACACTTTTGGGGAATAATTGATTTTACTTCCAACAAGATTTCCAGGACCATGGTATGAGTGACCTTGTGAGTCTGCATCATCACCAGCATTTGGTGTTGTCATTATTTTTATTTTAGACACCCCAGTAGGTGTGTTGTGATATTTCATTGTAGCTCTAATGTGTATTTCCCTCATTCTTTGTTGAAATGTCATGCATCTGTGCCAACGGCAGGGCGGCTCAGGGATGGCTGGTCCTGGACGCCCTCAACTCTCAAGTCTAGTGTTAGCTGACTATCAGCTGGAGTGATATGGGGGCCAAGTCACACAGCTGCATGTGTCTCATTATCTGCCAAGCTAGGAGTGTGGTGGTGTGCAGGATTCTGAGAGAGTCGAAGCTCACATGACGTTTGGAGACCTACTCTCATAACTGGCACACCTTTTCTTCCTTTATTGTGTTACTCAAAGCAAATCACAAGGCCGGTGAAGGTTCAGTGGGTGAGGAAATAGACTCTACTTCTCAAAGGGAAAAGCTGCAAAGTCACATATCACAGAGCATGGATACAGAGAGTAACAGAGAGTTGAGGGCCATTTTGCAATTAATCTACCATATCAGCTATCTAATATAATTATCTTCCACCCATTTTTCTCCTTTATAACATACATTAACTTTGGAAACAGTGTGTCTTAGTGAAAAAAAAATTCACCTGAGAGTTAGAAAATCAATATTGTTTGTGTGTTTGTGTGTGCGCGTGTGCATTAAGAAATTAGATTAAGGATGCCTAGAGCCCTAAAATTATCTGGTTTATTTACCAACATTTACCTGTAGCACATCCAAGAAGGCTTCTGCCACAGTCACAACGGCACAGTTGTAATTAGAGAAGGTCATTTTTCATCTTTTTTGATACTGTGTGTAGAGACTAGTTTCTGCCTGTTCAATTTCAGCTCAACTGCTTCTGGGATAGCCTCTAAATTGAACAAATCCTTACTAAGTGTCAGGCATGGGAGAATAGATTCCTGCTGGGAACTGCTGGTCCAGTGAGAGTCATGGATGAACATAAAAATGCCAAGTGGTATGCGGCATTTCCCAGTCCACGCGCTATGCGGCATTTCCCAGTCCATGCGCGTCTTTTTCTCTGGGCCTCTAGCACTTAAGTCTTTGTTCTTCTCACCAGGAACAACATGGCCTCAACTCCTTTCAACTTTGCCACCCTAGTGGGTCAACTACATATATTTATAGGCTACTTAGAGTTTCGTCTGTGGTCTAGGCTGTCTCCTGTGACCTGGGTGACTGACAGAGTTCTAATTTTCTAATTAGTTAATTCTTCTCTTTAGTAATAAACCATGGACTAGCTGGAGATAGTTCAAGTCTCACACCATAATTACATGTAGTTTGTGCCTTTGGTTGAGTGCCTCTCCTTTCTCTCTCTAATGTCTTATTTTATTAAGATCATACTATAAAGTAACCAATATGTTTCCCTGCCATTTTACGTATTTGACAACTTAGAAAAAACTGCGGGTAGCTATATAATTTTATTTTTGTTGAAAGTGTTGTAATAGAGGAGGAATATAGAGGGTATAAAAATGTAGCCATGTATTAAGATATGTTATCTTTGTATTACTTTTCAAAGTAATTAAAGGTACCATCGCTGGTCAACTGTACTTAGACATTCTGCACAAATCCATTTTATCTGCAGTTGGTACGCTTTTGGGGAATAATTGATTTTACTTCCAACAAGATCACTTAAAATGTATTTCTATGTCTTCCTCCCCCATGGTCCCCCCATACCCCACTGTGTATACCAAACGCTAAGGAATAGTAATCTCTGGGTGGTAGGCTTAGTGACGATTTTTATTTTCTTATTTAGGTGTACTTGGGATTTTTAATTTTGTACTACAAAAAATATTACTGTAAACAAATTTAAACTTTTTTGTATGAAAGAAATGTAAGGTCCACAAGTAATGGTTCATAACCAGAGAACATGTGTGTCCCTAGGTGTGAGAGGCTAGCACTTCACAGGTGCGTGAGGTTCTGATTAAAGCAGTCACAGAGGCATCCTGAATGACTGTCACACCAACTTAGCTCAAGCTTGGGGAATTTTGACCAGATTTCATCCTTTGATGTTAATTCTGTATGTTTTCTCCTGGTGTCTTTTTCTCTCTACCTTTCATACACATGTCACTCATATTCAAAAATAATGGTTCTGACAGTGATGGTCATCTGGAGACATGGAGGTAGCTGAAAAAGCTCCTGTTCAACCAAAAATCCTTTCAATTAGGAACATGCTTTGAGGTTTTCTGAGCAGTGCAAAACAGAAGTGGTTTGTGTTCTGGGATTTGAGACAATGATATCCTTTCTTTTATGTCCTGAGCAGACAGAGTTCTGGTGATATGAAGGCTGGAGAAACATGTGACCTGTGAGTTTTCAATTGTGTTGAATCAATGCAGCAGACAGAAAATGCTGCATTGTTAAGCAAGCATTTCATCTACAAATTCAGGGCAATAAGAACATAAGCAGATTGACAGATAGTCAACATAAACTAACATGAAGACTTCAAAGTCAGGAATCCAAAATCAGTCTCTCAAAATACAGGTAGATACATAGAGGGAATGCTCCAGCTTAAAATTCCAGTTCTGAAATGTTAGGTCTAGATTCTTACTAAGGAAACCTGGTCACACAGGATGAGGAACAGAAGCCGAAACCAGCCTAAGAGAATCACAACCAAAAGAAAGGGGAGGCCGTGCTACTATTACTGGTTCCCCTGAGTTTGTCTTCTGTGGTGAGAATTACAGTGTTTCACATTTCAGAAACTGTTTTAGGAAGGATCATAGATATTCAGTTTTTGAATATTTTCCAAATCACTTGCCTGATGGTCTTAAAGGTACACTTAAACTACTATACTAAAGAAAACAAACAGAAATATTGAGAGTGTATCTTTATTTCACTCCCCTACCAAATGTGTTTCCACAGTTTACCTTTTCCTATATGTAGTTGTGATCAACTTCTTTTGGCCCCCATACGTTGAAATGTTAATCTTAATTGCAGTGTCCTTTGGCCAGATTTCAGGATGCATTATGATTATATAAAAATTGTCTTATTATACAGTAGCAATGAACAGTCATATACAAATAAAAATGCCATTTACAATAGCATCAGAACCAGAAAATACTTAAGGATAAATTGTTAATGACACCAGCCACATACACTGAAGTTGGTGGGTTTGAAGCTGGCCTGGGCCAGCTAAACAACAATGACAACTGCAACAAAAAATAGCCAGGCATTTTGATGGGTGCCTATAGTCCCAGCTACATGGGAGATTACAGCCATAGAATTGCTGAAGCCCAAGAGTTTGAGGTTGCTGTGAGCTGTGATGCAATAGCGCTCTACTTGAGGGCAACATAGTCAAACTTGTCTAAAAAAAGAAAATCTGACAAAATATGTGTAAAACCCATGTGCTAAAATCCATAAAATATTGTTGAGAGAAATTAAAGAATATTTAAAGAGAGCTATAACTTGTACATGGTCAGAGGTCTCAATATTATATGCCGTCAGTTTTTCCCTGCAGGGGTATTCAACCTTTTTTCTTTTCTGCCACACTTGGAAGAATAGGAGTTGTTTTGGGCTCCACAGTAAATATCCAAACACTAACAAAAGCAGATGAGCAAAAGAAAGGTCTGTGCATACTTTTGCTGAGGTCTGACACCACAGATAAGCAAAACAACTCTCAAATAATCTACATGGGGCCGGCAGACTGCAGGTTGTACACCCCTGGTTCACCATGATTCCACACAAAATGCCAGAAGTCCTTGAAATTGAAAAGATAAATCTAAGAATCCATAGAGATTCAAAGAACCTAGAATAGCCAGAACAACTCTGAAAATGAATAACAAGGTTGAAGGGTTGAAACTGCCTAATTTCAATTATAAAGCTACAGTTATCAGAAGATTGTGGTACTGATGTCACAACAGACAGATCACTAGAATGGAAGAGAGACCCAGAAAAAGACGCATATGTGAATTGGACACTGATTTTAGATAAAGATCCAAGGGCAATTCAGTGGATAAAGGACCATTTTTTTAAAGAATTGGTGCTAGGGCGGCGCCTGTGGCTCAAAGGAGTAGGGTGCTGCCCTCCCCCAAAAGAATTGGTGCTCAAACAGTAGGATATCCATAAACAAACAAAAAGATGAACATTCAACCATACTTTATAGTACATACAAAAATGAACACAACATAGACATATATGTAATACCTAAAACTATTAGTCTTATAGATGAAAACATAAAAATATCTATGTGACATTTATTTGGACAAAGATTTCTTAGCTATGATACCAAAAGCAATCCATAAGAAACCAGTTGATGGACATAATAAAAAAAAAATCTTTGCTTTTCAAAAGATAGTGTTATGTGAATGGAAAGATAAGCTATAGATGTGGAGAAAATATTTGCAAATCATGTATCTGATTTGTAATTCAGAATATATAAATTACTTTCAAAGTTTAATAAGGAAATAACCCACTAAAAATGGGCAAATGATTTGAACACATATTTCACCAAAGAAGAAATCTGGGTGATAAATAAACACATGAAAAGATGCTTAACATGAGTAATCATTAGGGGAATGCAAATTAAAACCTCAGTGAAATAATATAGTAGACATATTAGAATGGTTGTAATTAAAGCAACAAACTTTATCAAATATTGATGAGGATATGGAGGAAATTGAACTTTCATATACCATTAGTGGGGGTTGTAAAATGGCACAGCCACTTTGGAAAATAGTTTGGTAGTTTATTAAAAATTAATCATATACTGGGCATCGCCTGTGGCTTAGTGGGTAGGGCACCGGCCCCATATACCAAGGGTGGTGACTTCGAACCCAGCCCCAGCCAAATTGCAACAAAAAATAACCAGCTGTTGTGGCAGGTGCTTGTAGTCCCAGATACTTAGGAGGTTGAGGCAAGAGGATCACCTAAACCCAAGAGTTGGAGGTTGCTGTGAGCTGTGATGCCATGGCATTATATGGAGGGTAACAAAGTGAGACTGTGTCTCAAAAATAAAAAATTAAACATATACCTACCACATGATTTATCCTTTTCCACTCCTCGGTATTTACCCAAGAGGAAAGAGAAACGTATGTCTATACAAAGACTTGGACATAAATGCTCATAGCAGAGTTCTTTGAAATGAGCCCGAACTTAAAACAACCCTTATCAACAGGTGAAAAGACAAACTATTGCAGCCCATCCATATCAATGCTGAAACAACTCAGCAATAGAATTGATTGTAGCCTATTGATTCATGCAGCAACATGGATGAATCTCAGTATAATTATGCTGAATGAAAGAAGCAAGGCAAAAATAAAGACTGCATATTGTATGATTCCAAGTATTTAAACCCTAGAAAATGCTAATGAGTATGGAGAAATCAGATTAGCGGTTGCCTGGGATTGGGGAAGGACAGGGAGGGATGAGGAGAGATGACAAGAAGGCATGGAAAACATTTGGAGGTGGTGGATATGTTCATCATTTTGATTGTGGAGATGGTTTCACAGGATTATGTGTGTGTATGTTAACACTTATGAAGTTGTATACCTTAAAATGTGCAGCTTATTGATTTGAACCATTCTCCCATAAAGCTATTTAAAAACCAGTGCACTAAAGTGCTGTGGCAGCCAGAAAAGCAGGGGATTCTGAGGGCCCAAAGAAAGCAGTGGTGAGTCTCTCCTGGGAGAGGAGAGTTGGTAAGGGCTTTCCAGGGGGAGATGGCCTTAGCTGAGCTGGGAGCAATGAATAAGCATTTGTTGAAACTGCTACAAAAACAAAACATTCTGGGTACAGAGGAATTGTTAGTAAGGGCTGAGAGGTATGAAGGAGCATGGCACACAATTTGGCATGTTACAGGCGGGTGGCATCTTGGCAGCTGTGGTGGAGGTAAATGAAGCTAGAGAAGTAGGTAGGGGCAAGGCCACAGAAGTTTTGTCATTCCAAAGTATTAAGATTTTAGCCTGTAGGTACAGGGGAGCCATGGGAGGTATGTTATCTGGGGATTAACAGGCTGTTTTGTGTTCAAGGAAGATTGTTCTCACATGAGAATGAATGCTAAACTACAATAATTAAGAATAGGTAGGATTTTAATTAAATAAGAGGAGAATTTTCCATTGGTAAATGTTCCATGTGAATACTTCTTGTGTAAGTATTTTATTTTGAAGGGGTCCCCCCAAAGTTTGATCACATGGAAAATTATGCAGCAAATGCTAACTGTACAAACACAAAAACATTCCTGGGATTCTTTCCTGTCTTCTATTAACCCCACCTGTTGACGTAGAGGGCACATTCTTCAGTCTTGTTCCAGGGCTCTTTTGACAGAAGGTTCCAGATGAGAGATCTTATCTTGACATGAGTTGTAAAAGGGCTCCACTGAAGAATTACATCAGAGTAGAGAACTAGACTTAACAGCCTGGATATTTGGAAGACACTCACTATGGTTGAGTTCTAGTGGTGCAAGCACTAAAGACTAGGCTTATCTCTCCATGGGGTGCTTTGAAAAGCCCCCTGTGAAGCTGAGAGCCAGAATCTAGGGACAATTGTTAATCCCTCAGCTAGAATGTCATTCTTTGACACTATTAAGGGATGCTGGAAAGAATAATACTGACACAGAGTATGGAGAGCTCTCCAGTGATCACATCTGTCTTGATCCACTGTAAATTTTTCCATTTCCTAATAATCTTTGGTAACTAAATCCTCAGTATGCTGGATTGTAGTTTCCTCCTAAGAAGAAAAGCTTCCTGTTTTTTACTTCCTTTTGGGAATGAACGTTTAGCCATATGTGTTGAAAAAATAAATCTCTGTGCATGTGGTGAAAACCTGATAGTTTATTGCCTCTGACTTTTAAACACTAGTGGTTTAGTAACCTTTTAATTATTATAATTTTAAAAAATTAGATCTAGCATTTGCATTTTTGGTGAGTCCTGGAGATGATGATCACTGATTTTAAAGTATAATAGAATTATTGGGGTATATATCATAATTTGATTTTAATGTTCATTGTCTTACATGTGGGAGGGTTAATATTCAGCAAAGAATTCTGAATTCTTAAAGCTCATAGTAAAAAAGTGAAATAAAATGATGATGGGAATGCTATCACTTGCTTCATAGCTTGGCTGATTAATTGTTCAGTTACTAATTACTTAACTACCTTCAAAGATGGAGGGGAGTGAAGTGTTTATTATCATTATTGTTGTTGTTACTGTTATTCTCCATTCAGAGAATAGCTTTAGTCACATTCTCAGAGCTCAGTGGTTTGTGGAGGTTTTAAATTAAGGCAAACTCTACTAATTACCAGGTGAGCAGCAGGGCCAGTCCCCTGCTGGGAAACAGGTATGTCTCTGCTTCTAGGTGCTGATGTATGTGGTCCTTGCTATTGTCACTAAGTCCAGCATTTCCATGGCTCCTTTCTCCAAGGTGAGCTCCAGCCTGGGCCATAGAGGTTCTTCTCTGTACCTGTTTAAAGATACAAAAGCAAAGTTATGTTTATCCCTGGAATTTAGAGATCTGTTGCCATAAAAACTTTAAACTGTAGAGAATATTTCCTGTACAGACTTTCACTTCATTATGAAGCCACAGAAAGTGGGGTCTTTCTAGTCCCTCCTTGTGAATAATTGTAGCTGAATTTGCTCCGTATCTTGTTCTCATTAACAACAGATATATTCATGTAAATAGTTTCACTGAAATGTGGCCGACTCCCCTACATTTATAATAAATCATGGAACTTCAGATTAAAATAGGAAGTAGTTCTGGGTAACTTGATGAGAACTGTTATATAATAACTATTGATAATAATGGTAATAGCTGATAATTACAAAGTACCATGTGCCAGGGATGTTTTAATGTGCTATAATATGGTTACTAATTTGACCCTCATAGTGACCCCCCATGAGGTAGGTATGATTTTCTCTACTTACTAACACTAAAACTGAATGTTAGAGAAATTAAATAACTTACTCATATTCACACATCTTGTAAATGGTAGAGGAAAATTCAAAACCAGTCTGTTCTTAGTGTCTGTGTTCTGATAAATGTGCTATATTGCTTCTTAATTATAGATCCTTTTAAAGAAATCATCTTAAGTAATATAAATTATTAGTTAAATGACACTAATAACTAAAATTGGACCGTAATATTGCTATAAGTTATTGAGTACTTAATGTGTCAGGTAATAAGTATGTGTTATTTAGTATTTTGTATGTGTTAATCCTTTTAATAATGCTTTGAAGGAAGTATTATCTTTCACATTATAGAAAAGAAAATTGAGTTTTAGTGAGCTTTACTGACTTGTGTAGGGTCAGATGGTAAATTTGAGATAAGATTCAAAGCTAAGTCCTTGACTAATGCTTAAGTTTTTAACCCTATATTTAAAGATAATAAAAAGAACTCAAGCTAGATTGTTTCATACATAGCTGCTTCTCTTATGTGAGTCATGTTATTCATTTTTATTTTTAGTTAATATAAATAATTCCTACATATCATAATATTGCAGATACTCAAATAATGTTTTTATATTTACTTCTAAAAGTATTTCAAGAAGCCAGGTGTGGTAGTTTATAACTGTAATTTTAGCACTTTGGGAGGCCCAGGTGGGAGGATCACTTGGGGCCAGAATTTCAAGACCAGCTTGAGCAAGAACAAAAAATAGAAAAATTAGCTAGGTGTTGGGGCATGTACCTATGGTATCAGCTACGGGGTAGGCTGAGGCAGGATCTCTTGATCTCAGGAGTTTGACGTTGGTGTGAGCTATGGTGATGCCACTGCACTCTAGCTACCAAGGTGATGGAGTAAGACTCTGTCTGAAAACAAACAAAAAAAATGTTTCAAGCAATGGGATTGGTACCTGCATAATGCTTTGAATTATGAGGAATTATAATTTAGGGCAGGGCTCCTTAACCTTTTGAATACTACAGACATCTTTGGTAGTTTGTTGGTGCCTATAGACTGTTTCTCAGAGTAAATATGTGAGTGCATAAAATACTTAGAGTGACAAAGAAGCAATTATATTGAAATAGTTATACAATTATTTAAAAATTATATTATGGTAATATATTTGCTTTCTTATATAATATCTAGTAGTGGGGGGGAGGCAGCAAGATGGCCGACTGGAGCCAGCTTTACACAGGGGCTCCTGTCCAGAAGGAGAGTTAAAGGACAGATGTTTAGCAAGTAAGCTAATGGTTTGGGGCTGAGCTAAGAGAGAAGATTGAAGAGTGCACATCACCCCTGCTGAGGCAAGCAGTGACCCCAAGGAAACTAACAATAGGTACAAAACCCATTGCCAAGTGGACGGGAGACCTTCCCCATGAGAATGGCTCACAGTATACTTTCTACAAACAAGCGAGCAGAGTTCAGATCTCCCCCAATTTTATCCCACAGGAGAGATGCTCTAAAAACCAGAACTCTTTCACCACACAGGACCCACTAGTGTGCCATGGCACTCTCCTGCCAGGCATAAAACTGAACATATACAATACCCACAATTCTGAACTCCCAACACTCTCACCCCATGGTCTGGAAGCCTGTCCCCCATGAAGTCCAGATTCTTGGGCATTTTCTTGAGAGGTGTGGACAGGGCGTGGGCTGTTATAAGTCTGTGCTGAATGGGCAGAATGGGTGTAAAGCAAGAACTGTGGAGTGAGGGAGCCATATGGCAGAGGGAAAGATGGTGCCCCACCACGCAGCAGCAGTGGCAGGAACAATAGGGCTCACACCCCTGGTGATGTTTTAGAGAAATACTTCCTGCCTCTCTTAGCAAGCAGAGGGACTCAGGCCTCTGCTCCATTGTGGCCACGGATGGAACAGATCTGGGATGGAAAAACAGGCCCAGTGAGCAAAGGGTATGTCTGAGGCGGTACCTGCCTGGGCCGGGCATGGCAGGGATGGAGAATAGAATCTGTGTGCCCCGTGCAGAGATGGCATACTGCCAGGGTGGGACTGAGTCAGAATTCCTGCTTTTGTGAGCCCAAGATGCAAGTGGCCCCCAGGGGAGCATAAGTGGGAGAAAAGCAGGCATGGCAGCAGCATCAGCCCAGGGAAGGGCAGGAACTGAGAGCCTGCCCCCACCCTAACAGGAAGTGCAGTGGAGACAGAGATGCCAACTCTGTGAGAATTGGTGCAGTGGCAAAGAGCAGGGCTGAGTCACAGTTTCTGTGAACTCAAACAGCTCCTGGCCTGCAGGGGAAAATAGCTGGGACAGAATCGCAAATTCTGCTAGACTATAAGTGGCAGCAACATCAATTGGGGGTGGGGCTGGAACTGAGTGAAACTCCCCAGCCTCCATTAAGCACTGGAGCTAGGCAGGCTTCAGCTCCCCCTGCCGTCTGGTGGCAGAGTGCAGATGCCTGGCTGAGGAGACATAGATCTCCCAGTGACTCATTCAGGTGCAATCCCCTGGTGCATCTGCTTATTGGAGAGAGGGTCACAGCCCTGTAGGGTTACCAGTGGCTAGGCGTGACCGAGATGCAAGGTGGAGAAGGAGACATCAACCTTCCTGGACTAATTCATTTGCTGGGTGGGCCCTTTTGACTCCATGGAGCACCAGAGTGAGTCATACTCAAGCTGCCAGAAGACCCCTGCTGTCTAGTTGGAGCCCTTTTAAAGTCTCCCACTTGAGACTGGGTGCTGACTTGGACATTTGATTTGGAACTCTTGATCTGGGCCAATCACCCGAGGACCATCCAAGCTATTACCCTGGTTTTCTTGTTGAGGCAAGGTTTGATTTTCCTTTTCCAGTTGTTGCCTGAAAGGGGGGGTGTCTTAGTTGCTTGTATTTCTCCACAGCTGAGACTTCAACCCAGAGTTATTAATTCACTAGGATTGGACAGAGACCAGCTGAAAACAATACAGAGCCATTTACCCCCAACATGCCAAGCAGGTCCCCAGTGTCTCAGGACATAGTACTCTATGGGTCCTTCGCAAAGCTGTAGAGGAAAACCTGAAGTCACCAGTCCCAGCTCTTGGGCAAAGGGCTGGTTAATCCTACTCCAGAAGCCCCCAATCCAATTTCACCATATCTGCTCAGCTAGCCAAACAGTGAAAAATAATCATGTGGTGGAATCAGGGAAAACCTCTGGCAAAATGAATAATCAGAGTAGATCAACTCCCCTAAGGAACGGCAGGCAGACACACCAGAAGATCCCATTAATAAATAAGTGGCTGGGATGTCAGAAATTGAATTAAGAATTTGTGTTGCAAATAAGATTAACAGAATGGAGGTAAAGTTGGAATTAGAAATTCAAGGAGCATTTCAAAAGTTGTTTCAAGAAGTCAATGAATTCAAAGACAAAATTACCAAGCATTTTGACACATTGAGGCAAGAACTTGCAGCCCTCAAAGATCTGAGAAATACAGTAGAATCCCTCAGTAAAAGAATGGAACAGGCAGAAGAAAGGATTTCTGATGTTGAAGACAAACCTTTGAACACTCACAAATGCTTCAAAGAGGAATAGAAGTGGAGAGCAAAAATGGATCATTCTTTCAGAGAGCTCTGGGACAATTAGAAGAAAACTTAATATTCACTTTATAGGAATTCTTGAAGGCAACAAGCTGGCTTTGAAAGGCATAGAGGCTCTTCTCCATGAGACAATGAAGGAGAGTTTTCCAGACATGCCAAGACATTCTGAAATTCAGATAACAGTTTCAGAATCCCAGCACTATTCAACCCGAATAAAAGTTAATATGAAGGAGAAAATTCTGCAAGCAGCTAGAGGTAAGAAAAACATAACCTACAAGGGGAAGAATATTAGAATGACTGCAGATCTCTCTGCTGAAACTTTTCAAGCTAGAAGAGGGTGGTCATTGACCTTTAACCTCCTAAAACAAAATAACTTTCAACCCAGGATCCTGTATCCAGCTAAACTGAGTTGCATTTATGATGGAGAAATTAAATACGTTAATGATATTAATATGTTAAAGAAATTTGCCATAACTAAACCAGCTCTCCAAGATATTCTCAGACCTATCCTCCATAATGACCAGCACAATCCTCTCCCACTGAGTAAACTCACTCAGAAACATTTGATAATATTCTAACTTATACAGTGGCGAAAGGATTAAAAATGTCCGCTGCACTTTTGAAAAACTCAATACCCAATATACTACCAGGCTTATCAATATTCTCAATTAATGTGAATGGCTAAATTGTCCTCTAAAGAGGCACAGGTTGGCTGACTGGATACAAAAACTCAGGCCAGATATCTACTGCATACAAGAATCTCATCTTACCTTAAAAGATAGACTGAGGGGGCTCGGCACCTGTAGCTCAGCCGGCTAAGGC
>NW_003852438.1:1816061-1825524 GCF_000181295.1 Otolemur garnettii | reverse complement strand
TTGTTGTAGTGTGATTTTGGGATACAGTAGGCTTTAATCGAGCAACAGTAAGGAAAGATAAGGATGGTCACTTCATATTTGTTAAGGGTAACCCTCAACATGTTGAGATTTGTGTTATTAACATTTATGCACCCAACCAGAATGCACTTCAGTTTATAAAAGAGGCTCTAACAGACATGAGCAAATTGATTTCCTCTAGTTTCATAGTAGTTGGAGATTTTAACACTCCTTTGGCAGTGTTGAGAAGCTAAGCAAAGAAATTTTAGACTTAAATTTAACCATTCAACATTTAGATTTAACAGACATCTACTGAACATTTCACCCTAACAAAGTTGAATACACATTGTTCTCATCAGCCCATGGAACATCCTCCAAAATTGATCACATCTTAGGTCACAAGTCTAACCTCAGCAAATTTAAAAGAATAGAAACTATTCCTTGCATCTTCTTGGACCATCATGGAATAAAAGTTGAACTCAGTGACAGCAGGAATCTGCATACTCATACAAAAACATGGAAATTAATTAACCTCATGCTGAGTGAAAGCTGGGTTATAGATGAGATTAAGAAGGAAAGGTAAGAAGGAAATTACTAAATTTTTGGAACAGAATGATAATGAACACACGAATTACCAGAACCTTTGGGATACCACAAAGGCAGTCCTAAGAAGGAAATTTATAGCACTACAAGCCTTCCTCAAGAGAACAGAAAGAGAGGAAGTTAACAACTTAATGGCACATCTCAAGCACTGGAAAAGGAAGAACATTCCAATCCCAAATCCAGCAGAAGAAAAGAAATAACCAAAATTAGAGCAGAATTAAATGAAATTTAGAACAAAAGGATTATACAATGGATAAATGAATCAAAAAGCTGGTTTTTTGAAAAGGTCAATAAAATAAGTAAAGCTTTGGCTAACCTATAGGAATAAAAGAGTAAAATCTCTAATTTTATCAATCAGAAATGACAAAGATGAAATAACAACAGATTCCTCAGAAATTAAAAAAAATCCTTAATGAATATTACATGAAACTCTATTTTCAGAAATAAGAAAATCTGAAGGAAATAGATCAATACTTAGAAGCATGCCACCTACCTAGACTTAGCCAGTTTGAAGTAGAAATGTTGAACAGGCCTATATGAAGCTCTGAAATAGCATCAAGATGACTTAACATCAGAATTCTACCAAACCTTTAAAGGGGAACTAGTACCTATATTACTTAACCTTTTCCAAAATACAGAAAAAGAAGGAATACCACCCAACACATTCTATGAAGCAAACATCACCTTGATCCCCCAAACCAGGAAAAGGCCCAACAAGAAAAGAAAATTATAGACCAATATCTCTAATAAATATTGATGCAAAAATATTCAACAAGGCCCTAGCAAACAGAATCCAGCAACACATCAAACAAATTATATACCATGACTAAATGGGTTTTATCCCAGGGTCTCAAGGCCAGTTCAGTATACCAAAATCTATAAATTTAATTCATCACATAAAATTAAAAAAAGACTATATGATTCTCTCAATTGATGCAGAAAAAGCTTTTTGAAAATATCTAGCATCCTTTCATGATCAGAACACTTAAGAAAATTGGTATAGAAGGGACATTTCTTAACTTGATACAGGCCACCTACATCAAACCCACAGCCAATATCATATTGAATGGAGTTAAATTGAAATCATGTTCACTCAGATCAGGAACCAGGCAAGGTTGCCCATTGTCTCCCCTGCTTTTTAACATTGTAATGGAAGTCTTAGCCATTGCAATCAGGCAAGAATAGGCAATCAGGGGTATCCATACAGGGTCAGAGGAGATCAAACTTTCACTCTTCACAGATGATATGATTATATATCTGGAAAACCCCAGGGATTCAACTGTAAAACTCTTGGAAGTGATCAACGAATACAGTAACTTCTCAGGTTACAAAATCAATACTCACAAATCTGTAGCCTTTATATATACCAAAAATCATCAAGCTGAAACAACAGTAAAGGACTGTATTCCTTTTACAGTAGTGCCAAAGAAGATGAAATATTTGGGAACTTACCTAACAAAGGATGTGAAAAATCTCTTTAAAGAGGACTATGAAACTGTAAGAAAGGAAATAGCTGAAGATGTTAACAAATAGAAAAATATACCATGCTTATGGCTAGAAGAATAACATTGTTAATATGTTCATACTACCCAAAGCAATATATAATTTTAATGGAATCTCTATTAAAGCACCACTGTCATACTTTAAAGACGTCAAAAAAAATTACTTCATTTTATATGGAATCAGAAGAAACTTTGAGTAGCCAAGACATTACTCAGAAATAAAAGCAAATCAGGAGAAATCATGCTACTAGACCTCAGATTATACTATAAATCCACAGTGATCAAAACAGCATGGTACTGGCACAAAAACAGAGGTAGATGTATGGAATAGAATAAAGAACCAAGAGATGAACCCAGCTACTTACTGTCATTTGATCTTTGATAAGCCAATTAAAAACATTCAGTGGGGAAAAGATTCCCTATTTAACAAATGGTGCTGGGTGAACTGGCTGGTGACCTGTCAAAGACTGAAACTGGACCCACACCTTTCACCATTAACTAAGATAGACTCTAATTGGATTAAAGATTTAAACTTAAGACATGAAACTATAAAAATGCTAGAAGAAAGTGCAAGGAAAACTCTTGAAAACTTTCTTGAAAAAGTTGGCCTGGGAGAATAGTTTATGAGGAGGACACCCCTGGGCGATTGAAGCAACACCAAAAATATATTACCTGGATCTGATCAAAGTAAAAAGCTTCTGCGTAGCCAAGAGTAAGTAAAGGAAGCAGACAGCCCTCAGAATGGGAGAAGATATTTGCAGGTTATGTCTCTGACAAAGGTTTAATAACCAGAATCCACAGAGAACTCAAACGTATTAGCAAAAAAAGAACAAGTGATCCACTCTCAGGGTAGTCAAAGGACTTGAAGAGAAACTTCTTTGAAGACGACAGGCCCATGACCTACAGACACATGAAAAAAATGCTCATTATCCTTAATCATCAGAGAAATGCAAATCAAAACTACTTTGAGATACCATCTAACCCCAGTAGGATTAGCCCACATCACAAGATCCCCAAACCAGAAACGTTGGCGTGGATGTGGAGAAAAGGGAACACTTCTACACTGCTGGTGGGAATGCAAACTAATACCTTCCTTTTGGAAAGATGTTTGGAGATCACTTAGAGAACTAAAAATAGACCTACGATTCGATCCTACAATTCCTCTATTAGGTATATACCCAGAGGACCAAAAATAACTTTATAACAAAGATATTTGCACCAGAATGTTTATTGCAGCCCAATTCATAATTGCTAATTCATGGAAGAAGCCCAAGTGCCCACTGACTGATGAATGGATTAATAAATTATGGTATATGTACACCATGGAATATTATGTAACCTTAAAAAGATGGAGACTTTACCTTTTTCATGTTTACATGGATGGAACTGGAACATATTCTTCTTAGCAGAGTGTCTGAGGAATGGTAGAAAAAATATCCAATGTACTCAACCCTGCTATGAAACTAATTTATAAGCACCCACACTTCCATATGAAAGCTATAACCCAACTGTAGCCTAAGATGAAGAGGAAGGGGAGGGGAGGGGGGAGGATGGGTGGAGGGACGGCCATTGGTGGGATGGCCATTGATGGGACCCCACCTACAGTGCATTTTACAAGGGTACATGTTAAATCTACTAAGGGTAGAATATAAATACGTTAACACAATAACTAGAAAATGGGCTATGTTAACTAGTTTGATGAAGGTATTTCAAATTGTATGTAAAACTAGCACATTGTACCCCATAATTGCATTAATATATACAGCTATGATTTAATAAAAACTAAAAAAGAAAAAAAAAAGATCTAGCAGTGGGTAAAACGATCACTTTATTTTCAAAGTGGTGATGAACATAGAGAATATTTTGAGACATCAAAATAATTGCAGTAAAATATGAAAATATCTGTGATTTTTTTAGTAAGAAGTGTGCAAGTTCTTCTAATGCTCCTGTGATTTGTTGCATGATTTCACAACCAAATGCTAAATGAAAGTTATAGATTAGTGATGATAAAGATCCAATTTTTGTCTTGAGTTTAATAATTACATGAATTTTATCCATGGATCCTTTTGGGACCTGAGAGCCTAGGTTAACAAACTCCAACATAGAGGGTATTGCTTAATTTCATGGCCTTCAAGTAAAAGATATTCAATTTGATGTGCTAGCCACATCTAGGTCTTCCAAAAAAAAATTTTTTTTTTTTTGGCTTCAACTTTGTGGAAAGATCTAGTATCACTTCATTGCCACCACATAAGATTCTTAGATGCTTTGATAAAGTTGAAACAAAAAAGGAGGATTCTCCTTGGGGTGGAGGAAGGCTTAGAAGTATTTTCCTTTCTGCACGGCTTGTTATTTGCCTTCATAAGGAAGTGTGAAGACACAGCCCTCACCATTGTAGGCCCTATAGTTCTAAGGAGAGAAGGCAAAAAGTATCCACTTTCAGAGTGTGGATATGATTGCAGGGGCCATGTGAGCTTGCTTATGCAAACCAAAATAGCAATAGAAGTGGTAAATGATCACAAAATGAAGTTACTTGGACCTTACTGCAGTGGTAGAATCCTCTAGATTATGGTCCTTTTTCAGAACATCTTTTTGTGCACAGTAGTAGTACCCTAAGGTAGCATAACAAATACATTGGCTCATGCATTCATTCAGACATATTTACTGAGTTCTGTATCCCAGGCATTGAACTGTCATTCATTTTTCATTTGAATCTTTCCATTCTTTGAAATTATATCCATTTTTCAATCTGTGAACCTGAAGCATGTATTGGTTGTGATGTGCTTATAAGTGGTAGAGCCAGTCATTTTGCTTTTATACTACTGAGAGGTACTGCTTACTCTTGTCATGATTCTCAGCCCAATAACCTGGAGGGGAGGACCCTGTAACCCAACGCTTTAGCTGCTCTGATTCCTGCAAGCATTTGAGACATGGTGACAAAGACTAACATGTAAGAGTGGCGATTTTCAACTGGAATTTGCTCAACTTGTTAAGGGCAGACAAACTGCATTTTAGAGTTCAGAATGCTATTTGGAAGCAGGAAAGTGGATTTGAGGTTAATGGATTGGGAGCCAGATTACTTTGTGCTTGACTGACTTTTGGTAAATAGGCCATATGTTATAAGTCCCCTCATAGATTCTGTGTCATTTCCTCCTGTTTTTTTTCTTTATTTTCTGTCACCCCTTATTTCTCAGCCTCACTTTTTCATTTATTTTCTACCTCCTTTCTTCTCAGACATTCCTTGTTACTTTTTCCCAGAACTCTGTGGATGAACGGTGATCTTTGTTATCCTGTGAAATACCTTCTCTGACATTCATGTTCAGATGCTCTTCTCATTCCTGCCTGCCCTCAACTTAGTGGATTGGTTAACTGCTGCCTAGGTTAGAGCCCAGGTTATGACTGTTTATATCTCCTGCCTACTCTATCCCTAACCACCTTCTGCCCTTGAAAGCTCCTCTTAGATCTTAACCCCCATAACCTCAGTGAAACTTTCAAAAGCCTTTCCCCACATACAAGTTGTTTTTATAATTCTTAATTTACATTTTACTCTTAATTCACAGTATTTTTTAATGATAAATGTGAAACAGGTTACAAAACACAGCATTGTAGAAATGTATTAATGTACTATATATGATAAAAATCTCTCACCCATAATTTCTCCTCCATTTAGTGTCTCTTACTTCAAACTTTCTTTCCTGTGTACACGCTGACATTTATTAATGTTTATTTTCATATAAATATGAATTTATCATATATATTTTTCTCAACTTACCTTTAAAAATTTTTCTTGATTGTATCTTATATGCATATCTTCATGTTAATTCATATAGCTTATACCTATTAAAGTGGCTTAGGAGGTCATTTTGTATATATGTCAGAATTTATTTGATATGTTACTTATAGATACTTGTTTCCCTTTTGTCACTACAAACATAGCTGTAGTGAATATTCAAATATACTCTAATTGCCTGAAAAACATATAATGTGTATATGTATTTATAATAAGATTAAAGGAAATTTTGAAAGAAAACTGATATGCTCACAGTTATACCACTTTCATTCATTGGCTTTGATTTCTCTATATTCCCTTTCAGAATTCAGTTTTTTGTGTAATGTTATGACTTTATCATCTGTTTTACTTCTTTCCTTTAATAGTATTTTGTGAGCACTTTCCCATGTTGATAAATTTTCTTGGTAGTTCTAATGGAAATGTCATTTTCTATTCTGTTGGTATTTTGGTTATTTTTGTTGTGTTCTCCTAACTTTTCTGTTATCTGTTACCTGTCTCATAGTGCTTTCTTTTTTTTTGGGGATTCAAACCTGCCACCTTAGGTGTACGTGGCTGGCGTCTTAGCCGGTTGAGCTATAGGCGCCGAGCCTCATAGTGCTTTCTATTGCAGTTACTCTCTTCTTGCATATGCTCTGTTTAGCAACATCTTCTTCCTCCACTCACGTGAAGGTTTCCATCACCTGGCTACCTCTTCTGTGAGGCTCAAGGCCCTGCATGCTCTTAGTGCTCAGTAAATAAATGATCTTTATTTGTAAGTGCATGCTTTCCTGGTTATCTCCCTAAGAATTTTCTTCACACTGCGGTGCCTCTACAAATACTGCCTTCTGGAAAAACTGTTGGTAATCCATAATGCTAAGATGTGTTGTAGATGTAATTTATATTCACAGCCATTTATGCAGTGGGTTGTGTAGGCATTTCAGCACCAAGGAGAGTGACTGTTTGCTTTAGCTTGGGTTCAAGGTCAATGGAGGATTTACTGTGTTTAGGCCTCCGTAGTGCTGTTGGCAAGATGTAATTTTTCCATAATAGATGAAAAGTCAAACCCTGTATAAACATACTTTAATAATGGTGAAAGCACTAGCAGAGCTGTACACTGAGGAAATATTAAAGTTCACATCCTATAGCTTAGACTTAATTGAAGCAAATAATCCTTTTATTTACATTGGATTGTTTGTTTTAATATCAGTTCTTAGAGTGGTTCATCACATATTTTCCATTCCTGTACACGTAACTGTCAAACAGCCCAACAGCCTACTCCAGGATTCCATTTGCTTTATGTCTTCTTTCCAAGCCTGAAGAAAGATTTACATCTTCCTTTGTGTGCCTTGGAGATCCTTGACGTTGCATCCTAGCCTCCCCTGCTCTGAATATTTCCAGTGCTGTAGGCACAGCTTCCTCGTTAGTTCTTGGTTTACTGAAGGACAAATGACTTGAGGTTTATTGGGGTCTTGAACTGAACTCTTTATGTCTGTTTGTATAACATGTTCTCAGAACTAGTTCTGGGTTGCCCAGAACCTGTTTCCAGAAAGCTCTGAAGCCTTCTGCTTTGCCTGGGAAGGAACATTAGTTGGTGCCATCCCTTGTGCCTTGTGGACTCAGATTTTCACTGAAATGGAAATGTTTTCTAAGGTAGAAGGGAGTGAAAAGCTGCTGCTGTGGGTGAAATGTGTTCCCCAAAGTTCATGTGTTAAAAACTTAATCTTCAATGCAACAGGATTGAGAGGTGGGAACTTTAAGAGGAGATTAGGTCATAGGGCTCTGCTGTCATGAATGGATTAATGTCATTATCAAAAGAGTGAGTGAGTTACCATAAAAGTGGGATTTTTACAATAAGTATGGCCCCATTTCTGGCTCTGTGTCATGGGATGATGCAGCAAAAAGGCCCTTGACAGATGCTGGCCCCTTCACCTTGACTTCCCAGTCTCCAGATTATATGATATACATTTCTGTTCTTTATTACTCAGCCTCAGATATTCTGTTACAGCAGTACAAAATGGACTAAGCACTAAATCCAGAGGAATATCATCTTTTTTAATGGAGAAGGAGGAAGCTTTAGTGGCTCTGCTTTCTCCCTGTGTGTCACAGTACTCATCCTGCTTCACTTACCTCTCTTGAGGCCAGAGGAGGAAGATTAAGTCTCTTCAAGGGATACTAGAACTGCAGGGGCTTTTTCCTCATTGCAGTGGTATGAGCTATTCAAGTTGTGCCTTGACCATCTTCTTAAGGGGGCTTTAATAGAACTTGAGGATTTATGCCTAAGAACCCCCTGGGCTGGACCTATGAGAAAATCTCCAAAAGATACTTGAAGGACTTTATGAGTTAATGGGAGATAGGCTCTTTTATCTTCCTGTGAAAATGTTCTGGTTTGATTTGAGGTATGCTTAAAATCCCATCTACCCTATAATATCTTCTTCATTGACCTGTGGTCAAATTATTAGCTCTCACAATCATAAGTCATCATGGTGTCTCTAAGAAGTACTAATGGCATTTCAAGTAAGTTTGTAATGAGGGATTGTCAAGGTAGCTGCTGCCCAGTTTCTCTGTTTTTGTCCTGCCTCTCCTCTCTGCAGTCCCCTTGTCTTTTTTAACATAGTAGCCTGAGTGATCATGTCATTCTTCAAACCAAAATTGCAGTTTTTATGTCTTCAAACCCCCAAATCAACTTTGAGTCCTTTCTTTCACTCTTGCCTACATTAAGTCTCGCAAGACAGCTGAAGTTCTATCAGCTCAACTTTTAAGACATCTCAAATTCAACCACTTCTTATCCTTTCCTGTGTTACCCTTTTGGTTGAGCCACCATCATCTGTTACTAGGTGTGATGATTAATTTTATGTGTCAGCTGGTCAGGGCCAACGATGCCCAGATAACTGGAAATCATTATTTCTGGACGTGTCGGTGAGAGTGTTTCTGGGGGATATTAACATTTGAATTGGTGGACTGAGTAAAATGAAAAAAAGATGTTTTTCACTGATATGGGTGGGCATTATCTAATCTGTTGATAGCCCAATAGAACAAAAAAAGTGAAGAATGGGTGAATTCTGTTTTTCTTTGTGCTTGCACTATAAAAGAACACTTATCTTCTCCTGCCCTTGGATATTTCTGGATCTCAAGCCTTTGCATTTGGACTAGGCCTTAACACTGTTTGGTTCTCATGCCTTTGGGCAGGCGTCCTCAAACTACAGCCCGTGGGTCACATGCAGCTGCCTAGGACATTTATTTGGCCCGGTGGGGGGGGGTTTGATGCTGCTGCCTATCCTGGTTGGTAGCTGTCTCATTCCAGGGCCTGCAGTCCGGCCCTCTAATGGACAGTGAACTGGCCCTGTTTAAAAAGTTTGAGGACCCCTGCCTTTGGGTTTCAACTGTAACTATGCCACTAACTTTCCTGAACCAGCATTTACAGATCATGGAATTTCTCATCCTTTATAATCATGTGTGCCAATCCTTCATAATAAATCTTTCCATCTATCTCTCTATATACCCTATTAGATATTTTCTTTGGAGAAGCTTAGGATGCTTGGTTTATGACAGTAGCTTCCTAACTTATCTATCTCTAGCCTTGCCCATTTACTCTGCC
>NW_003852438.1:1799465-1815886 GCF_000181295.1 Otolemur garnettii | reverse complement strand
CTATTAGATATTTTCTTTGGAGAAGCTTAGGATGCTTGGTTTATGACAGTAGCTTCCTAACTTATCTATCTCTAGCCTTGCCCATTTACTCTGCCCTCTGTACAGCAAATAAAGAAATCCTGTTAAAATGAAATTTAGTTTAATAAGGTAGGATAATTCAATAGGAGAAAGAATAGTCTTTTCAAAAAATGGTGCTGGGATAACTGCATTTCCACATGTAAAAAAATAAACTTACACCTTTTTTCTTACATCATAGCCAAAAATTAAAAATGGATTAAAGAGAAGTATAAGAATTAATGCTAGGTTACTATTAGAAGGAAAACATAGATGTAAATTTTCAGGATTGTGGATTAGGCAGCAGTTTCTTAGGTATGATAACAAAAGTATAAGCAACAAAACAAAGAATAGATAAATTGGTCTTGACCAAAATTTAAAACTTTCGTATTTCAAAGCACATCATGAAAAAGTAAAAATAAAATCCACAAAATGGGAGAAAATATTTGAAAATTATATATCTGATAAAGGGCTTGTATCTTGAATATATAAAGATTGCTTATAACTCAAGGAAAAGACATAACACCAAAAAAATGAGCAAAGGATCTGAATAGACCTCTAAATATATGTACATGACCAATAAGCACATGAAAAGGTGTTTGATATCATTAGCTGTACATGAAATCAAAATCAAAACCACATGGGGATCTACTTTGCACCAACTTAGATGGCTGTATTCACAAAAACTGATAATAACAAGTGTTGAGGATATGGAGAAACTAGAATCCTCATTCACTGTTGGTAGAATGTGAAAGCTTAAGCCATATTGGATAATAATTTGGCACTTCATCAAAAGGTTAAACATAGAGTTACCTTGTGACTTAGTAATTCTCCTAATTATTTTCCCAAAAGAATTGAAATTATATTTCTGCACAAAAACCAGTCAATAGATGTTTATAACAGTGTTATTTATAATAGCAACAACTAAAATGCCCATTAACTGATGAATGGATAAACAAAATGTGATATATCCAGACAATGGAGTACTATTCAGCAATAAAATGGCATGAACTGACACATGCTATAGGGTTGAACCTTGGAAACATTATGTGAAATGAAAGAATTCAGTCATGAAGACCGTATCCTTTCTGATTTCATCTGTGTGAAATGTCCAGAATAGATAACTCTGTGGAGATAGTAGATTAGTGGGTACCTAGGGCTGGATGTTTGAAGAGGGGATTAGAGTGACTGTTAACAGGTATGGAGTTTTTTTTGGAGTGATAAAATGTTCTAAAGTTGATTGTGATGATGGTTGTACCACTCTTGTGAATTGTACATGTTAAATGGCTTAATTGTGTATTATGCCAGTTATATCTCAGTAAATGCCTTAGAAAAAAAGAAGTAAATCAGGGAGGTCTCTCCTTTGCTCAGAATCTTCCAATGTTTTCCCTTCTTACTCAGAGTAAAAGCAACGTCCTTACTTAGGATGACTTCTGATATCTCCCTGTCTTGAATGCTCACTGCCCTTTGACTTGTTTACTCTACTCTAGGCACATTGGCCTCATTTATGTTCCTCAGAAATGTTGATCTTCAGCCTGGGTGTGGTGGCTCACACCTGTAATCCTAGCATTCTGGGAGACTGAGGTGGGTGAATTACTTGAGGTCAGGAGTTCAAGACCAGCCTGAGCAAGAACAATACCTTGTCTCTACTAAAAATAATGAAACTGGGGCAAGAGGATCACTTGAGCCCAGGAATTGGAGGTTACTGTGAGCCATGATGACAGACTCTGTCTCAAAAAAAAAAAAAAGAAAGAAAAAAGAAATGTTGATCTTCTAACTTATAAATCTGCTAGAAACACATTCCCCATATACAGTTTACCCTTAGATAATGTGGGGATTTAGGGGTGTCAGTACCTCATGCAGTTGAAAATTTGCATATAACTATTGACTCACTAGCAAATAAATTGCTAATAGCCTACTGTTGATCCAAATTCTTACTGATAACATAAGCAGTTCATATTTTTTATGGTATATGTATTATACACCATATTCTTATGAGAAAGTAAGCTAGAGAAAAGGAAATGTTTTTAAGACAATTTTAAGGAGGAGAAAACATATTTGTTATTCACTAAGTGGAAGTGTATCACGAGAAAGGTCTTCATCCTCATTATTTTCACATTGAATAAGCAGAGGAAGAGAAGGAATTGGTCATGCTGTCTCAGAGGTGGCAGAGGGAGAAGAAAATTCATTTATAAGTGGCCTCATGTAGTCCAAACCCATGTTGTTCAAGGGTCAACTGCATTTTGCGTGGCTCCCTCCCTTGCCTTCTGTAGCCTTCACCTTATCCAACTATCTTATTTAAAATGCAGCCTCATCACAGCAGGCTGCTTCTTCTCTTTTGTTATTTTTCTCCGTTGTTCTTAGAACATATAACATAGTGCATATACACACATGTTCATATATATGTAAATAAATAAATAAAATATTGTATTAATTAATGTATTAGCCTGTCATGAAGGCAAAAATTTTGGTCTGATATTATTCACCAATACAGGGTGCCTATGCAGGGTGGCTATATGTAGTTTGCTATTTTAAATTGCATACGAACTTTATAGACACCCTAGATGTATCTCCATTAGATAGAAGAATGCGGGCACCATAGTTAGGTATACAATGGATGTTTGTTGACTGAATGCATCAGTCTAGGATAGTTAGTGAACAAATGGTGTCACTCTTGTTAGCTAGTTAGAACCTATGAAACAGTGGATGATAGAGTAAATAGGAAAGAGAATGGATTTCTTTAAAAAATGTGGCTTTGCAGATTGGCCAGTATTTGGAGTGGTGAGCACTGCCCATAAAGGGGCAGCCCTACTAGGCTATTAATATGGAGGATGAGGGTCTTGGGTGCTAGTTATGAAAAAAGTTCATAGAGGAAATGGAATGGCAGGACATTCTGAAAGCAGAAATGTGTGGAGTCAAAGGCAATGTGAAGTTTTATTTGGCGTGAGTGTTGTGCCTTCTTTAGAACTGAGTTACTGATTAGTAAAATTAGTTTGAGTAGAGATAGTTTTAGAGTTTTTGACACAAAAAGTATTCTCTATATGCTATTTGTAGTCACTTATGATATAAAATAACTTAGCAAACATAACCTAAAAAGAATCAGTTACAATCTTGGTATGCCTGTTGGACATTAACTTTATTTTTTCAAAACATCTCTAATGATATGCAATCAGAAAAATTGTTTGGAAGGACTTATCTTTGTAAAGTATTTCACTTATCGGGAAAATAATTGTTTCTACCTAAATGTTAATGAGAGATGGGTCATTTAAATAGAAAGTGTAAATATTTTAATAATTTTTAATTGATAATTTATGAACTAATTCCATTGCAGTTCTATTTATGACATGAGAGAAAGGTAGTTAACCATAGTATAAATGTTTTCAATGTATGTTTTCTTTATTCATTTCATATCAAAGAACTTTTCTTTAAATTACTGCATTTTTTGACTGTATTCTTGGCTGCATAACAACATATTGTTATGTTGAAAAACTGATTAAAACTCTTATATTTAAAATATAAAATTATTTTCCTCTATGTGGTATCATATACTGTATATTGTACAAGCTTGGGGAAAGGAGTGTGTGAAGGTATTCCTGCTGTAAAAGAATATAGCATTTCTAATGATTTATAATTGTATTTGGAAAATACTATCTTGTAATATTTTTCTATCTGTTTTACTTAAAATAAACAGGATTTGCAAGTATGCTAATCATGGTGATGAAATTAGGTCTAAACTGAAGTAGGAATTCTTTAGAAGAAACAAAATTAGTTTAAAATCATAGCCCTAATTTTTTCATCAGAATTGATTTAAGTGAAACTAGTCCACTGATTTGCTGTGGGGGATATTAATAGAATAGGATAAGATTTAGACCCCATATTATTAAGTACGTTTGCTGTTCGAGTACCTATCACATGTTTATTGTGGATTTTGCATGAAATCAAGGTAGATTAATGATAGTCACCAATTATGACTTGTTTGATAACATTTATGTTTGTGGACACTAGATCTTTAACCAGGTAGTTCTTTCTAGAAGGTCAAGCTTAATCTTGTACCTCGTTGACTGTATTATCCTGCTTTTCACTCATAGTGTACAAGTACGTTACATGTAAATTCTGGGAAGTGTGTACAACTTGTGAAATGGGTGGAGTCCTTGGCCAGTGTGATCAGTTCTGAGGAAGGGTTCCCATCTATCTGGAATAGTGAAGGTCTGAACCAAATGGCAGAAGGATACTGTGGACTCAGAATAGTGATCCTGGGAAGAGAGTAGCATCTGACAGACTAATCAAGCATTTGTTGCCACTGATGAGCAATGCATGGATTTTCCAGAGATCCAAATCAACATTCGGTTTGGGATTTCTGCTTATGTCACTAGTCCATTGCCCAGGCTGTCTGGTATTTACACTTCATGCTTCAAGATGTGTAGCCCATCTATTAAAATTCAGCACTATTCAGTTCAGATGTAGTAGATCTTCCCCTTATTGTCTAGGTTTGGGAAAACCTAAAGGACTGTGCAATGTTGCAATACAAATTTGAATTATCGTTCCAAATTTTACCCATAATGCTGGGGAGTATCTTTTAGAAGTTATACTTGTTTTATTACATGCAGCATCGCCCTGACATTGGAAAGTATGAGATGCAATGGAAACATATTTGCTAGTTAGTATCTCTCCCCACTAAAAATCCATGTAAGTATAGAGCTGGTTCTCACTAAAAATCATCTATGGCAGAGTAGAATTAGGCCTATATTGGGACTGTCTCTTCTGGCTAACTTGATTCATCCAAGTTTAAGTTGACTATATGTAAGGTTAGAGTGGTATTTAGTGGAGAAGATGAGGGAGGAGTTTGAGTGGGAAGAGGTTATAACCAAGCTTTTAGTCCTGTTTTACTTTGAACTTAGAGTCTTCAGCCACATCACTTCCATTTCTACTAAAGGGCATAGAACCCACCTTTCATCATCCCCCTGTGGCTGGTTCTGTGGTGTTTTCTACCCAGACTGGCTCCTTAACTTTTATTGTTAATCTAGTACAGTTTTTCTAAGTGAGAATGAGTCTTTCTCTAAGACAAGGGGGCCATACTGTAGGTAAGAGGCAAAGTATTAAGAATCAGCATAAATTGGATAAAGTAATTAACCAGACAATACATGGCATGTCACAATTTGTCCACAACTGTTCTTCATCTTGTGGGAATTTTGACAGGAAGCTTGTTCACCCGATACGGCTCTATATATCCTGAAAATGGCAACACTGAAATGGGACATTTGTTTGCCATCCCCAGGGCCAAATTAAAAATATGATGATAATATTATTTCTGGAAACTAAAAATTTTTTTTCTTCATTGAATTTTAGAAAAAATTTCTTTTTGATAGCACATTTAAAACAGAACCTGTTGGCTACCATTTTTAGGGGTAATAAGTCAAACTAACATGTTTCATTTGCTGACACATTTTAACAATTTCTTGGTATGATTTGGGAAAATAAAAATATTTGCTATAAAGCTTTTCAGGTTTTGTGGCTTACATTAATAATTAAAAGATCAATAAATGCACTGTAGTAAAAGTTTCTATACAAGTATAAATGTGTACAATTGAATCAATAAGGTACAGTAAATGATGTTCCCTGCAACCAAGCTGACTGAGAGAGTGCAAAGTGGGTTTAAAAAAATCAATAGAAGGAGGGAAATGGAAGGAGTTAGTCCTGAAAATGGGTTTTGATCATCACTCTCTATTGTTCTCTTTACCTTCTGTAATGTTGTAGTTTTACAGGAAGTTTGAAGAAACAAGGATTCTTCCCATCACTGTCTGCTATGGTCAAGTACCAAATGGAAGGGCAGAGAATGTTTTAAGCCTTAACCTTGAATGACTGTAAGGTGTGATTTTATATATGTGTTTCGACTCTCCTTCCAACTTATTTTTATCCATGGCCTTTCTTCTCTCACATTTCATTTTTGCTCAAATGTCCTTTTCCTTTTACACTTCCTGATTCCACAAGTGCTGAACTTGTATTGTTTATAGTGCGTGGTAGTAACTTTTACTGTTTGTTTCAGTTTAGTACATACTATAATGTGTTTTATTTATTATTCTTTTGTTATATACAGAAAAACAGAAATTTCAAGTCTGTTCAGAAAAGCCAAGTAATTGCGGTCTTTAAAAGCCCAGTTATTAGATTCTTACCTTAAATGTCATGCTTTCTGATACATTTAAACATGGAGTATTTTGATTAATATTTTATGGCATAGGAATATGTCCCTAATTTTCCATTTTAAAAGGCTAGGTCAATTGGCTGGCTTTCTTTCATTCTTTGAAATAATTCTGGTTTTAGCTGGGTTATCTGATGCATTTTATAAACCAATATTATCATCCTCCCTTTGGAGATAGAGAAGCTTGTGGATTATAGTCTGGCAGAAAGCCTACCTAGGCCACGGTTGGCAACGGTGTCTCAATAATGTATGTTGAACGTGATTTTTCTCATCTGTAAAATTACGGTATGAGATCTCTAAAATATAAGTAGCTAACAACATGTTCTCTGATTCTGTCTTCCAGAGTTGTCCTCTGCTTATGAATAGATTCCATGTACTATATATCTTTGTTCCAAAGATTAGGGAAGGAAGGCAGGGTGACTTCCGCAGGTTTCAGAAATACTTTCAGGTTTGAAGGTGATGGATTGCTGTTAACACTTTTTTGTTTCTCTTTTGATGACTGATATGAATTTCTGATTTGGGGGATCTTATCTATTGGGAGAAGTTAAAGAAGGGTTCTGTTTCCTCTAACTCACTTGAGCCATTAGGATTCATTTTCATGAAGGCCTATGAATGGAAGTGACAGCATCATAGTTTTCTAGGATTACTGTTAAAGTACCACAAACTAGGTGGCTTAAAACAAGAAAGAATTATTGTCTGATAGTTCTAGAAGCTATCAATAGAAGTCTGAAATCAAGGTGTTGGCAGAGTCATGCTCCTTTGACACCTGTAGGGAAGAATCCTTCCTTGCCTTGTTCTAGTTTTTGGTGGTTTGCCCAAATTCCTGGGTCTTTTTTGGCTTACTCTACAACGCTTCAGTCTCTGCTTCCACTGTCTCATGATGTTCTGTTTGTGTCTGTTCTTACTAAGACACCACTCATATTGGATTAGGGCCTACTGATTTCATGTTGTAAAACTATTCCCAGATAAGGTCAGATTTTTTGGACTTTAGAGGACTTTAGCATATCTTTTCGAGGGGACATAATTCAACCTTTAGTACCTCTGGAGCTTTTTTCCAAGTTGAAGATGGCAGAAAATCTTTTGGTGAAGGATTGAACCTGAAGATCAGCAATACAAACAGTATTTTTGGAAAATAAGTGTCTGATACATGGAAAGATGAGAAAGCATTTTATTTTTATTTTTTTATTAAGTCATAGCTGTGAACACTAATGCAATTATGGGGTACTATGTGCTGGTTGTATGTACAATTTGAAATACTTCCATCAAACTGGTTAACATAGCCTTCAGAGAAAGCATTTTAAAGGGCAGTGCTTTCAGTGTATAGAAAAACTAGGTTTCTGATTGTTTTATTTTTTTTTTAAGCAGTCAAGGATAAATCACTACATAGGATGTGGCTTACTCTAATGCCATTTGATGCTTCTGACATGTTTGTAAAGCCCTAGATTCATTTGTGCATGGAGGTTATTATCTTTTAGTTCTTTGTGTGAAAAATGACTGAACTGGTGGTGTTTTACAATAGCACAGCTACTCTGCCTTCCACATAGCAATTGCTGTCTGCTCTTCATTCTTTTCTTGCCACAGAAGGTATTTTACATACCTTTGTTGTATTTTTTCATTGTTTTATTTTTTTTATTTTTATTTTTTTTTTTCAGTTTTGGGCCAGGTTTGAACCGCCACCCCCGGTATATGGGGCTGGCGCCCTACTCCTTGAGCCATGGGTGCCACCCCATTGTTATTTTTATTATTGTTCCCTTCTGTGGATGGTATAGAATTATTTAGAATGTATAAACTCCTTATATTTTCTGTTTTCCAGCCCCATTGTTACAGTTTTTGTGGGGAATGGGGTCTGGTTGGTTGTCCAGGTATGATGAGAGGTATGGAGAGAGATTTACCCTTCACTTCAGATATGGAGGGAGGATTCCAGGAAGGGGTTTAATTATAAGATCTATCTTGCAATTTGCCTTTTATTTTGCATTTGTGCCCTTATGCAATTAAATGTAATCTGTCTTAGCCTGGGTGCAGACTTTGCCACATCGCAGCAGTCTGAAGAGCAGGTGGAGAACTTGCTTTGTCTTGCATTACTGAGGCTTATCTAAGTGCATTACTGGAGAAAATTCAGTTCACATTGACGGCCAGTAACTCCAGTACACCAGTATGCAGCACTGTCTGAACCCATGCTGAATTGCTTGAAACTATCAACTTAATTCTTATGGGGACTCTCACTTAAGAAAACCTTGGAGAAGGATTTATCTTAGTTTTCTTTTTTTTTAACCTATCAGTAAATTGTCTTTTTCTTAAGCACATTGTAGTTTGGTATTAGTTTTTTATTGTTTAGTGGTGGGAAGCCAATTCACATTCAAATTTTTAAAAAATAGTAGGGGGCTGATTGGGCACTCACCATTACTTGGTACATGTTTTTACCATGACTTGGTGTGAAATGAAACTAATTATGTGAGACTAGAAGTACATTTTAGAGGCTTATACATCAGTTTCTAACAGGCCTTTAATTATAAGGATTTGAAGGTGGGTATTTGTGAACACACATAGTGTGAGAGGGATATAGGCCCAGTGTATTTCCTGTCATTGCATGCTTAGTCATGAGGAGTGGGGGAAAGGCAAAAAACTAAAAGAACATTATTGAGTTGTGAAATGGGAAAGGGTTTTGGGCATTTGTCTCTCCATTCTGTATCTTTGGACAGTTCTGCCCATTGGCTGTTCAGGTGCAGGAGCAAGTGGCTATCTGGCTGGCTTGATGTTGCAAATGCCTTGAATTTATATTCATGTTTCAGAAGACTTCTGTAAGGTTTAGAGTAAATTCTGATGCTGTTAATATTGATTTTATTTTTATTTCCCCTTTCTTTCTCTGCTTGGGATAAGATGTTAATTAACTCTCACCTGAGAGACTTGTGAGCTCATATTGCTTGTTTAATTTAGATTACAAGCCCAGGGGGCAAGCTCCTTTCTTTTCTCTGTAGTGTTAAGGACCTCAATGGCAGAAATATTTATTATTATTATGTATTATAATCATGATGTTCTGCTAGAATATTATACCGATTGCATTTACCTAGGAATGATAGCTTTAGTTCTTTTTAACTTGAAAATATTTTATTTTGCTTTAAGCCAGTTAGATGGTGATTTTATAAGGAAGACTAATCTAGATACCAATTGAAAATGTAGTTTGAATGCATTTTTGACTTTATTGTTGTGATCCAATAGCAGTTATACCTTCAACATAAAGTATGTTTTAATAATTTTCAATCTCCTCTAACTTCTGAATGGCAATTTGGCTTATTCCCTCCAATTAGTCCTAATGAAAGAAAAACAAAATAGGACTGAGACTTAAACATAAACAGGTTAGGGTGAGGAAAAGGAATTATGATTGAGTTGAAATAGGTGGTCATAATATTCTGCTTAGAAATATCTTCAACAGAAACTTTTAAAATATTATAAACTTTGTTATTGATTGTAAAAGCTCTAACCATGGGGTGATGGAGTACTGAGGCACATACCAGAATAATTCAGTTCAAAAAACACTCTAAAATATCTCAACAGAGTAAACCTCATTAATTAAAACCAATTTGGAAAGGCCAAGTAAATTAGTGAAGTTTAAATTAGAGTAATCTCAAGTGTATGACAAATTGATGTGATTACCCAGGGCCCTTACCTAGAACTTGGCAGGTGTTCTCTGGAGTGGGGAGGAACTCAGAGGGAAGGTGGGATTAGTGGGTCTATGCTTGTCATCTCTGAGTATTCATTTTATTCATTCAGTAGATGCTTGCTGGGCATCCATTATGTCATAGGCACTGTTCTCGGAACTGGGAATGCACAAATGAGTGAGGCATTGCATCTCAAGGACAAGCCTCATCATAAAGTACAACAGTGCTTGGGAAGCAGTGTTACCGAGCACACACAGCTACAGGGTATCACAGGAGTACTGACAATGGGTGGCCACATGAGCCTAGAAGACAGAGAATGCTTCCTGGAGGATGTGATGCTTGAGCTGAGTCTTCCAAAATGAAGATGAGGATAGAGGAATGGCTGGAACAGAAGCACTCAGGTCAGAAGTGGTTCAGGCATTGCAGGAAGCTGCAAGTAGTTCTTGTCTCACACAGGATGAGGGGCATGATGGGAAGGCTAAGCAGTGGGCAGCAGCTGGGTGGAAACCTGGGTTAAAGAGTTTGGGCTTTGTCCAAGTAGATGACATGGTAGAACTGAGGTTATAAAGCAAGAAGATGATGGAATTGGTTTGTGTTTTACGAAGATCTCTGTGGTGTGGTTTCTTGATTAGAAGATGGATTTGAGGGTAGAGCAAGAAATATAGAATGAACCCCAGAGTCCTTGTGTAGTTATCTGGTGGATTTCTGGTGCTAACACCTGAGATTGAGAACAAAATTAGAGGATCAGGTTTATGGGCAAAGATGAGGAGAGGATTAATTTGATATGCCTGTGGGATATAAACAGTGTTTAGGTTGAAGATAGCTTTGAAGATACCACTTTCCAGCTTGGCTCTTGTAGCTCAGTGAGTAAGAAGCCAGCCACATCAGGTTCGAGGCTGGCCCTGGTCCTGCTAAACATCAATGACAACTGCATCCAAAAAATAGCTGGGCATTGTGGCAGGCACTTGTGGTCCCAGCTACTTGGAAGGCTGAGGCAAGAGAATCGCTTAAGCCCAGGAGTTTGAGGTTGCTGTGAGCTGTGACGCCAAGGCACTCTACCACAGGTGAAATAGTGAGACTCTGTCTCATTTTAAAAAAATAATGTATCCCTTTCCCTCTTTTCCTTCTTTTCTTTGCTTCTTCACTGCAGAAGTATTTAAAATAGTCAACTACAGTAATGGGTTTAGGGTCATTCGGGTATAAATGGTAGATGAAATTGTGAGAATGGACAAGATTTTCCCCTGTCCCCTGTGAGTAGAGGAAGTGTCCCTTGAGAGCGTGGTGAAGATCCCCCACTCTCCCTGCACAGAAGAGAGGAGATCTCTCATAAGGTGGAGAGGGATCTTGCTCTGAAATGAGTGGGAAGGTCTTTTAGTGTAATTTAAGGGATTCCCCCTGGAGAGTAGTAGTAACCCTAAAGGGACCCAGTACAGTGGGGTCTATGCTTCCTGCTATGCTTCCTGGACTTACAAAATTTACTTTCTTTCTCTCCATAAAGACAACATTTTATTTCAGCATATTCTGTCATTTGATTCATTTTGTAGTTGCCTTTAGTAAATTAACTTATAAAACTTAATTCCACTTTGAACAAAATGTTGGCTTCTAGAAGATAATGGGGAGATAACAGAGAATGCATGATGTATTAAACATCAGCTTAGTTGTCAGCTTTCATTACTTTTAGTGCCAGTTTATTTTTCAAGACAAATACTATAAACAAAAGTTTTAAAAAATAAATAAATAGGGACAGCGCCTGTGGGTCAAAGGAGTAGGGTGCTGACCCCATATGTCTGAGGTGGTGGGTTCAAACCCAGCCCCAGCCAAAAAAAAAAAAAAAAATTAGAAGAAAAGTAGATAAGAAAATGAGCTTTTGGTGGGTTACTGTTAAGTTGCTTGAAAATAATTGTTTTATCTGTCATGTATGAATTGAGTGTTTCCCATGCTTGTTGTGTTTACATGGACATGTCTATTTTCCATAAAATAATGCAAGAGGAACCTTTACTTAGATGTAGCTGAGTTATCCTAAATGTCAAATTTGCAGAGTAGGAATACTATAATTTAATCAGAAGAGTAGCATTTTAATCTGAGGTAAATAGATATTTATTTTGATTTTGTACTTTATCTTAGCATATATAATTATGTCCACAGTATATATTGAGTAAATATGATTTCAGGGAATGTTGAATATGGTGTAATATTGGATTTTCTGTTTCATGATCTGCTGGTTTCTCACTGCATGACCTCAGGCAAAGCAGAGAACTCCTCTGGACCTCAGTTTTCTCGTGTGTAATACAAAGGGACTGACTAAGTCAGTGTTTTTGTGGTTATTATTATTATTGTTGATCAAATGAATAAAGCTGAGAGAGAATATAGCAGGAGCTTAGCTGGCCAAAGAAGGGGCAGAGACTTTCTCCCTACATTCCTTAACAGCTCTTAATGATCTTCCACATACCTCCATTTGCCATTTAAAATAATTCTGACAAAATATTTTGCAGATGGCATGATTGCATTATAATCATATGGTCCATTTTTTCTCCAGCTTATGTTTTATAGAAAAAGAGTTAGCGACACATAATCCCAAAGGAGTTAGTTGTCAGTTAAGTCTTGGGCAATGCTACTCACCATATCCCTTTCTTAGAAATCCCCAGCGTGTCTCATAGTCTCCAAGAAGATCTCTTGTAAACAAATAGAAGTTTTTAAAAAAAAAAACAAAAAACAAAACAGCAGTTCCCAAGTGAATTTATGAGATTCCTATTTTATTCACACTCTATTACCATCCTAGAGTCCTGTTGGTCTCAGTGTGCAATTTTGGAAAAAATTACCTATTTTCCTAAGCTATCGGGCTGTTCACTGAGGGGATAGGATATTACATGCCAGAGAGGTGAACAGTAATGCAGTGGATGCAGATGCCTGTCATCACCCCATGAGTTCTCGCAGTCTAAAAAGGCCAGGAAAAAGGATGCTGAAACCAACAAAAACTAAATGGTTTTTTTCCTCCCTCAAAGTCTAAACTGACAAGGGCACCCATTTTGCACAGATTTTCTTTAATTACATATTAAGCAAGAGACTAGAATTAAAATTTATGAAGTTGAGATTTTTTATTCCTTTATTATGAGATAGTTCTTGAAAAAAAAGTACTCTGACTTGTAAAAATCTGGTCTGGTTTGATTCACTTTGTTCCATTCCTACCTCATTCCCTTCAGGCGTCTGCAGGGAAGAAGGAAAAGAAAGATGAGAAGAACAAAGCAAATAAGAGGGGTAGTGGAAAATTGGCTTTATAAAAGCCTAAATTATTTAATAATTTTTAATGCCTTTATTAATAATTATTTAATATCTTTAATACTTAAAAGTATTAAATTCTGGCAGCTGGTGCCATTTTAGTATGTTAAACTATTACTACACTTTTTCTAAAGTAGAAAATAGTGTTGGGGGAACTTTTATTTTAAAATTAAAATGACTTCCTGTTATATACTGGTGATATTAGTGTTTATATCAGATGTACTAATATGGTCATTTTGGATCTACAAGTAACCGTTTTGAAAATTTGATTTTTAAAAAAATATTAATAAGCAAATGAATAATATTAGTGGTAATAATTTTAGCATCCAAGTCATTTACCAAAACCTTCAAAGTTGATAATAGTTTTCAAATTGTTTCATTAAGTTAGGGCTGAGGGCACTGGGGAGGAGTGGAGTGGGAGGGAGAGGAGAGGGCCTGCTTAGTCCTCTCTTTCACTTGGCCATCTGACCACATTATAGACCGCCCCCCAATACTCCTTCCTAACCTTTATTCTCCTTTCCTTCTCCACCCACCATGGGCTTCAGCAACATCTTTTGCCATCCCCCATTCTCCTTCATTTCTTTTCTTTGTTGTTTTTTTTTTTTTATATTAAATCATAGCTGTGTACATTAATGCAATCATGGGGTACAATGTGCTGGTTTTACATACAGTTTGAAATGCTTTCATCAAACTGGCTATGTTGACCAGTTTGATGAATTCATTTTCATCTGTGTCAACATTGTCTGCTGAGAGAGAGGGATGGCACAATTTGGAGTATTTTTACAAAGCAGAACTTCATTTTGGGGTAGAGGAGGTGAGAATTATCCATCATTGCTGGATCTAGAGGAAGATATTGCTCTCTGTTCTCATCTGGCTGAGCATGCATGATAAAGATTTAGCCCCAGAATGCTTTGGGGGACATCTGCCTTTGCTCTGGAGTCTGAGATGGTGAGAAGTACTCTAGGATACAACTGGGAGGTCAGGGCTAACACCTGGGAATAGGGAAACCAGCGGTGAGAAGTGTGGGTGTTCTTTGATGCACGACTTTAGCTTTGAGGTAAGTCAAAGACTTCTGCTTAAAGGAAACAATGCATTTCTTTACCATTTTTCTTTAGAGCTGAATTCTGATCCAGGGAGAATTTCTACTTCCCCTATCAAGATCAATTCTTCCCCTTTGTTGTTTTAAGCCTGCGTACGCTTGTTGGAGTAAGGCGTTTCCTCCAGCAGTTCACTTTTTAAAGCTCATGCAGATGACCAGAGTGGTCACTGAATGCTAAAAATTGAAATATAAAAATTGTTTTACAGAAGTCAGAGTTTAAAACCATAAGGTTCTCTTTGTTCTATGGTGTGTGATTTTTTTTTTTTTGTGGGTTAATATTTTTTTCAATTTCAGGACCATTATTTGTTTTTTTCTTTTGTGATATGAATAATACGGTTTGGTTTAAAAAAAGTATTGTTATCATGCACTCCTAGGACCATATCTGAATGCCAGAAAAAGGTAAGAGAATCAAAACTAAGTGGCTCATAGTTGTTCAGGGAGCAGAAGTTAGCTATACAAATAATAACAGCAGAGAGCAGCAGTCACTTTGCTTGCAGAAATTTCTTTCTTGTGGAAGATAAATTTGACATGGGAGACAAAAGATATGCTCTTATTTATAAAATTCTTGTTGTCTGGTTTGTGCCTTTGTCTCAGAGAGAGGAGCGTGGCTTTGGCTGATACTGTGTTAACTCTGTCGGGCCTTTGTTTGGGACACATCCAAGGAGTAGAACAATATCACTACTTCTGAGGTCTGTTTCCTTAGGTTGGCACTGATTTAAAGACCCACTTAGCCATATCTTGCTCCCTTCAGGAGCAGAAGCAAGCATAATTTTTAGTCATCGTGTTAGGCCGCAGAGTGATTGGCTTATAGTTGCTTAATCAGCAGGCAAGGAAACCCTATTTGGTTTCTTCATAAAAGCAGAATTTAAAAAATAAAACAGTACCCCATAATTGCATTAATGTACACAGCTGTGATTTAATTTAAAAAAAAAAAAACTCCTTCTATAATAAATACCAGTCAGAAAAATCTTAGCTTATCCTTTCCTGTCATGGTCAAATGCTGTGGAGTTACAACTTGATAGACCAAGGAGGTGAGACAGGCATCCATGTAATGATGGCTTAATTCCAGAAGTGCGAGAGAACTTTGGCTTTGTTGTGCCAAACAGCAGGGTATTCTGTGGAGGCAGCAGTGCTCTCTCTCCCCCCTTGTCCCAGTGGGCGTGTGCTCCTATGATGAGAGTAATAGAGTCAGGTAGTTTTTGTTTGGTAGCTGTCTCATGTATGCAAGATGAAGCAGGGTAGAGTGACTTCCTAAAATAAAAGCATGTTTCTTGCCCTGGTTTACATAGAAGCTGTGTGTGAGAGAGAACTAGGAAGGGAAGGACGGAGAAGGAGAGACAGACAAATAGCCTTCTTTTGAGGAAGGGTGAATTAGATAAATATGAATTGGAAAAACATCCAAATTCTTTAAGTTCTTAGTTGAATTTTCTTTAAAACTATTACCAGGATTACAGTACAAAGGCGGCATTAGCTGATTTTTATTTAATCTATATTTATGCATTTGGTGTTTGTCGAGTTTCTGTTATTGTGCTAGTCGGGGAAGATATACATGTACAAATGAATAAAATGGTCCTTGTGCTCAGGCACAGGTAAATAGATGATTTCGTCAATGTGTTACGATCATGTTGTCAAGGAGAGAGGGATGTATAGATGCTGTGGGAATTCCCTCTCCTGTCCTTCCTCTCTGTGTTGGAGGTATTGATGAAACAGATGTCAAAAGGTAGACACAAGAAGTGAGGCATCAGACACATAAAGGGTAGAGCAGGTAGAGGACAGACCAGGCCTGTTTGCACTCAATATTCTGGGTCCTGGGGAGGACAGATACGCCACTCCTATTTGTGCAGAAGCATGCGTTACCTTTCATGCATGGAAAGTCCTTTGTATACATTTGATTTATTTAACTGAAAGGAACTGGTGGAGAGGCAAAGTAGGCACTTCCATTTGGGCAGTAGCAAAAAGAACATGAAAAATGGATTTCTAGAATCTTTTCCTGGTGTTCACAACATTATTTAAAAGACCTAATGTGATGTCATGTGTGATTTATGCTGTGTAGGTGTTTTTCTACTGTGTTTGAAGCAGATAGGTATTGGAGGGTAATATATTATGCAGTTTCAAATATAAAAACTGTTCTGGTGATGTG
>NW_003852438.1:1776710-1799148 GCF_000181295.1 Otolemur garnettii | reverse complement strand
GAGACAGAGTCTCACGTTGTTGCCTTCAGTAGAATGCCACAGTGTCATAGTTCACAGCAACCTCAAACTCTTCGGCTCAAGCCATTCTCCTGCCTCAGCCTCCTGAGTAGCAGGGAGTACAGACACCTGCCACAATGCCCAGCTATTTTTAGAGATGGGGTCTCACTCTGGCTCAGGCTGGTCTTGAACCTGTGACTGTGAGCTCAGGCAATCCAGAGTGCTAGGATTACAGGTGTGAGCCACTGTGCCTGGCCCCCAACTCACTTCTAATTTTAAGTATCTTCAGTTCTTCTCACTGTCTGGCTTTCTTTTTTTGAAAAAGTACGTTAAAAATGCATTTGTTACTCAGTAGAGTGCTCTGTTAACTACTCGAAATGAATATAAGAAGATTAAGAGTTTGAAGTGCTTTTGGGAATAGCAGATAGAGTCAGTTCCTTCCAGTTTTTAATTTTCAGTTGAGAGTTGTGGTGATATCATTTCCAAACAATCCTAACAGGTAGAATACAGAGTACTTACCTGCTCCTGAGTAATTTTTTGAGAATGGAAACATAAGTAAGCATCATGGGATTGCTTTGACAGTTACTGGTTTCAGTCATATTCTGGGATTAAGTGGTAGGGAAGAGACCAGCTTCCCACCAAGAGGTAATTTTGTACCTGTTGTACTTCAAAGTGTTGGAATATGGCTTTGCTAGGATATTTAAGTACAAAAAGCTATGCAGTGTATCCTGAAGTGGGGCAAAGGTGCTGTTTCAAAGTCCCAGGCTCACTCACTCTGCAGGGATCTTCTGTGCAGAGAATAGAGCTGTGGACATGCCCCATGTGTTCTCTCTAATAATTTGAACTAATTTATTGGCACACACAGTTCTGAATGTTTCTTAAGGTGGAAGAGCAGTTTAGGGAAGGCTTAAAAAACTGTGTTGATGCTCTAGGACCGCAGTCTTCAACTGTTGGGCTGGGCTGGGCTGTGGACTGATGCCCGTCTGTAGGAACCTGGCTACAGGTTGCAGCAGGAAGTGAGCAGCAGGCACACTTCCTCTATTTTTACAGCTGTTCCCCATGGCTTGCATCACTGCCTGAACTCCAACTCCTGTCAGATCCCCCACTAGACAAAAATTGCCTTCCATGAGCCTGGTCCCTGGAGCCAAAAGGTTGGGAACTGCTACTCTAAGAATAGAACTTTTTGGTTCCTTGATTTTTTTAAAGCTCTGCTTTATAATGATGTAATTTTTATGAACAGATTGAGTGTATCTTTTAGGTTTTCTCCTGATTCAGGTTGTTATTGCCATGTTTGTATGAAATTGAGGATGCCATTTTGGAAGTCTTTCACTATCCCTGAAGCTTGTATGAATTCAGTGGAAGGGGGACAGCTTTATGATAAATTGAACTGTGGATAAATTGTGTTCAACTTCTTTATCTTCAGAGTAATAGTAAGAGTCATATTACCCACCTGTTGGATTTGTTATTTAAAAACATAATGTACATAAAGTGCTTCTTATAATGTCTGGTATTTAGGATGTGCTAAGAAATAGTACTTATTGTCATCATTATCATCAGTTGTTATCTGATAGTATTTGCTTCTTAAAACCTTAAGTATGCCCATATTTCCTCAGGGCACAGGGAGATTACTGTATCTGCAGGCAGGCCCATATTTCCCTCTTTGGAAATTCTTCCTAATGCTGGTTTTCTACCTTATTATAAATTCCTTCCCCATGTCCCTACTGTGCTCTTACAGGTCTGAGATGGACATTCAACTGTTAGAAGTCATTGGATATGTTGCTTCTAGGTGTTCTTTGCTTCCTAAAGCTCTGCTATTCTGCCATCTCATCATTCAGGTTAATCTGGAGACACCTAGTTAGAGTCAAATAACTTAAGTTTTATATAAAGCTTTAGAATTTGCAAAATGCTTTTTACTTACATTGTCTTTAAAAATAGCCTATTAACCCTATTTTGCAAAGGAGAAAACAGGCTTGCAAAAGTGAGTTAACTTCTATTTGGTTATATAGCTGATAAAACTGCCAAAATAATTTGAATCCAGAATCTTTTGATGATTTCTTCTCTATATCCCTCTTCAAATGTGGTTCCTAGAACTGGTGTATAATACCCCTGGTATGGTATGTCCAGCACAGCACTGAGTAGAGAGTGAAATTAGTGTCTTCCTGTCTTGGGACACTAAGACCTTTTACTCTTTTTTATATTCACCACAGTCTGTACTTAACAGGGGTGTGTTGAATGCTGGATGAACACAAAGCAGTGGACAAAGGCTGTGGTCATATAGCTACACATGGAGCAGAGTCCTTACGCTCCAGGCAGGCACCAATGTCTTAGAGGCAGGCCTGTCTACCTAATGTGTAGAGTATAGTGCAAAATGAAAACGTGGAGCCCCTTGTTCAAAAGCAAGAAAAAAGTGTCGTTAAAGGCATAAAATATAAAGCTTTTTTTATTTCTGTGATCTCTTAATTTATGGTGCTTTTTATTTTCTATTTAATATTCTAAGAAGAGAATAATTAAAAAATTAAATTGGGCTGCGGGCAGCTGCAAGGGTGGCTTGCAGCCGCACAGCAGGTGGCTCACACCTGCAGTCATAGCACCTTGGGAAGCTGAGGCGAGTGGATTGACCAACAGGAGTTCAAGACCAACAGCCTGAGCAAGAGTGAGACCTTGTCTCTAAAAATAGCTGAGCATTATGATGGGCACCTCTTGTCCCAGTTACTGGGGAGGCTGAGGCAAGAGGATCACTTGAGCCCAAGAGTTTGGGGCTGCTGTGAGCTATGACACCATGGCACTCTACCCAGGGTGATAAAATACGATTCTGTCTCAAAAAGAAAAAAAAATTAAATTCTTAATGTGACTTTTACCATTCTTTTCTATATTATGCAATGGTGGTTTTAACTGTAAATATAAGGGCACTAAACCTGTATGTGGAATCACTGAAATTATACAGTTACATTCTTACCAGACAATATAAACATAGCACAAAGCTAATTCAGTTATTGTTCTACTTGTTGATATGGGCACATTCTACCTAACACTGCCAACCTTTGGACTACTGATAAGTGAGGAAGGACTGAAAGGAAAAAGAACTGTGGGTTGCCGTGTCTTTCCCTTTTCTTATAAGTCATTGTTTTTAGCGTAAGTGATTGGCCCACTTAGAAAACTGCCTTTGCCTTCTTTTTGCATGTGAGCCAGGTTCTGGTTCACCTGGCAAGCTTGTCCCCTCAGAGTTTGTCAGTCCCTGCTCACTTAGCACATGGTCATAAATTTAACACATTGACCTTGACCTTTCTTTGAGTCTTGCCAAATTTCCACGTGTTGTGGGTCTCCTGGAGTTCTGTCTTCCTGAGGCATCAAGTAAGCCATAGGCAAATGAGGTTGGAAGGAATCATGGACACACATCTGCACACTCCTTTGCTCATGTGCATAGTCCATTGTCCTATCAGACTTCATAAATAGAACACAAGTTCAAAGGTAAAATTATTATTACAAAGTTCATCATGATGACAACAGAGCCTTAAACCCAGTGTTGGCCCTTCTGAGTGTGAGGTTCTATGTGGCTGTACAAGATACAGGCCCATAACACCAGCCTTGCCTAGTGGGGACCGTGTATGAGTCTAATACAAGGCAAATAAATACTGAGTTATAATTCGGACAGGTCTAAGGGGCTGGGTGGTTGGGAAGAGTGGGTAAAGTTTCATGGAGAAGGTGATATTTTAGGAGATATTGAGGAAGGAAGGGAGGCATTGAAAGGGCTTCTGTATGAGGGAAAACTTGTGCTTAGGCACAGAGTTATGGAAATACAGAAACTGGTGGGTTCAGGGAGCAGCTGTAGACCAGGGCTGCCTAAGCAAAGAGAAGTATGCTTTTAGAACATTAATTCTATGTGGCATGAAAATATTGAATAAGATTGTTGCTTCCTTATTCTCATTGATGTTGCATGGGGCCTATATATCTGCCTACACAGTCCTGAGAGAAACATCAGACTTATATATGTGATTTTTCAATAATAGCGTAAATAATTTGTATTAACTTTAGATAATTTCGCCCCCAAATGGAACACTATTAATTCTCTTTCTTGCTTTTAGAATGATTACAGTTAGAGATATAAATCTGGAATTTTTTTCAAATACGTCTTCTTGAAGAGGATTAGGTGAACAGGTTGTAGATTCTTTTCTTTATATGTGAAAATTCCAGCAAGTTTACAAATGTTGGCCTTATGTTTCAGAAATAGGATGTGAGTCTGATATCTTCCCTAGCAGATTGGGGTAGAAGGTGAGAATTGGTCAAGAGACTCATTCATTTGGACACGCTAGAGGTTGAGAGAGAGACTTGGTTCATGAGGTGGCAATTCCCTGGCCAAGGATGTGGTAGGCCCTGTCAGGATTTTGGCCCATTTTTCCAAGGTTCTGGTGGCTCCAGTGCATGTTCTGAGGCTTTCTATACTTGGTAAGCTGCATGGGGACTCCCCGGAAGCTGCCCCTTTACATTTCTTTTATTTAGGTGAGGGCTTAATAAGCTGTCTTGTGTTTAAGTGCCTTAGGACTTGCTGCATTTCTGATTTCTCTTTACAGTCATGATCTTATCCTTATCTTCCAGCTTCCAAGCCACTGCATTGTGACTAGTAGGACAGGGAGGATTCCGAGGGAACATGAATGGCCAGGCATTGCATTGAACAGCATCTGCCACCTTCTAGGCAGAAGAGCAGGCATAGAACAAGACAGAGACACGGAATCAAAGCCCATACTCACACTCATGTGTGAGTGCTGGTGCATGTCATGTGTGAGTATGTGAATGAGTATATAGACTGTTACAACTCAATGGGGAGTTTAAGAACACAATTATCTTTCCTGAATGACATTTGACTTTTAATAGGCAGTTATCTGTAGAGGCTTAGGAATCTTTGTGGAAACCATTATCTGGAAGGGTGACTATCTCCAGGCCTTCAGAGAATGATGGCCAGTGGGGATTTAAATGCTAATTGTCTTACATCTAGATCTGCTTGGAATTAAGTCCTGAGCTTCTGGGGATAAATAATTGCCTCCCTAAGGAGAGCTAGAGAAGAGTATCAGTAGGAAAAAGAAATCAGGGGATGACAATAATTTTTTTCTATGTAGAGAATATTTCTTGGTTAATTCTTTGTGTCTATTATATAATCTTAACATAGTCTTAAAGTTTCCCCACAGAGATCTTGTGTATTCTTATTTAATTTTAAGCTACTTTATTTCATCAGGAATGTTACCTTTATATATGTGTATAATATATGTATATACACACACATATATGTATACACATACATATATATACTTTTTCTTCTTGTTGCTATTTTTGTGGAGCAGTGTGGTAGATGTTTACAAGTTGATCTTGGACTCAATCACCTTGCTCAAGTTTGTAATGATTTTTTATTTTTTAATCTATTTAGGTATTTGAGTCTTATCTATTGGTTCAGGGTTTTTTTTATTTTGTTGGTCACATTTTCTATTTGTTGATTGTGTTAATTTTTCTGTGTTAATAGTCACATTTTATGTTAATCAGTTTTTTTCTCTTCCAGAAATTATTGTTCCTCTGATTTCATTTTCTTGTCTCATAGTGTTAGCCTGAAGTAGTGAAAGCAAATAGCATTATGTGTCTAAAGAGTTTCAATTAGCTATATTGCTTGCCGTAGATTTGGTGTATAACCTTTACCTTGTCAAGGAAGTTACCTTCATTATTAAGAATTTTTAACATGAACAATTATTAAATTATTCAAATGTTATTTCTGTATTTGTAGAGATAAACATGTGATTTTGTTTTCATGTACTCAGTGTGAATGGATTACTTTAATAGATTTTCTGATGTCAAACCATCCTTGAATCATTAGGGTGTTTATTTTGTAGATGAAGGCTTTTTCTGGATATCAGAATTTGATACTAATGTCACTGTTACCTTTGTCATAGTCTTCCCCCTGCAACTTTCCCCTCCTGTGTTAGTACTCTGTGATGTGTGATTGACTGATGTTGACATTAGGATATTTGCATCTGTGTGGATAAGTGAAATTTTCTTACATTGCCTTTAAGGCATTGTTGAGGTAAGGTGCCAGTGTTCTCATCCTTGTAAACTTTATCAACTTCTGTGTAGTATAAGGGAAGTAGAATTCACTGGCAAAGTGATCTAGATCAGTTTTTCTTTTCTTTTTTTAGAGACAGAGTCACTTTATTGTCCTCAGTAGAGTGTTGTGGCGTCACAGCTCATAGCAACCTCCAACTCCTGGGCTTAGGTGATTCTCTTGCCTCAGCCTCCTGAGTAGCTGGGACTGCAGGCACCCACCACAATGCCTGGCTATTTTTTGTTGCAGCTTGGCTGGGGCTGGATTTGAACCCAACACCCTCGGCTGGCTCCCTACCCACTGAACCATGGGTGCAGTCCTGGACCAGTTTTTTAGAGAGATGTTTATATTATTATATACATGATGATTTCCATTTCTAATTTTTGTTTATTGTTTCATTCAAGATTTCTATTTTATCTCAAACAATTTTGACACTTAATATTTTCAATGTTTGTCAGTTATTGTCTCATTTAAAAATTTGTAGTTATTTACATTTTTCCTTTTTTTTTGGTTAATCTGAAATGTCTTTTTATCTTGCTCAGATTTGCTTGAAATATGCCCAATTAGCATGTAACTTTTGTTAATCAAAAACAGCTGTAGGTTTTGTTAATCTTGCTGCTTTCTTCCTTCACCCTCCCTTTTTTCCTTCTCTTTCCTTTATAAATAGTTTTCATATTGTTTTCTGCCTTTATTATTCTTATTTCCTTTGTGTGCGTCTGATTTGTTAATTGCTCTTTGCAGATTCTTATGTTGATTGTTTAACTTATTTGTTTTTAGTCTTACTTCCTTAAAAACGGATTAAAAATGGTAATTTCTTATAAGATTTAATGGTAGTTATTTTCAGACATAGGTTTTTTTGTTTCCTTTGTTTTTCACAACTTATGCATTACTGATTTCTGATTTTAACATATATTATGGTCATAGAACATTTTCTGTATGATTTTGATCCTTTGGAATTTACTGTATCTTCCTTTGTGCTATTACTTCATCAATTTTCTAGTTTTAGTTTGCGTGCCCAGGAGGACTGATGATACCAAACTGAAGATTTTTCAAGTGTTAATTAGGCATTTCTGTCTACTTTTGTGAGGGTTCTGTTTAATTCTGTGGCCTATTTTATTGTGTTGTTTATCTCCTTATTATTAAATTGTAGCATTCCAAAACGTATTTTGGATGCTGGTCTTTTGTTAGATATATATATTTTGAATATATTCTTTCTTTTTTCCCCATAATTTTATATCCTTATTTTAAAAATTGTAATTCTTATAGACAAGATATTATTTGCTCTTTAAAGTCAGTCTGGGAAACCATGGCTTGTCTTTTCATTTTCTTGATTATGTTCTTTATTTCAAAAGCAGAAGTTGGAATTTTGATGAGTTGAAAACACATTTTTTTGCCTAATCCTTAGTGAATTTTGTGTATAGAAAGATCTTTGCTATCTTAAGGTCATAAACGTATTTTTGTGTAGTGGTTTTACATTTTTAGCTTTTATTTTTAGATTTATGAATCATATTGGGTTACTGTTTCTCTGTGTTGTAAGGCTTACTTATTCATTATGGATCTACAGTTGTTCTATCACCATTTGTTGAAAAGATTTTACTTTCTCTATTGAGAGAAAACACCTTGGTGTTTTTGTTGAAAAATTAATTGATTATGTATGTCCACACATATTTTTATTTATTCCATTTTATTGATCTATTTATCTGTTCTTATACCAGTATCATTTTTTATGATTACTATAGCATTTTTGTAAACTTCAGAATCAAATCCCGAAAATTCTTCGACTTTGTTCTTATTAAAGATTGTTTTGATAATATAGATTCTTTGTGTTTCCACATAAGTTTTAGAATCACCTGTAGAACTTAAGAAACTATGCTAAGATTTATGAAGAAAAAAATGAAATTTCATGAATAAATAAGGCAGTAATGACAAGAAGATCAAGAAGGAGTAACTTGGTATAAAATTGTTAATACACTACATACTCATATGAATGAGAAAAAAGGCATTATATTAGTATAAAAACAATGAAAGCAAGTTTATCAATGCAGTGAAGTGGACAGCTTAGAGGCAGGCCCTTTTATATTGAAATCTTATTGAATAAAGTTATCACAAACATGGTGGAAAGAATAAACTATGAGAATACGATGCCCAGGATTAGATCTGAGGATCTAAATAGATAACATATATGGTAGAACAGAATCTTGACTTTCAAAGATGCCAACATTTTCTAATCCCTACATGTGTGATCATCCTGAATCATTGAGGTGAGTCCAATCACAAGGAACCATAAAACATGAAATAGGGATGCAGAGGGTGGTGCCTGGGGCTCAGTGGGTAGGGTGCTGGCCCCATATACTGAGAGGGTGGTAGATTTGAACCCAGCCCTGGCCAAACTGCAACAAAAAAACATTTGGGTGTTGTGGCAGGTGCCTGTAGTTCCAGCTACTCAGGAGGCTGAGGCAAGAGAATTGCCTAAGCACAGGAGTTGGAGGTTGCTGTGAACTGTGACACCACAGCACTCTACTGAGGACGATAAAGTGAGACTCTATCTCCTAAAAAAAAAGGAAGGGAAGGAAAGGAAGGAAAGAAAGGAAAGAAAGATGCAGAAAATCAGTGTCAAATAGATGATTGACCACACTATGGTTTTGAAGAAGCCAAGGGTCCAAGAATGTACTTCTAAAACCTGGAAAAAACAAGGGAATGCGTTTATCATCTTCCCAAAAGACTTGGCCCTGTCAATACCAGAGAGTTATGTTCTAGCCATCTGACCTCTAGTACTATGAGACAGTAAATTTCATGTTTGCTTTTTTTTTTTAAGTCACTGCGATTGTGATGATTTTACTGCACCAACAATAGGAAACTAATAGATTGCTACTTCCTGAGATGGGGAAAATTCCTTGAGTAGTAGGAACTATTTTTATGATTACTGCACATCTGAGTGTAGATATCAAAGAGAAAGTTTGCTACATGTAGCTGAATCTCAAAGGAAAGTCAAGGTTAGGAATACAAATATATGAGACTAGGTGAGCACTTAGGTTATCAATATAGATAAGAAGAGAGGATAGTACAGGGCAGATCTTGGGGATGTTACCAAATCAAGAGATAAGGAGTAAAAGAGGAAGAAGAAAGGCCAAAATGAAATTACCTGGAGAAAAAAGAGAAAATCATTTCAGGTGGAAAGAAGTGTTAAAAAGGGTTGAATATTACTGAGAGGTCTCAGGGAGAATAGAAGAAGTTATCTATGAACTTAGAATGTGGAGCATGTTTGTGACTGATAAGACTTATTTTAGGGTATTTTAGGAGCTAGATTAAATTTGGAATGAGTAGAAGGTGAACAATTAGAGTGAATGAGCATAGCTATCGCGTGAGGAATTTTTTTTTTTTTTTTTTGGTAAGTGAGTAACAGAATAGCATTGAGAAAAATAAGACTAACTAGAAAATAATGTGGGGGTCGAGTCTTGTGGGATTATATTTGTATTTTAAAAGCTCATGCTAGCTGTAGTGTGGACAATAGACTCTAGGGAGAAGTTATCAAAAATATCACGAAAATGTCAAGAACTGGGGAGAATAGTATTAGTCTTGTGAAAATTGATGGTGGGATTCAGTAAAGTGGAGGTGGCATTGAAATTGGAGAGAAATGGGCAGTTAGATAGAAAAAGGCTTTCCTATGTAATAAAATTTTTGGAATGACAGAAATATGACTGTTTCTAGCTTGGGCTCTTGAATATATGATGGTACCATTTATTTAGGAAGGAAGTCAATAAAGTGGAGGGATGGGTATAATATGACAAATTCATTTTGGGGGATGGGAAAGAGAAAATATTATCAATTCAAAATCAAGTCTCTATTCCTAGCCACTTAACTGTAATGTGGTTTTCCACTTATAAATGTTGATGTTTCCCTCCTATCAGAAATTCTGTGTTGGCCTGTCAGAGGCAGTGAATCTTTTTTGTTAGACATACAGAAAGTATAAATACATAAAAATAGAAGCAACAAAAAGCAAAATTAGAAAATAAAGTCATTAAATATATCAAAAAGAATACAAAATTTGCAGCAAAAAAAAAAAAAATAGAATCACCTGTCAGTTCCTTCTTTCCCTTTCCCCTTCCCCTTCCCCTTCTTTTCCTTTCCTTTCTCCCATCCTCTCTATCTCCTCTCCCTTTCCCCTCCCTCTCCTCTCCTTTCACAGAGTCTCCTTGTATCACCCTTGGTAGAGTGCCATGGTGTCACAGCTCACAGAAACCTCAAGCTCTTGGGCTTAAGCAATTCTTTTGCCTCAGCCTCCTAAGTAGCTGGGACTACTGGCACCCACCACAATGCCTAGCTACTTTTTGGTTGCAGTTGTCATTGTTGTTTAAAAGGCCCAGGCCGGGTTTGAACCTTCCAGCTTCAGTGTATGTGGCCAGTGCCCTAATGGGGCACCTGTTAGTTTCTAACAGAAATCCTGCTGAGAGCTTGTTGATGCACTTTCTTTCTGTTTTTTGGATGTAGGCATCTAAAGTGATAAATTTTCCTCTCAGGACTGCTTTTGCTGTATCCCATGGGTTTTGGTAGCTTGTGTCTCCATTGTTGTTATGCTCAAGGAAGTTAATGATTTCCTCTTTTATCTCTTCCTGCAGACCAACTGTCATTCAGCATAAGGTTGTTTAATTTCCATGCCTTTGTGTGGGGTTGAATGTTTTTGTTGGAGTTGAGTTCCACCTTTAATCCTTGTGCTCTGAGAAGATACAAGATAAGAATCTTTTGATTCTATTGAGGTTTTTCTTGTGTCCTAGGATATGATCAATTTTGGAGAATGATCCATGGGCCAATGAGAAGAATGTATATTTGTTAGTGTTGGGATAGAGTGTTCTATATATGTCTATCAAGCCACAGTCGTTCTAGGGAACAACTTAAATGATACACTTTTAAGTCCCTTGTACCTTTGTTTAGTTTAGTTTCTGTTTAGAGGATCTCCAGCTCTGTAAGAGGAGTGTTAAAGTCCCCTTCTATTATGGTGTTAAGGGATATGGTATTGCTCAGACTAATTAAAGTTTATTTCCAGAATCTGGAAGCATTTAAGTTGGGTGCATAAATATTTAGAATTGAAATGTCTTCTTGTTGCATTTTTCCCTTGACCAATATGAAGTGTTTATCATTGTCTTTTATAGACTTTAGTTGTTTTAAATCCACTTGTATCTGAAAATACAGTTGCAACCTCTATTTCTTCTGAATTCCATTTGCCTGAAAAATTGTCTTCCTTAACTGTTAAATAATCTAAGCCTAAACCCAGCAGAAAAAAAGAAATATCCAAAATTAAATTAATGAAATTCAAAAGAATCATTCAGAAAATTAATGAAACAAGGAGTTGGTTTTAAAAAAAAATAAACTAGATAAACCTTTGGCCAGACAAACTGAAATAGAAAAGCAAAATCTCTAGTAACCTCAATCAGAAATGATAAAGGAGAAATAACAAGAGATGCTACAGAGATACAAGAAATTATCTCTGAATACTACAAGAAACTCTATGCCCCCAAATTTGATAATGTGAAAGAAATGGATCAATGTTTGGAATCACACCTTCTCCCTAGACTTAGGAAGACATAGACCTCCTGAGCAGACCAATTTTAATCACTGAGATCAAAGAAACAATAAAAGAAATCTCCCAACAAAAAAATGCCCTGGTCTGGATGGCTTCACATCAGAATTCTATCAAACCTTCAAAGAAGAGCTTATTCCCATACTGTAGAAAGTATTCTAAAACATTGAGGAAGAAGGAATTTTCCCCAACGTGTTCTATGAAACAAATGTTACCATGATACCAAAACCAGGAAAAATCCCAACTAAAAAGGAAAACTTCAGACCAATTTCACTAGTGAATATAGATTCAAAAATTCTCAACAAAGTCCTAGCCAATAGACTACGGCTTCTTAACAAAAAAATCATGCATCATGATTAAGTGGGTTTCATTGCAGGGATACAAGACTGGTTTAACATAGCAAGTCCATAAACATAATTCACCATATCAACAGAAGCAAAAACAAAGATCATATGATCCTCTCAATAGATGCACAAAAAGCATTTGATAAAATCCACCATTCTTTTCTAATTAGAACAGTGAACAATATAGGCACAGGTGGGACATTCTTAAACTGATTGAAGCCATCTATGACAAACCCATAGCTAATATTTTACTGAATGGAATAAAACTGAAAGCTTTTCCACTTAGAACTGGAACCAGACAAGGTTGTCCTCTCTTGCCACTCCTATTCAACATAGTGCTAGAAGTTTTAGCCAGTACAGTCAGGCAAGAGAAGGAAATAAAGGGCATCCAAATGGGAGCAGAGGAAATCAAACTCTCCCTCTTTTCTGATGATATAATCTTATACTTAGAGAACCTCCAAGACTCAAGCACAGGACTGGAAAGTGATCCAAAAATACAGTAATGTCTTGGGATATAAAACAATGTCCACAAGTCAGTAGCCTATGTATACACCAATAATAGTCAAGCTGAGAAGCTAATTAAGGACAGGATCTCCTTCACAGTAGCTTCAAAGAAAATGAAATACCTAGGAATATACCTAACAAAAGAGGTGAAGGACCTCTATAAAGAAAATTATGAAACCCTAAGAAAGGAAATAGCAGGGGACATTAACAAATGGAAGAACATACCATGCTCATGGCTGAGAAGAATCAACATTGTTAAAATGTTTATATAACCTAAAGCAATCTGTAGATTCAGTGCCATTCCTATTAAAATACCAACATTGTACTTTCAAGACTTGGACAAAATAATTCTTCATCTTGTATAGAAACATAAAACCTCATATAGCTAAAGCAGTTCTTAGTGGTAAAAACAAAACCAGGGGCATCAGCCTACCAAACTTTAGTTTATACTACAAAGCCATAGTGATCAAAACAGCATTGTATTGGCACAAAAATAGAGACATAGACATCTGGAATTGAATAGAAAACCAGCAAATGAAACTAGCATCTTACAGCCACCTAATCTCCAATACATCAAACAAGAACATTCCCGGGGGGAAAGAATCCCTATTCAATAAATGGTGCTGGGATAAGTAGATATTCCCAAAGAAAAGACTGAAACTGGACCCACACATTTCTCCACTCACAAAAAACTGATTCAAGATGGATAAAAGACCTAAATTGAAGGCATGAAATGATAAAAATCCTTAAAGAAGGCATGGGAAAAACACTTGAAGATATCGGCCTGGGGAAAGATTTTATGAAGAAGATTTACATGGAAATTACAGCAACAACAAAAACAAACAAATGGGACTTAGTTAAACTGAAAAGCTTCCTTATAGCTAAGGAGACAACAACCAAAGCAAATAGGCAACGTACACAATGAGAAAGGATATTTGCATATTTTGAATCAGATACAACCTTGATAACTAGGATCTATAGAGAACTCAAAATTAATCAACATGAAAGAAGTCAACAGTCCCTTAAATCAACTGGGCAAAAGAGATGAATAGAACCTTCTCTAAAGAAGACAGATGAATGGCTAACAAACATATGAAAAAATGCTCATTGTCCCTAGTTATTAGAGAAATGCAAATTAAAACCACCCTGAGATATAATCTTAACACCAGTGAGAATGGCCCATATCACAGAATCTCAAAACTGCAGATGCTGGCGTGGATGTAGAGAGAAGGGAATACTTTTACGCTGCTGGTGGGATTGCAAACTAACACAACCTTTTTGGAAGGAAGTATGGAGAACCCTCAAAGAACTCAAACTAGACCTCCCATTTGATCCTGCAGTCCCATTACCCAGAAGAAGAAAAATCTTTTTATCGTAAGAACTCTTGCACTAAACTTTTTATCACAGCTCAATTTACAATCTCCAAAATGTGGAAACAGTCTAAATGCCCACCAACCCAGGAATGGATTAACAAGCTGTGGCATGTGTATACCATGGAATACTATTCAGCCCGTAAAAATGATGGAAACTTTACACCTTTTGTATTAACCTGGATGGAAGTGGAACACCTTATTCTTAGTAAAGCATCACAAGGATAGAGGACCAAGAATCACATATACTCAATTCTGATATGAGGACAATTAATGACCTAGTATATGGTGAGGGGTGGGGGCAGGGGAGAACAGAGAGAGGAAAGGAGAGAGAAGGGTGAGGAGTCACAGTGTGTGATACACCTGTTGGGGGTGGGGCACAATTATAAGAGGGACTTTAACCTAAAAAATGCAGTCTGTACAACATGGTTCTTTGTACCTTCAATGAATCCCCAACAATAAACAAACAAATAAAAAATACTGCTAAGATTTTCTTTGGGATGGCATTGAATCTATAAATCAACTTTGTGGCAGTTGACAGCTTACTATTTTTGAGACTTCCAATTCATGAACTTGGAACAACTCATTTATGTAGGTCTTTATTTTTTTCTCTAATATTTGTGGTTTTCAGTGTATGCAGAAGTCTTGCATATTTGTCACTGCATTTTTATAAATATTTTATGTTTATGATGCTATTGTCAGTGGTATTTTTTAAAATTTCATTTTTAATTATTAATTGCTAGTATGTAGAAATGATACCGGATTTTTGACTTGGGATTTACAGGCTCTTGGTCTCGATGATTCGATGAATGAATCGATGGACCACAGGACAGATAGTAAGTTAGGTTTTATTTACAGAGGTATTATTACAGCTCCTACAAAGAGTCAAACCTCTTTACAGAGCAGGGGATAAGTGTTACAGTTCTTACAGAGAGCCAAACCTCCTTGCAGAGCAGGATGCAAGTGTTATAGCTCTTACAAAGAGCCAAACTTCCTTGCAGAGCAGGGTATAAGTGTTACAGCTCTTCTTCTTCTGCTCTCTCCCCCTCAGGGGTCTGCAGCAATCTGTTGAGGTCTTTGCTCTCCTGCTCTCTCTTCCTTGAAATCTGTGATGATCTGCCCCTAGGCTCTCTGCTCAGGGGTTTATATAGGGGCAGTTGTCCAATGAGCTGAGAGCTTAGCTGATTTGTCTATAAAATAGATCAGTCAGGAGCAGGATTGAAAATGGACCAATCAGGGATGCACTGGAGGAATGGCCAGTGTTTTCCCCTGATCACAGGGTTTTTTTTGTTACTGGAGCCTCGGTGGGAGAGGAAAGCTTCCCCTTTTGCTCCAGCCTGCCAGTTTCTATGCCAGCTGCTGCCAAGGCAGAGCCAGTAGGTCCTCTAGCACCGCTCTACTGGAGCCTCTGGTGGGGGAAGGAAGCTCCCCTCCTTGCTCCAGCCTGCCAGTTCCTTTGTCGGCTGCTGCTGCCAAGACAGAGGTGGCAGGTCCCCTAGCCCTGCTCAGCTGAGCTGGTTGGGGCACCACTTTTCCGGTATCAGAAATACAGTTGATTTTTATATATTGAATTTCTATCATCTGACATTCCTAAATGAATTTTTCAGTTCCAGTAATTGTGTGTGGATGTATGCTTTCCTTAGAATTTTCTCTGTAATCAACCATGTTGTCTGGAAAAAAAGCAACCCAAAGTATAGTTTAATTCCTTAATATTCCTGTCTTTATGCCTTTTATTTCTCTTTCTTGCCTTATTGCATCATCAGCAACTGCTAGTTCAGTGCGGTAGGAGTGGATATTTTCCTGACTTAAGGGAAAAAATGTTCACTATTTTGACATTTAATTATGATATTAGAGTGAGATTTTCTTAGATATGTTTATCAGATTCCCTTCTAGCTTAACATTTTGGGGATAGATACCATATAGCTATGATGTGTTATATTTACTTTTGGAACTTGATTTGCTAATATTTTGTTGTGGATTTTTACATCTTTATGAGTGATATTGGTTTGTAATTTTCCTTTCTTACAATGCTGCTGTCATGTTTTTGTATCAGAGTTATGATAGTAATGAAGGATGTTGTGATACCCTCCCTCTACCTCTTTTATTCCGGTTTCTTTTTCAGAACCAAAATTGGCTTCTCTGATATTCAATGTTGTTTGTCTGTTTTCTATTTAATTGTATTGTATCCTTTATTGCTTCCTTTCTTCTAGTTAGTTTGTATTAACTTACTGTTTTTATAGCTTCCTGACATGGTAGCATAGATCATTGGTTTTAAACCTTTCTTAGTTTTTAATACAAGTTTTTTAAAGCTGCAAAATTTCTTCTAAGCATTGCTTTAGTTAATTTCACAAAATTTTATATTTTATACTTCTATTATTATTTAGTTCTAAGTATATTCTAAATTCTCTTATGATTTCTTCTTTGGACATAAAGATTATTTAGAAGGGTATTGCTTACTTTCAAATATTTGGGGAAAAGTAATTTCTAGACCTCTTACTATTGATTTCCCTGGTTTGTAGATACGGTACATATTCTGTACAATTAAAGAATTTATTGAGAGATTTTTTATTTTTTATAATATCAGGTCTGTTCTATTGCATATTCTTCAGTGTAATTGACAAGAATGTATATTATATGAATTCTGTTTTGTTGAGTTTAGATTCTAAATATATTCTAAGTTAAATTTTATTGATAGTGCTTTTCAAATCTTACATCCATACTATTTCTTGAGAGAAGGATGTTAAAATTCTCCAAGTATGTGTAAATGTTTCTATTTCTGACCTTATTTCTTCTAGTTCTTTGCTTCATATATATTAACATTTTTAGGTAAATGCATATTTAGGGTTATACTTTATTAACAAAATGGCCGTTCATAGTACTACCTCTTTATCATTGTGAAATAATACTCATTTTCTCTGGTTATATACATTGGCTTGAAGTCTACTTTGTTTAGTATTTATATAGTGATAGCAGATTTCTTATGTATGGATTATGTGATAGAATTTTTTCCCATTCTTTTTTAAATCTGTCTATGTCTTTACATCTATAATGAATCTTTTTTATAGAGCATGTATTTGGATGCTTTCTTATCTAGTTTAATAATCTCTGCCTTGTAATTGGAGTGGTTTTATGTATATCTAATGTAAGTATTGATATTTGTGTTTACATAGGCAATTTTGCTATTTGATTTCTATTTGTCTCCTATTTTATGTTTCTTTCCACTTCTAGTATTTTTAGGTTAATTAAATATTTTTAGTATTTCATTTTATATCTTGTCTTTTACTTAAATCCTTTGCATTAGTTTTTAATGGTTGCTCTAAAGATTATAATATGTGGCTTTATCTAGTTAACTTCCTTGAGTATGTGTTACAAATCTGCATATCAAATGGAAGAACCACGTAATACTCTTTTATTTTCATCCCTCCTTGCTTTTATGCTCTTGATATCTTATGTATATTTTTACATATGTCATAGGCCAATAATTATATTGCTATAGTTTTTGCATTAGTTAATTGACTTTTAAAAATAGAGGTAAAGAGGCATTATATTTATACATATATTAAGTATGCCAAAAGTCTCTTTTTTCCCTTTGTAGATCTGATCTAATTATTTCCTTTCAGCCTTAAACATTTCTTTAGTCTTTCTTGTCACGAGGATCTGCTATAATAGTATTTGCTTATCTGAAAATATTGTTATTTTGCTTTAATTTTTCAGAGCTATTTTTGCCAGACATAAAATTTTAGGTTAATATTTTTTTCTTTTAACATGAAGATTTTAATCCATTGTTTCCTGCTCTATGGTGCTTCTAACACTAGATCAACTGTCCTTTGCATTGGGGTGTGTATGTGGCTGTGTGTGTGCACACAAGTTCATACATGTATGTGCTTTTTAGCAGTGTGACTATGATTTTACTAGATGGGATTTCTTTTTGTCTTAGATTTGTTGTTGTTTCTGATACAATCTGTAAATTTTAAACCATGTTTTTAAAGATAGTTAAAGATAGTTGTTTTGTTTTGATCTCTTTCCTCTAGGGTTTCCATTTATAAGTATGTTGGACCACTTTTTAATGTCCCTCAGTTTAAGATTCTGTTATAATAATAAATTTATTTATTAATTTATTTATGATTTCTGTGTTTCCATTTGGATAATGTGTGCTGAACTCCAAGTGTATTCATACTTTCTTGTGACTATCTGATATTTATTCCATCAACTAAGATGTTCAATTTCAGATACTGTTTTTAAGTTTAGGATCTCCACATGGTCTTCTTTTTGTAGTTTCTATACATCTATTGAAATTTCCTATTTGGTCACCTTTTTAGATCTAAATTCTTTTGTAGACTTTGTAACATCTTTATTAATTTAAATTTTTTGTTTAATAATTTCAATATCAGGATTGTTTCTATTACCTCAGTTTTTCCTTGATGATGTGTCACATTTTATTTATTTTTACATCCAGTGATATTTTAGTATATTGTGACTCATATGCTGTAGATAGTCTGGATTATGTTATTTTCTTTGGAATAGTTCTATGTTTAATTGTAGCAGTTTATTATGTTACCAGCCTGTCTCATTAAATTTGGGGAGGCTTAGATTTTGTTAGGGTAAGTCTGTTTTTGTTTTTCCTTTAGTCCTAAGGCAAATAGTTTTCTGAAATATTCTTTTATTCTTACTGGTGGCCTTTCTGTGATGTCACTGGATAGCCCCAGTTGTTTCCCAAGTCCACCTAAGTTGGCAGAAGTTGGATTTTAAATTCCAATACCCCTGAGATGTATTATCTGCTGAGATCTCTCTTTGGTTCTTTTAGCCTTTCATTGGTTGGTTTTCTACTGTGGTCTTTAGAGTCTTGCAATGAAATGGTCAGCCATAGATTTATGTGCAGGTTGCAGGTTGTAAGTTTTTTCTCTATGTATTTCTTCTTTCCTGGATCTGCAACCTCATTCCCAGCTGCTTTTTGCAGTGTTCTGGTATCTTTAAACTTTTGTCCTCTGACTCTTCAGGCCAATAGGAATGTGGAGTTCTGCTTGAATTCCTGTTATACTGTCCTAGAGGAAAAGTTATATAAAAGTAGATCTCAGCCAATGTGGGTTTTTTGTTTCAAAGGGCAGTTCCCCCTTCATTTGGTTTCTCTAAAGTACCTTCAAAAAGGTGTTTTTATATTTTGTGTAGAATTGGTACTTGTCTTTAGCAGGAAGGTTACTTCATTATAAGTTCTTGCACCATTACTGGAAGGCCTCAATTGGTGGGTTTGTATGATATATGATGATTTTAAGTACTGTTTCATTAGGACTTAATTATATTGTCCTATTCAAATTTTCTGTTTACTGTTTTTCCTTTTTATTTCTTTGAAATAGATAAATTTTTCTGTTTGTTGAGAAGATATTCAATTTTATATCTTTATGTGATTCTCTCTAACTTAACATACGTAATATATTAATAGAATAATTTTTAAAAGGCTTTTTTTTAAATGATATCTTAATTGTTACCATAATCCCCCTATTAAGAAAAGAACAATAGCACATCTATCCTTGATGTTGTTCACCATCTCTGTCATTTTGGTATTTTAGGATTTTATTTTTTGTTACCAAGGACATCTTTTTTTTTTTTCAGGAAGGGATGTGAGAGCCTGTTCTAGTTTACCATTTTGCCATAGTTGCATAAAGTTGTTTTTTAAATAAAATATATTCCATTAGATACTAAGTCACTTTTTTAATGAAAAACTGAGAAGCTAATAAAGAAATAGCTTATAAAGGAAGTCTGATACAGAACTGGCAAACATAGTGTACTTTTAATAGTTAGTGATTCCATTTTTGCAAACATGAGGAGAAAACCTAAGAAGGTCGCCATATGGAAATTAAATAAGTTCTTTAACTCCTGGCACATTGCTTGTTTATTATATATTTTTCTGTAAATTTGCCTGCCACTGAGTAAAAATCTGTTAAGAAACATTAGTGAGATATTCTGTAGAACTAAGTTAGGAATCAGGTCATTACTGGGACATCTGAGAATTGAGAGAAAGATAGATGAGTGACATTTTCAGAGAACCCTAAAAGAGATAGCTAAGAATACTGTCTGAAACTTCTTGGATTTATGTTCTTGAAAAGCAGTGTCCACTGGGGCGGTGGTGGGGAATAGCAACATTTCTGGTTATCCCTAATGATGATGATAAGTTCAAAGCAAGTGAATGGAATAGGAGGAGGAAAGCTAGGCTATTGGATGGAATGCTTATTCCATGTTCCTTGTGTTTCTACAGAGGAGAAAGGATGTGTGCCCTATACCTGAGGAAGGAGAAATGTGGAGGGAACTCTGCGCACTTTTTATGCCTCACTACTCCTTCCTCTCCGAGGCTTGAAGTGACCTATCTTAGTCCTTAACTGCTGCTATGGCAAAATACTGTAGACTGGCAATCTATAAGTAACAAGAATTTATTGCTTTCAATTCTGGAGGCTGGGAAATCTAAGATCAGGGCACCTGCAGATTGTGTATCTGAGAACCTATGCCTCCTAGATAGTACCTTCTGTGTTGCCACATGCCCCAAAGGTAAGGTGGCACCCTCAGACGTTTTTTATAAGGGAACTCATTCTATTTGTGAGAACTTTGCTCTTGAGACTCCTAAAGGGGCTATTTGTAGATACTAAGTATCAGTGTATGAACTGGGAGGAATATTTTAATTTAGCATTCCCTGAGAGATTAGTAAGAGAGTAGGGACTCAGCATGCCCTGGACGTCCAGATCTCCCTGGAAATACTTTTCAACCTATGTCGATGTGTGAGTTTAATCCTGCAATAGAATGTTAGCCAGTGCTTTTGGCTGCAGATAAAAAGCTATGTTCTCCAATGAGACTGAACAATAAAACACTGATATCTTTGTTTTCTATCTGTCTGCTTCATTTGCCTTCTTATTTGGTTCAGAATTTGAGAGAAATGTTATTTATTCATTTAAATCCCAACAATATATTTCTGTATCTACTGAATTTGTATAATGATCAAAATGATAGCAATTTTTCAGAGCGCTAAAAGGGTAAAAATGAACTACTGATACATACAGCAACTTGAGTGGATTCAAAGGACATTATGCTAAGTGGAAAAAACCAATCTTAAGAGATTTCACAGTGTGTGGTTCTGTTTGTATGACATTCTTGAAATGACAGAATGATAGAGATGGAGAAAATACTATTGGGTGACCAGGAGATAGGGATGGGATGGAGGGAGTAACATAAGGGAGTTCTGTGGTAGAGATAGAATTCTGTGTTTTGATGTACTGGTGTTTATGTGAATCTGTGCAGGGAATAAAACTATTCAGAACTATACACACTTGCAAATGAATGCATGCAAAGAGCTGGTAAGATTTGAATAAGGGTTGTAGTCTGTGTAAGAATATTATGTAGTCTCTATAGGAATATTTCCTGGGATGCCAGGAAACTACTTTCATAATCCTGAAAGACAAAATTCCAAATTCCATAATCCCAAACAACCAAAATCTCTAAGGTCTAAAATCCATCCCCCAAAATCATAATCCCAAAGAGCTCAAACTCTCAAAAATATAATTCTGGAAAATTTAAAAATTTCAAAAGATATTTATTTACATTTTCAAAAATGGGATTTATATGAAAAAATTAAAAAATGAACACTTCATAGGCTACAATACAGTAAAATAGGCATTAATTACACTTTGCATAAACACTCAGGTATGCTAATTATAGTAGCAAAGATATAAGTTATGAGCAGACACATCATATTTGTAAAGCATAGATCAAAAGAAAAATGTGTAAACACACATCACTATGGTTGGTAATTGTATACATTCAGTTTTATAACTTTGGTTTTTTGAAATACCATGATGAACAACAAAAGGAGTTTGACAAGACTCATTAAAAACAGTAATGGGTCACCACGACGTATGCAATTGTCCACATTGTGGAAATCTTGAGAAATCTTATATTTCACAAATGTCGATGTACAAAAAGGACATCTCTTCATTGATCAAGAAAGTGTCAGTGTTTTTACAAACATGCACAATGCTTATGCATAAAGTCAGTGTTGTGATAATTCACTTTCATGGAGTCAAATTTGCAAAAGCGGCATCAAATGAATGAGAATACTCTGAAAGTCTCTACAACTTATACATCCAGTATTAGAAGTGGCGCAAAGATGAAATACATAGCAAGCAAATTATAAAATAGAATTCTGACATTTTAAAACCGTGAAAAGAAAACGAAAAGAAGAAAGAAAACAAAAAAATTGAACATATAAGAAAGGAATCTACTTTTTCTACTACAGAGATAAATTATAGGGCAATTGCACAAAGGTAGTCTTAAAGAGCTGGTTGACTTTCATAGTCATTAACTGTATTTTGAAGTATTGCATCACCAGGAATAGCTGCTTTTATGCTTTTTGGACATGGCTGTCCTTAGAGAACACATTCATATTCATTTCCTATGCATCTCCTTGAGCCATGCTTACTGACAAATAAAGATGATAACAAGGTAATAGTTCCATTTAACATAGTACAACTACCCTGTGATTGTGATTCTTAGGATTATGGGTGTTAGGGATTTTAGACTTCAAGGACTT
>NW_003852438.1:1776161-1776461 GCF_000181295.1 Otolemur garnettii | reverse complement strand
AGACTTCAAGGACTTTTGATCTTTAGAAATTTTGACTTTTCTGATTTAAAGAGTGAGATTGTATCTTTCAGAATTATGGTCTAAACCAAGTTTCCTGGATTTGATAATTTTGTAGGATGTTACCACTGGGAAATGCTGGCCAAGGGTAGACAGAATTCTATGCTATTTTTGCAAGTTCCTATAAGTTGGTAATCATTTCAAAATTAAAAAGCATTTTAAAATCTGTGCAAACGGCTCGGCGCCTATAGCTCAACCGGCTAAGGCGCCAGCCACGTACACCTAGGGTGGCAGGTTCTAATC
>NW_003852438.1:1767879-1775278 GCF_000181295.1 Otolemur garnettii | reverse complement strand
GTGTTTACTCTTTAGCAATAATATATACTTCAAACTATAAATATTCAAAACATGGAGTGATTTTTCTTCATTATTGAAATCTCTATATGCCAACCTAGTAGCATTTATAAGCTAATCTCCCTATGTGCCAGAGTAATTACAGCAAAATAAATAATCTCCAGTGTTTTTATTCCCTATAGAAATGGTTTAATATCTTATCTTTCAAAACTGGTTTTCAGCTCATCCAAAAAGCCTTAGAAAAGTTCTTTAGTATTCAGAAAAGGAGTAGCTTTAGGAACACTCTGGAGCGTATCTCCCCTCTAGCATTTGCAGTTGTGCTGGGGCACTTTTGCCATCTGAAAAGGAGAAAATAATCCTGTGCTCCTCTTTTCTCGTACGGGGGTTCCTCTGTAGAGCCCTAAATCAGACTCCTGTAGCAGGAGGAGCATGTAAACATGAAGTGATCTGTTGGGCTTGTTGATAATTCCATCGATGGCTTTCTCCAAGTCATTTCTTAACTGATGCCTGAGCATGATATTAGGGACCCACTAAGCTTTTCCATGAGATACTGCATCGAGAACCTTAGCAACCACATTGCTTTATCATCAGCTGGTTTTTTTTTTCCAATCCTTTTCAGGGTTTGTGGTGCTTGTCCCAGTGTCTGTACAAGTTCCAGAATGAGTCATTATGCAATTGCTTCCCAAGTTATAAGGCAGTCATCAGCTGGGATGAGTTCTTTGCTTCTATATCTGAAATGTTGGATATCAGGCCTCAAAGTGCCAAACCGATTCTTGCTTTTTAAACTGTGAAATTGTTTTTCACAGGCTCTTTACTAGTGTATGCGCTTGGAGCTATACATTTTTCCCCCAAAAGGTTAATACTGTGAGGAGAGTTTCTCAGCATATATGACTCATGTTCCTTCCAGAGTAGAATCATTGGGAGATACTTGTTTTGAATAAATATATCCTTAGTGAAGTGTGCAAAGACTTGACATGTGCTACTTGCAGTTTTCAGCCTGTTATAATTTTGTGAAAAGTGCAGCCAGCATTGATTGAAATTTTCTATTTTTGATCATAGTGTTAAAGATGATTTTTGTTTTGTTTCACTTTTTGCTTCAATAAAAGATGAGGTGAAAAGAGCAGCTGTTTGATTTTTATGAGTTTTTATATGTGTTATAATTGTAATATTTTAAATTTTCAAATGATGTCTTTTTTATAAGATGGTTTAAATTTTAGTTCAAAGTCTGTAACCACTGAATTTTACATTTTATTATTTATGCTGTGATTTGGCATTCTATAGAATGTCTGACATATTGAGGCTGCTCTAAGAATTAGGGCCTTTGGAAGTCTGTATTTCCAATTTTACATAAATTGGTCCTTTCTTTGGTCTCAAAATAGATTCTAGGTCAAGGTCGAAGATGTTTGCTGAATGGTACTTATGTAGGAGTTGCTATTCTTAAATATTGGTTGTTAAAAACAGAAGGTGCTTTTTTGAAAGTGGGCTAACGATGTTGCAAAGCATTATTTGTAACAGAGCATCAGTATTGGACACAGCAAAGTAAAATTTGGGGGGAAAACCAGGCAGATCAAAAGGATTCCATGGTGACCCACCATGTCTTCTGGCCCTCTCCTTCAGTTTCTCTGATCTGCTGCTCTCCTGCTTCACTTTTTCCCTGCTGGTTTACAGAGGGTTGAATATTTTTTCTACCATATCTTTCTCCCTCTTCCTTCTTTGCCTTGTCAACTGCAGATATTCTGTAAGGCTTAATCCTGATTCTGGAGTAACTGAGCATCTTAGTCTCAACTTCACTCAGTTTCCGAGACTTTCCTAAGCAAGACAGAAAGAACAACAGAGGGTTCGTCTACAGTCACAAATGGGAGCCCAGTTCAGTCTTGCTTCTGTAGGCCAGGTATTGAGAGAGGGGAGGTAGGGTGAGTCCTGCTTAACCATGTCCACACCAAGCTGTATCCTTCTCCCAAGGCCTGCTGATCTGTACAGTATAGATGAACTGGTGCCTTCTTGGAACCCCATCCCTTTGCCCATTTCTTACTAGTTCTGGGGATGCTAGACTCTGCTTGTCATCTCTGGGATCAGTGGCAGGTGACCTGTTCTGAAAAAGGTAGCCTGCTGCTGAGACTAACCTACTAGATTAAACCTCCTATGTACCAGCCCTGGCCTGATTAAGCCAGAGTTTGTTGTGTCCTTTACAATATAGTAGTTGAATAGCCAACTGCCCTCCTCAAGGTTCAGCCCTACAGTTGGCCAGTCTCTCAAACCCTAGTCCTGTTCTCCTTGGCTTCCCCATTGGATTGAGTTTCCTGTTGAGAATGAGTTATAATAGGCCATTTTTCTTCTCCCTCTAATAAATAATGATCTTTATTAGAAAATGCATTATATTCCTTAAGCTCCAATTTTGAATTTTTATTTTATGGACCCTGCTGTTATCTGTTTTCCTGGTACCTTAAACCCAGAATATGTTTAGAATAGAACTCATTGCCTTTTCTCTCACACCAGTTGTTTCTCTGGACTTTGCCATTTGTTCTGTTTGCTCCATGATCATCTATCCCATCTCCCAGGCCCAAAGCCAGTCTCACTTTTCACATTCAGTCCGTTGTCAAATGTTCGTTCCTCCTTGCTGTTTTGTATCTTCTTGTCACTCTTCATATGCATTCTCAACTCTGTGCCTTCTTTTATACATCTCTCTCTGAGATACAATTTTTCTTCATGTTTGCTTGTTTAAAACTTTATTATCTTTTAAGAACCAGTAAAGATATTTTCTGTTCTAAAATAGTCTTTTCTGACATGCCAAGATAGAAATATTCTGTCCTGTTTATTAAAAAAACAAAACAGGAAAACATATTTGTCCTTATTTCTGTGCCTGTTGAATTGTCTTATGAGGTAAGCACCTGAGATAAATGTGTAGATTTGTGTATGTGTATGGTTTATTACTGTGGTTTATTACATATTATTATGTCATCTTGAAACCCACTCAAATCTTCCTAAATTGGTCCCTGAACTCCAGGCATCATTGCTGCCTGACATGGTGTGCCCTACAGTAGCACCTTCTGTGGACCTCAAATTCATGTCAGCTACCTTATGTTTGTATTGACCTACAATGGCTAACAATTGCCTATTCTGCAGACAGTGTTTTTCTAACCATCCCAGTTATTTTTCAAGATGAGCCTAAACACCCAGAAAGCAGACACTGAAGAAACCAGAAGAGGTCAAATAGAAAACAAAATGGTGCAACCACTTTGAAAAATAATTTGTCAGTTCCTTAAAAGGTTCAGCATAGAGTTGCCACATTACCTGGTGATGCTCTTAGGTGTACTTTAAAAAGAGGTACACCTAAGTACTCTAAAAGGAAGACCTCAGAAACAAGAGATCTTCTTTGAATTTCCGTTGTCTTTGTTCTTCTCAGTCCCATTCTTCTTTGATGCTGGCCATAGAAACTAGAATCTCTCTTTCCTAAGATGGGCTATAAAAGCCCTTTTCCCTGCAAGCCAGCCATAAAACCTATTCTGTGACAAAAAACAAAAAAACACTGGCTCTAAAGAAATTATCTGACCTATCATTTTGACTATAGCCCATACATTATCTGTTCCAGAAAGGACCATGTCCAGAGAAACAGAGAAGAATCTAGAATATATAGGCCTTGCTGGGTTCCCTTGCTCAGCCTGTTAGCATTAGATTATACACTTTCTGTGCAGCTGTCTGTACTTTGTTGAACCCAAGCATGAAAATGGACAATTTACCCTGTATCTTTGAATTTTCATTCTGAATGCTCCTTTAGTTACATCTTAAAATAAATTTGTACCTTTTCCTCCTATTAATTGCCTCATGTCAGTGATTTTTCAGCACACCTTCAAGGGGCCAAGAGCCTTGCTTCCTACAATGGCTAAGAGAACTGAAAATGCATGGGTCATTATGAAAGTTTTAAGATACAAAACAATCAAGAAACATAAAATTCGTGCAAACAGAAACAATACCGATATGCTGAGCAAGTTGAAAATTACACAGGTGAATAAGAAAAGACACTGTTGAATGTGTGTCTTTGAAGTGAAGTAATTGACCATAAGACCATCTGTCTCAATTTTTGCAGTGACCCTCGTATATGTCCATACTAATACCTGTACACAAGTGTTCGTAACAGTGTTAGTCGTAATAGTTAAAAGGTATGACCCATATGCCCATCAACTGTGCCATATCTGGCACTTTCTTACAATGAAATATTATTTAGGCATAAAAAGAAATGAAGTACCACTACATGTTGTGATGTGAATGAACCTTGAAGACATGCTAAGTATACGAAGCCAGTCATAAAAGGTCACATCTATATGACGCCATTAATGTGAAATGTCCAGAATAGACAAATTCATAGAAACAGAAAGAATAGGTAGTTATCATGTGTTGTCCTGGGGATGTGGGGGTATGGGATTTCTTGTTAGGATGGTGAAAATGTTCTGGAATTAGATAATGGTGATAGTTGCCCAGCTCTGTGAATATACTTAAAATCTCTGAATGTTGGGCAGCACTCGTAGCTCAGTGCATAGGGCGCTGGCCACATACACCAAGGCTGGCAGGTTTGAACCTGGCCCTGGCCTGCTAAACAACAATGACAACTGCAACAACAAAAAAAAAGCTGGGTATTGTGGCAGGTGCCTATGGTTTTAGCTACTTGAGAGGCTGAGGGAAGAGAATCATTTAAGCCCGAGAGTTTGAGGTTACTGTGAGCTGTGATGCCATAGCACTCTACTGAGGGCGACATGGTGAGACTCTGATTAAAAAAAAAAAAAAGATAACATAAATTTAAAAAAATCTCTCAATGTTATGGTATGTGAATCATATTTTAAATAAAGCTCTTATTTTAAAATAGACAAGTAAAGAAAAAATTAGAATTGTAAAAGTAAAAGGAAGAAAGGTTTGAATGTTTTGTTGAGCCAGAGGGGGCTTCTGACATGATAAGTTAGCTCAAGCACTTTGACAGATAAGGAAGTCAAGGCTGAGAGAGGTTAAGGGACCCCAATTAGATTCCTGCAATATGTGGTAGGATAGAACATGAAACCACTTTTTCAGAACACATGCTTTTGCCACTAATCATGTTGCTTTCTCAGAAGAGCAACCTCGTATCAGGGTTGTCTTTGTGAACTTATCACTCTGTGGGGCCTGCTGATTCCATGAGTGTTGAAGTCTAGACCTGCTCAGGGCTGATCCCCACCTATCACCTGCTTTCAGGGCCTTACAGGGTGCTGCTGAGGTGTAGATGTGCATGCCGTTAGTGCCTGTGCTCTTCTCACTCTGGTACTTGTGTTATCTATTTCCTTTTCTGCACTAGAAACAGAGTGGTTTCTGGTCGTGCCTGTGAGGGACCATAATTGGGGCACGTTCTTAGGGGTGGCTATAATTTCTTAAGTGAACTGCAGGAAAGACAAAATGTACTAGGCCATTAAGGAGAGGGTTTTAATTAAGCTATTTCAAGGGGGGGAATGATCATTAATGTTTTTTGATTATCTGAAAGAAGTGGGAGAAAACTTGGGTTTCATAAAATGAAGGAGTCGTTGAGGAAGAGGGATGTGAGTATTATCTTGGAATAGGAGAGGGCAGAACGATTCTTTGTAGTCAGCCATTGCTTTAACCCATCTTCTCCAAAATTAACAATAAATTGAAGAGATGCATACTTTTACTTTGTGGTATTATAAAGATGACAGCAATCTTGGAATATCACTTGAGGGAATATGTTGTCCCCTTTTCACACAATTGAGGAAAGACTCATTTACCTTATGGTGATCAATTTTAAAAGAAACTCAAAAAAAGGCCTACCAGACTATTAAAGAAAGGGAAGGACTGACTTGTGGGAATGAAGTTAAACAAGTTTCTGGCAAAGTGCCTGTTAAGCCAAACCCACTGAAGGTGGGAAAGCATAAACTCAGCAGGGGAGCAGCTTTAGAGGGAGGTGATGGAGTGATTTTTTTCACAAAAGCTAAGAGTTGCTGTGGGCTATGATGACTCCATGACACTCCACCCAGGGCAACAGAGTAAGCCTCTGTCTCAAAAAAAAGAAAAAAAAAGTTAAGGGAGTTATTTTTGTACATAATAAGTGGTCAAAATCCCCAGGCTTTCAGTTAAAAATGGTTTTGTTCCAGCACAGACTCGCTCAATAACAAATTAGTCTTTTTTTTTTTCTTTGCCTAGGCCTAATTTCCATGATTTTACCATATGGAAACTCTGACTTTTAAAAAGAACTTGCTCCATGGAGCAAGCTTCCTGCATTTTTCAAATGTTTCTTGACATTAACAGCTCTATTTCTCAATTAGCAAAGGGAATAAAGTTGATTATGCATATCCATGGGGTGACAATTTACATCTGATTAGCCGCTCTAAGGTAAACATTAAAAGGTCACTATAAATAACTTTTACTTCTTTCGCTCTCACAAAGACCAGTCACTAAGTCCAAGCTTTCCCCTACTCCCTGTGGTTGATAAGCACTATATTAAAATGATGGACTTTAAACTGATGATGGGTAATAAAATCTGTAGAATTTAAAGCTAGTTGACATTTTGTTTGTTGCATTTTTCTAATCATATTCTGATACCCATCTGTTTTTGTGAGAACTATATGCTAAGCTAGTCATCGACATTAAAAAAGGGGAAAGGAACATGTGTATAGACTTGCAGCATGTCCTGGTAACTTATGCCTGGGCTCAGCCTTAAGGCTGAACTGTCTTCCAGCTTTTTTTGTTAGATGGGCTACCTTTCAGAGACAAGATGGAAGAAATTCGTTCTACCTCCTGTATTATAAAATAGAATAGTAGCTGACTGTCTTGTGTATGAGAAAGATTCAAAATAGGAAATTTATTGTTACTTTTTCAGGCAATAGGTTAGGTGATCCTATATTATTTTGTTAATTTGAGTGGCAAACCTACACACGGTGGTCTGTACGAGTGTTATTTGGTGGTGATTGGTATGCTTTTTTCTTCCTTCTTGTAGGAGCCGAGGGGACACTTGGCCCTCTGAAATTTAACTGAAAAATCACTGATAAGATGCAGATTAATTGATGATTAATTAATTTAATGTATATGCACAGGAGCCTTCAGAATGAAGATGCAGAGATACAGGGAAATTGTCCATTTTTATGCTTAGGTTCAACCAGCTATGAACAGCCAGATAGAAGTATAATTGGGGGAAAGAAAAGTATGATCTAGTAATGCTGATAGGCTGGTGGGGTAGTCCAGCAAGGCCTGTCTAGATTCTTCTTGGCCTCCCTGGGCGTGTGTTCCTTCTTTCTGGGTGTGGAGCAGGGCCCTCTCAGAACAGCTAGTGTCTTATGACCAGTAGTCAAACAAGGTAAGTCAGAAAAACTGCTTTATGACCAATTTTTACTCAGAATATTTTTAGGGATGTGATTGGTTTTCCACCAAAACC
>NW_003852438.1:1745294-1767859 GCF_000181295.1 Otolemur garnettii | reverse complement strand
AACCAGTAGTCAAACAAGGTAAGTCAGAAAAACTGCTTTATGACCAATTTTTACTCAGAATATTTTTAGGGATGTGATTGGTTTTCCACCAAAACAGTTCTTGTTTCTATGTTCTGCTTTGGGGAAGAGAGATTCTAGTTTTTGTGGCTGGCTTTCAGGGAGAATGGAACTGGGAGAGAGGAGAGCAGAAGGTCAGAAAGAAACTTTTTGCTTCTGAGACTTTCGTTTTGAGCTACTGTTTTCTGAGACCCAACACTCTCAATCTATCCATAGGAATGCTGATTTTTGGCTTCTTTCTCCATTCTTCTTAAATAGTGGAAATAATTATAAGAGCACACATGCACTTTAAAAAAAATTTCAGTAATCTATAAAGGGATGAAGAAAGAATTTATATTCCCACCTCTTAGAGATACTGATGATTTACATTTTGGTAAGTAGCCTTCCAAGAGTTTTTCCCCCCCTTTCTGTATAAATGCATCTATTTTAAAATAAGGCTATGTTATACATTGTTTTCAAATAACAATTTTTTAAAATAACTATGACAGTTGTGATTATCCGTGTGAATATGCATATGATTGATTCTGATGGGCACATCATATTGCACTGTAAAGAGCCACTATAATTTATTTAACAGCTCCTCATTTATAGGTGGTTAGGTTGTTCCTTAGGACAAATACTGGTGAAAGTTCTTTTATAATTAAATTCCTTTCCTGAAGTTTTTATCAGTTTACTCTTTTATCAACAGTATTTAACAGCGTCCATTTGCTACATCTTCTAAAACTCAGAGTACTTTTAAAATGTTTGTCATTCTGTTATACAAAATATCATTTAAAATTTGAAGATTTTTGATTGGGGAGTTTGAGAACTTTATATAAATGTAGAGGCAATTTGTATGCCTGTTCATGTCATTGGCTTTCTTTTTCTAATAGGAATTTTGTCTTTTTAATATTTGTTTGAAAGAGCTCTTTACATATTAGGATAATTAGCCATCTGCCATAAAAATCACCTTACACAAAATAAATTGGTGCCAGGCAGTGTGCTAAGTGTGTGTTTTTCTCTGTTTGTTGACTGTCTTTTCACTTGAATTTGTAGCAGTTTTCCCACTTGAAAAGCTACTATTAGTTTAGTCAAATGTATCAATCTGTCAAGTTTCTGGCTTTTAAAATAATATGTGAAAAAACCTTTCTCCCTCTGGATTATAGAAATTGTCCCTTAAACTTTCATCTAGTTCTGTGATTTTAAAAAAATATTTAAATATTTAATATTTCTGGAATTAATTTTAAGGGAAGATACTTGGTAAGGATTCAAAATTATTTCTGCTACATGTTTAACTTACTCCAACACCGTTATTTCAGAATCTACTGCTTTCCCACTTCTATTGCACATAAAATTCTTAGGGGTCTTTGTATCTAATCTGTTTTTTCTATTCTGCTCCATAGATCTATTACTAACCTCTAACTCCCAGGTACAAAAAGCAAGTTATTGCATAGATGTATTAGTGTTTACTCAAAGAGTAGATGTTGGAGTGTTTGGAGAATATTGAGAATGAGTTCTAAGGCTTCTAGGAGGTGGCCCTGAATGAACTTTAAGGATACAGCAAGAGTAAGCCAAACTTGAGTTGAGTGGGGTACTGAGGAAGTGCATTCTAGGCAGACTGGAGTGTGAACAAAGTCTCCCAGGTGAGATGTAGCAGATGGTGTGAATGAAATGTGAGGCAGAAGTCATGAGGAGTATATCCATGGTCAGGTAGCTAATGTTTTGGGGTGGGGGTTCCCTCTATCTTGTAATATGTGTAGATTTATTCTCAAATGTTGTAATTTTTGAAGTGTTTTAAGCAGAGGCATGATACAATATGATTTGTGTTTTAGTTTGTTTTTTCTTTTCCTGGAAGATGAATAGAAATGAATTCTATAGAAATTAGGCTATAGGTGGGAAGATCACTAGAAATTTCTGTAGCAGTCCACATAAGGGGTGACAGGAATCTGAGCTAAGATGGGCGAAAGAGCAGGGGCAGAGGAGAGACCTGTTTGGGTGCTTATTTATGAAGAATGATGGGTCATGCAGCTGGAAGAGTGAGGTGCTCTTAAGTTTCCCATCCTTTGTAAATGGCCTTAATTTTCTAGACATGGAGGGAACTAAACTGCTTTGTGAAGAGGAAGGGATGGTGGAGTTGATGTGGTGGCTTTAGGACAATGACAGGAATGAGAACAGGATCTAACCAAACAAAATGGACTGACTTCCAGCCCAGCTGCCATTTGAAGGCATCAGATATAGTGCTCGAGGTGTAAATTTTGCATTCACATATTCTTCTGAACAAATGCCTAAAAATTTTCACAGGCTATCTGTATACATCATGTTGGTGAACTCCTGCCCTTCTCCCACAAATCTCCCTTGGACTAGCTGAAAGATTCTAGATTTTTTTTTAAACTACATATTTAACTTAGCTAGTGGGAAGCAAGTTTCAGTTTCCCAGTTTCATACATTATCTGCATCAGCAGCTAACTTTATAAGATGTGCTTTCCAGATGATATTTGAAGCTAGCAGACTTTGAATAATGATGACCCTATAAAAGTAGCAATAAGAAAGACTTGTTGGAGCTGACAGAAAATCTCCTCACACTAGCCAGAGCAGAAATGTTGCTTGCAAAGCTTTTCTTTGTTTATGTACATTCGCAAGATTCCCTAAAAATCAAAGAAAGAATTAATTTTGCTAATTGGAAGGATGTTTCTAATAGTTAAATTCATACCTGATGTGAGCTACAATGTGAAGGGGGGTAAAGGAAGAATGAATTGCATATGATTTGTGCTACTGAACTGCCAACTGGGTATCATTAAGTAAGGAAATATGTATGGCATTGTCACCATCCTCAATTTATATTTATTGAACACCATGGTATTGAGGCTTATAAATAGTCACTTGGTCAGGTTGAGTACACCAATAATTTATGCTGGGCAAGTAGAAGAGGTTACTAATTTTGTTTTCTTTACTATATATGTGCCTCCTGGGCAGATAATTTTTTATAAATCTGCTTGTCTTATTTTTTTGAACTTTTTATAAGCCAGGCTAGCTGCTCTTCTGAAAGATAGAGTATTTTAGATACAAAAACCTCAGAACTCTCGTAGTTGTCCTGAACACCTTGTATTTTTTATAGAGGCTAGATTGATAAGGCCCTACCCTGCTTCTTGGTAACATACCAGCAAGATCTCAGATTTCTCTTTTCCTAGTTGAAGTCTCTTGGACAAAGAGCCAATGAAGGGGGCATGGGTGTTCTGGTGTGAATTTTTCATTCACACCATAGGCTCTACTGTATTTTTTAATAATGGTATAGGGCTTAAAATGTTAGCAGGATGAAATACAGCTTTTGCTCACTGGTCTTCCAAGTGAGAGCCAATATAGCCACAAAAGCTGGTGTGGGGTGGGAGATGAAGCTTTGAGCAAAGCAGAGAGTATGGGAAATTATGAGAAAATGAAAGAGAAAAGGAAATCTCTATTAGTAATGAATCCTGTGAGTGCTTGGTATCTGCATATATGGAGAACATATTTATATTAATACATTCATACGTGTATGAGATCACATAAAATTTTTGATGCAGAGTGCACATTTTACCTAAATAGGTTGATTTATGGGCACAAAAGTAAATGGCAACAATGAGTATTACAATATGTAGAATTAAAGCAGTCCCTCTGCAGGTTAATGGAGATCTGGCTTTTAGAGAAACTGATTTTGCCATTTTCTCTTAAATACAGTTTGGCTTATTTGTCATGTAAATATGAGAGATACTAAGTACGTGTCAGCTTGTCTCAGTTGGACTCAAGGATTAATGACTGAATCTGTACTCATTTCTACATGCATCTGTTAAGTATCTAACACAATCTCCTACTTTTATTTTCATTTTGTTGTTACAGTTTGCTGGATCTTCTTTTTATCTCCACAATTTATCTCCTAACATTGGTTTCTGACCTTGGTCTTACGCTTTGCAGCTGCCTGAATCACTTTTATTCATCTTCATGCCTTCCTGGTGTATCTATGTATTTTTGACTCTGGTGGTGGATCCTGGTAACCATCCGTCAAAATCCACTCTGCTCTTGATCTTAGAAACGTAGCTGTGCTGCCTTTCTCGGCCATGTGAGTAAGATTTCGCCATAGAATCTTCCTACAAATGATTATGTCTGAACTCTCCTTGTGGCTGAGTAGGTTGGATGCTGCTCTTGAAGGGGCTTCTGGAATGACAGTCCTTCCTCTCTCCATCTAAGTTCACTGTGTGCAAAAGAAATCAAACTTCTTATTACTAAAATCACTGAATTTTTGTGGCCTTAATGTATGTATCTAAATAACCCTAATTGAGACAACTCTCAAATATTTATTTATTTATTTTTGAGACAAAGTCTCATTCTATTGCCCTGTGTAGAGTGCTATGGTGTTGCTCACAGCAACCGCAAACTCTTAGGCTTGCACAATTCTCTTGCCGCAGCCTCCTGAGTAGCTGGGACTACAGGTGCCCACCACAACACTCAAATAGTTTTTTGTAGAGACAGAGTCTCACTCTTGCTTAGGCTTTTCTTGAGCTCCTGAGCTCAAGCAATCCACTAACAGCCTCTGTCTGCCAGGATTACAGGTGTGAGCCACCGTACCAGCCTCAAATGTTTGCATCTTTACTTAGAGTCCAAGTCTTTTTCCTAAGAGATCCAAATATCTCAATGCTTATTGGACATGTGTTGAGGGGTATCTTTCAGGTATTCTAAATACAACTTTTTAAATACCTGACTACTAATTCTTTCCTTTTGACCCTGTTCCTTTTTCTGTGTCTCTTTCTCTGAAAATAGTAGCCCTTGTCAACCAGATGCTTCAAGGGCTTCCCATTGCCCTTAGGACAGAACAGCTGAGGCCTGAATTAACCTCTTTACTTCAACTCCAGCCTTTCTTAACTTAAAGTGTTTTATTTATATTATATTCTCTTTCACTTCCACTTCTTTTTCATATTCTCCTTTCACCTGGATAAGTCTCACTTATCTCTCAGGTCAAGACCTAAAAATGAGGTTGTTTAGAATGCCTTTCCTGATCTCAGATTAGATTTTTTTTTTTTTTTTTTGAGACGGAGCCTCAAGCTATCCCCCTGGGTAGAGTACCATGGCATCACGCTCACAGCAACCTCCAACTCCTGGGCTCAAGCGAGTCTCCTGCCTCCGCCTCCCAAGTAGCTGGGACTACAGGTGCCCGCCACAACGCCCGGCTATTTTTTTTTGGTTGCAGCCGTCATTGTTGTTTGGCGGGTCCGGGCTGGGGATTCGAACCCGCCACGTTAGGTGTACGTGGCTGGCGCCTTAGCCGGTAGAGCTATAGGCGCCGAGCCCAGATTAGATCTTTAGCCCGGATTAGATCTTTATATTTGGTTTCCTTCCTGTGTTCCCTATAGCACCCTGTTCTTCCTCTATCCTTACAGTGACTGTGCTTTATTTGCCTTGTTATTTATCTGTCTTCCTCCTACCCACTGTGAGTTTTTCCAGAGGAGGGCCTGGTATGCAGTCTGAGTCTTCCTGATTATCCAGCATCCATCATGCTTGTAACACGACTGGCAGGTTGTGGGCAGCGTGGTGGGGTGATCCAGAGTCATGTTTCCTACCCTTTTTTCCCCTTGTAGAACTTAGAATAAGAAGATTACCTTTTAGAGTAAGGATTTTAATTGAATTAATTAAGTTAAAAGAAAACAAGTAATTAAGGGAGCTGGTCATAAAGTAGACTGCCTTGGTGGGTACGAGAGGGGAAAAGATGAACTCTGTAGAATACAAAGTAGAGGAAACTGAAGATATTAATACATACACATGTGACCATATGTAGGACACGCATTTGGCATTTAGTAAGTGCCAAAACATCCTAGATACCTTGTATTCCAAACAGACATGGTCCACCCCCAGCCCAAGTATCACTGTGTCAACCATCTTCAATAATAATAGGAGAAAGAAAATTTCTTTTTTGCCCTAGTTAGAGAAAGCCCTTGAGCAAATGTCATTTATTCATTGTTCCGTTCAATCTTTAGTTTGTTTGTTTAACAAATATTTGTTAAACATGATACCAGATGCTTGGAATACAAATAATAAGGGGAAGAAAGGAGCAATTACACTAGTGGGAAGGCAGACACCTACAATCTAATTATAGGACAATATGGTAAGCACTGTAATTTAGCAGTTTGTGCAAAGTAGTATGAGAGCACAGAAGAGGAAGCAAATTCTGTTTTTACCTATTTCTAGCAAAATGAAAATGGAAATATGTGTATGCTTTATTTGTAAGGGAGTGAGTAATGTTGACCTCTATTGTGCTTTGTCTTTGCCTGAGTAGTTTCTCATTGCTGCCTTTCCTGCCTTTCTTTGGGGTTGTGAAGGAGAGAGTTTGTTGGTTTTCACATGAATTTGCTTGGCAGATCTGGTAATTCACTGCTGCAAGACTAGCAGTAATGACATTCTTTGACATGTTCAGTTGAGTCATATGAGTCAAGACCAAGCCTGTTCCCACGACGTCCACCCCTCCAAACCTCCCTGAGGACACACAAGAGGAAAATTCAGTTCCTGGGTGTTGACCACTTGAAATAGCCAAATGGGGATAAATTACGCTTGAATAAGCATGATACCATGTGAGTAAGGTCTGAGTGGATGTGGGAAACTTTGTTTGACAGAAGACTCATGTGGCTAAGAACAAACCCCAGTCTTTGTGGGCAAATAGTCATCTGGTTAGATCTCAGAACTTTTTTTGCTTCATTAAGCCAGATAAAACGGCAATGAACTGACAGTGTTGTTGGAGAAAATTTTTTTTTCATAATTCTTGCCTTTATTATCTTCCCCTTTGTGTGTGTGTGTGAAATAACTCGTTTTATTCCTGCTCATCTTTTCCTTCTTTCAAAATTTATTGGAAATGAACCGATCCTGATAGAAAATCTCATTGACCACTGAGAAGCATAAATAATTGATGGCATGTATTTATATCCCATCTCTGGCACTTACTAACTGGGGAGATTTGAATGAGTCACTAAAGCTCAAACCTTGCTAAGCTTTGATTTCCTCATCTTAAAAATGAGATTATTAATGCTGCCAGTATACCTCCAAAGATTATTACAAGGATTAAATATGGTAATACAAATAAAGTCCTGATGTATCCTAAGAGCTGCTTAATAATATCTTTTGTTATTAAATTCTGAAATCTAAGCCTTACTTATTGTTTCTTCTCTAATACTTTTCCTTTGCTATGCCAACCATGACAGTGACCAGAGTCTGCTGAAAGATTATCCTAAGGACTCTTATGTGACCTGTGACTCCATAGTTGGTGTATATTGGCTGATACTTCACATATATTGAAAGATTTATGAGTGTTTAAATGATGTAGTGTTTCTTTTTGTTTGTTTCCTTTTGTTTTTTCTTTTTTTTTTCCTTCTTGGTTTTCTAAAAGGCTATAGCAAATTTCTTAGATTCCTGAGGAGCACTAATCTGATAAGTATAGGTATGTCTCTCAGTCAGTCAAGGTGTTCCCATTCCCCAGGATGCCCAGGAGGCAACACCAAAGTTGAGCTCATAGAATGTAAAAGTTCAGAAGAATACAGATGTGCATAATTCATTAGCCTTTATTTCACCACTAGCACTTTAAACAAAAAAAATCTATTACTGGCTCGGCTCCTATAGCTCAACCGGCTAAGGCGCCAGCCATGTACACCTAAGGTGGCGGGTTCGAATCCCCAGGCCGGACCCGCCAAACAACAATGACGGCTGCAACCAAAAAATAGCCGGGCGTTGTGGCGGGCGCCTGTGGTCCCAGCTACTTGGGAGGCGGAGGCAAGAGACTCGCTTGAGCCCAGGAGTTGGAGGTTGCTGTGAGCTGTAATGCCATGGCACTCTACCCAGGGGGACAGCTTGAGGCTCTGTCTCAAAAAAAAAAAATCTATTACTATTGAGTGCCCATTTTTTCTAGAACTTCCTTTTGAATTAAGGCTACATATAGTTCAAGATATGAATCGCCAAGTACAGGACTCATTTCTTCATTTTGTAAGCCATTAGCAGGATACTACTCAGATGTTTGAGTACCTGTGGTAGGCTGATAGCAAGGTACCCAAGAGACTCTCAGCTGTGCCCTGTCACCGGCTCACCTGGGCTCCCCAGAGGACTGTCATTCTTGGCTCCTCACCATTAGCTCTGAGTCCTGCATAAGGGCCTCTTTAGTGTCAAAAAAACTCCTCCTCTCCTCTGCTTTCCTGCCAGCAACCTACCCAGGGGAACAGAAGGGAACTGTGCAAGAGGCAGAGTGCAATTACTTGGAAGTGAAACGTTTTTTGCCGAAAATGCAGATCAGTTGCATCTGGACATGGGGAAATATGAAGAGACCGGTGTGGGAAAGTGTCATCTGAGTGAACTTGAAACCTGAGGCAGACTCTTTGGCAGCAAGTTATGTTTAAAGCAAACACCAGAGAGAATGACCTTGGGGATCCTGGGAAATTGAGGAAGAACAGCATCATTTACACAATGAGGACAAAAAGAAAGTAAGTTCTAGGCAATAGTAAATTTCTAAGAACTATTAGCTCTGAAGAGACATTCTAAATATTGCTTCTTTGAAAACCATTAGGTAGTTCAAATATTTATACTGATATTATTTAGCTATGATCCTGAAATTTTCTGGTTTGGCCATATGCAATGGATGCTTTACCACTTTGTAATTCTCTAGGGAAAAATATTAAAAAAATTGATGCAAAGGCAGAGCTTGTCACTGTCTGTGATTGACTGTGGCTACTGTGCATAAAAGAGGACTGGCTTATTTTAGCACTCCGTTTTCTCTTCAAAGAGGTCATATCATTCTGTGTGGTAAACGCAAACATGGGAATTCTGTTGCTTCTGAAGATTACCTATTCTCTGTAGGGTGATAGTCCTCGGAGGGTTCCAGGGCCTCAAAAACAAAGATACTATGATGTCCCAGTCATTACTGTCCCTAGCGTGGATTAGAGGTACTATCATGGGATTGATGAGGCTGTTTTAAAAGGACTTTTGACTGCTCTTCATGGCCACTCAGAAGCTCATTGGAATCTACTACGTTTTACATTTCTAAATATTTGTTTAAATATTTATTTAAATATCTTTGCTAGGGGACATCTGACTTTTGTTCATCATCTTCTTTAATTTAGACCACTCTTTTTCCTTGCTCTCAGCAATTCAGCTTTCACATCTCATCAGAAATAGCTGGGTGAAGTTCTTTCTGACCACTTTGGTTCTTTGATAATTGAGATTCTTATTTCTACCACACATTCAAGAACTTGACATTTTCTGGCATATATTGCTCTTACCACTCATTAAATTATCATTGGTTCAGGAATTTAAAGGGGCCATAAGACACTTACAGAAATGGTTAAAATAGAAGATAGAAAAGGACATAGGTGCTCAAGTGAGGGAGATGTCATTTCTGGTTAGGACAACTGTGTGGAGTAGTTTACATTTAAGGTAAGCCTCCCAAATAAGCAGGTTTCAGCAGGTGAGGTTGCTTCATGCACAGACAAATACACCTTTGTTAGCTCTTAGATGGTAATCTCTGTAGAGGCAGAATGTGAGTTCTCTTCCCGAGTGTCCTTTGCAGCATACGGTTCAGATACTGACATGGAGCAAACCTAGTACAGTAGAATCTCTGTAAGTTGACCACCGAGGGACTATAAGCACCTGGCCAATACACGGAGGTGGTGAACATAAGGAAATAGACCTGGATTGATACATACATGTGCTTCAGAAGTCTGGCCTAGGAAAATTAGTCCAACTTAAGGAGATGGTCAACTATGGAGATTCTACTGCACATACTTGTATGCATGAATTCCTGCCAGAGGCATTGACCCATAACTACTCTTTCTACCAGGAAGAGAAAGTTAAAGTGATGGAGCCAACACATTAAACTACCTGGTAGAAGAAAAGTTTGTCCTTCCTTGCCCAGAAGTCCTGGAATGTCTTTCACGAGGGCATGTTTCCTTTCATCTCTCTGTTGGCTTCTTAGAATTGATTATTTTGATGCCATACTGAAGAGAAGGTGAAAGAGTGAGTGAGGATTTGAGGGGGAGAGTCTGGTTACCTCCACTCATCTTTGGAGACAGATGTGTGGCTGTGGCGTCCTGGATTAAAGAGAAGCCATCCCAGAAGGCCAACTGAAGTTGGTGAAACTTTAAATCTCCCTGTCCTTTGCCTGGTTCTGTTGTCTGTGACATATTTGCTTTGCATCTGATTAGGAAAGGTTATGCGTAGTAGGCACACATAGAGCCATCACATTAGTGTGGAAATTTCTGGAGAGATCCAGCAGTCAGGGGTTCCCACCACCAGCTGTAACCCAGACCTATATCTGTAATCATAGAGACACTCCAGTCCCTCAGGAGCTCTCCCTTTCCTGCCAACCTAGCCTCTGCTGCCCCCAGTTATCAAAAGGCCATTTAGGAAGTTCTGTGCGGGTTTTGGAGGGCTGCAAATTCCTCTTGTCTTGCAGCACCCCTGCCAAAGATTTGCTAGACAGTAATAGGAACCTCAAAGTAGTAGTCATAGGAGGAGACTTTCCTAGCAGAGTGTCTGCTATTGACCTTGGCCTAATTTATTGTGTTTTGGCTAACAATTTCAAAGATAAAGGGTGAGGTACCTTAGAATTAATGTACCACATTCTTGCTTTGAAGCTATTTATTTTACTAACTAATGATTTTATTCCGTTATATTAAAAACCCAAGGTTTATATTACAAGTGTGACAACCAGCCATTACGTGACTAGTATTCCACAGTCCCTACACAGAACACATAAAATGTCATTTTAAGTGCTAAATTTTTTCTAATGCCTTTTCTTCTTCTACAGAATTTTAAAAGCAACTTAAATCTAATTGGTTCCCCCAGGATCTCAACTTCTGTTATATTTGTGACATTTCTTTTTTTGAGAGGCATTTGGAGAGACTGAACTGCCACTGGTAGCTGGCATGCAGGTTGGGAAGGATGCAGCAACATTTTTTTCCCCTTTCCTTAGAAACTTTCAGATGGCTCTATTCTTCCTGAGTTTTGAATTTTGATTTTGCGAGTGTTTTTATAATGTTGATTTCTGCTTTTTATATTATGAAATGTCTTACGAATGAGAATAGTAACTGGAATTGTTCCTACCCTTGGTGGCCAGCCTATATCTACAGTGAAAGAAAATAAAGAGAAAGAGGAAAACAGAACATAGGAGTGGTAGTATAGACCTGGGTAAATAATACTTAACCAAGCACAGTTCACTGGCTTTATGACCATCTAATTCACTAAAAGTTAACTCCCATTTAGGTAGTGGAGCTGAATTATTTTTAGTGGCCCAGATTTGCATCTTTCTATAATCTAAACAACTGTGAGATGACTGCCAGACCTTTGCCCTAAGCACAGTGAGTCTGTACCTTTTATGAAGTCCCACATAGTGAAGCAAGTGTAAAAGAAGATGCAACCCTGGTAATAGGGAACGAGGGAGAGTGAAGGCAAACCAGAGACTTTTTGTTTTGAAATATTTGTTTTAGCCGGATCCTTATCCTTAAGGATCTGATATATAACAATATTAGAAAAGCATATTTATAGGGACCATTTGAAATATATTATTAAAAGGCTATGGTTTCAGAGTCTCAGTTTTCCCTTGTGGGAAAGTTAAAGGTTGGGAGTAAGGAATGCTGAATGTTTCTGAGGCCACAGAACGAAGCTTTGAGGCCATAGGCAAAGCACTGAGGACATAATGAAACCAGGTATAAAAGCATATTAAGTATGGTGGCTAGGCTGCCTTTTGCCATTGAGTTAGAAATAGCACATAGAGCAATTGCAAGAAACGTGTTCCTCCTTTGAAAGATAGATAATTTGAAAAGCCTTATGTTATAAATGTTTGATATCTTCCTTTCCTAAACACAGGCCAGAAGAATGACAAGAGTGGGCTCAAACTTTTGTTTTAAATGCCTCTTGATATTGCGTGTATGTGTGTGTTTGTATGTTATGGCCCAAGTGAGAATATCTGGGAATATTGTGTAATTGTGCTTTGGTTTTCCTGTTCTTGGTTAGGCGCAGGACCTGCCCAAGCATAGAAAAACCTCATTTCAAGTTTAGTAGGCAATAAAGTCAATAATACAACACATTTATTAAATTAAAAGCAGTAAGATAATTGTTAATTCATTTAAAAAATTCCCCCAAGAATTTTTCCTGAGATAATAATTTATGTATCTGATAATTGTTAATTCATTTAAAAAATTTCCCAAGATATTTTTTCTGAGAGAATAATCTATGTATCTGATAATTGTTAATTCATTTAAAACATCTCCCAAGGTTTTTTCCTCAGAGAATAATTTATGCATCTGCCAAATGGGATGAGGGCCAGCCAGAGTGCATTGGGGTAAACATACTCATTTTGCTGTCCTAAGGGAGACAGCATGGACTCAGGGAGTCCGAGTCCAGTTTTAATTTTGTTTATGCCATTATAGAGGTAGGCAAACCAGGGCAAAAGTCTTTGTCCGTCCTTGTCTCGCTGATCCTTAGTTATTTTCAAATATAAAATAAAAGGATTGGTTAGGTGACTTCTAAGATCCTTTCTACATCTTACAGTGTTTACAACCAGGGTTAAAGGCTGAAAAGGAAACCCCAGAAATGGTTAGGAAACATAAGTGTGGTAGCTCAATGATGAGGGAGGATTTTCTGGGGAAAAAAGCAGCGGGGCTGCAGCCAGGGTTACCTTACCTTTTTGATGGCTTTAGCTACCCTAGAAATGCTCTTCCTGTTTGCTCCTGCTTCTCTCTCCTCTTTTCTCATGTTTCTTTTCCTCTTTCTCCACATATCCACTTTATGACCTTCTTTATATCTTTCTGGGGAGTAGATGTTAGGGTTTGTCAGGAAGATGCAAGAATAATGATGCAACTTTGAAAAATAATTTTCAAGACCATTTCTATCCTTTCATTTACTATCATCTATTATAGTTTCAGTTTTACTAAATAAAAAAATGAAATATTTTAGCTTCTGGGTCATAAAGCTATGAGGTGGGTACTGTTGTCATCACCTGCATATATGCAGATGAGGACACTGCATCAGAAAGGTTAATTAACGTGCCCAGCTTTTACATTTAGCTATGGTGAAGTTGAAATTTAATCCCAAGAATTTTCCAGTGTTACTCTTAGGCACTTGGTCTTGCTGCATCTTCTCCAAGGTAGAGATGATATATTTTATTCACTTTTCTATTCCTTTTAGAATTGGTATAATGCTGGAAGAAAGTATACTTTAAATTCTTATAAAATTGGATTAAAGGATCATCGTGCTACCTGGAAGAGAGAGTCCTCTGTGGTTTCCCTTGCCTTAGGCCTCCAGAATGCCCTCCAAAACTTGTTGACAGATATTTGACTTGTGATTTTAAAGCATCTACTTCTTTTCTGTGTAAAATTGGTGTGTTCTTTTAATTTAAAGGTTGTTTTTTTTCAGTAAATTTATTTCAGGTTAATGTGAGGGTAAATCCAGGTCAAAATATTTGATTTTGTTAAGTAGAGTCCCTCTTGTGGTTATGTCCCCCACACAAAAGGTGTGCCAAACACCCCTAATTTAGAAGTTTGGGTTTTGATACATAAAGTTAAACTCTACATTAAGGAACTTGTGTTACATTTCTGTGCAAAGGGTGAAATTGGTGTATTAAATAAATGTGTTGATAAATGAATATATGGAGTGAGTGGTCCTGGAAGAAAAAGCTAGGAACGTTGGGTCAGTGAAAGCACTAGATTTAGGTATTAGAAGAAAATTTCTTTTAAGATTTTATTTACCTGACTGGGGCTGACTTCTTTGAGACAGTATGTTTCTTATGAACATTTGACACACACAAAAAAGGATCAATATGTTTATACTCCAAGGTCAGTATCTCCATTGTTATATAGAGTAGCAGGGGTGAGAGAAAGAAATGAGAGAGCTGATTCTTTTTATATGTGTTGCTGTGGTATGAAGATTATACCTTTCTGATTGGGTGTCTATGTTAGAGGGCAAAGGATGCATTGTTTGTTCATTATGCCCTGTAGTACCTTGTTTATCTGGTGGTCATATTTTCAGCAGTTACATCATCTGAAGCTTAGAAGTATTGGATCGTAGATTAGTGCTGAAAGGCTTTTAGGTATAATTTAACCTAGTTGCCTTATTTTGCAGATGAAGAAATATAGCCCTACACAGGTAAGGGACCTAGCTATAGATTAGGAAAATATCTCCAAGTAGAAGACAGTAATTACAAAAGTTACATCCTATTTGCTCATTCACTTTGCAAATATTTGCTGAGTATATAGTATATTTAGGGCATGAGGGTTGGGGGGACTCTTTGAAGCTTGTACCAAATATGTGTTTCATGAAGCTGGAAAATGGCTGAAATTGTTCATGGTAAATTCTTTGAAGATGGCGGGGGTCTGATCCTTTTCATTCCTCAGGGTCTCATGCCTTCCAAGAGAATGAAGCTGCTGACTATAGGAAGAAATCAAAGAGGACACAGTATAGAAATGTGTGAACATTTACTGTGAACAAATCTATTGACTTAAAAAAAATCATAAGACATTATTATTTTTCATTCTAGTGCTTAGTCTAAATTCATGTTAATGACAATGAGTTAAGAAAAGGTTAAAGTTCCTTTACCAGCTGTTTTAGCATAATGGTTGAGTGTGTAAGACATTTTCAAAAGCTTTCAAATATTAAAAGTATTAGTGACTAAAAAAGTGAGCTTCAATTTTCTGGGACTTTTTTCTAAAGTCATCAGAATTTATTGAACACCTGCTATGCAAACAGTCTATCTCTAGATCATAAATAGATAAGTTTGATGTTAGTAGAGAAGAAGTTGAGTCATTGTAAATAAACTTGATGTCTAGCTGTTAACTTTACAACTGGATTTTATTTACTGAAGCCATTATTAAGGTTGGTGTTATGTAAGGTGCTATGCCAAATGTGGAACAGAGAGGAGGGAATAAGTATGCTACATTGACTTCAACCTGGGCAGTGTGCCAAGACTGTGACTTCATTTAATCCTTATGCCAGTTCTGTGTAGTACTCAATGTTATCACCATTTTGTTGATAAGGAATGTGGAATCAAGTGGTGAGATAATTTGCCCAAGACAGCAAGACAACATAGCTGACAAACAACTGGATTTGAACCTGTATCTACAGGATTCAGTGGCACTTAGCTCTCTAGCCAGTGTGGAGTGTAACTTGACAGACACATGCATTCATTCATTTATCCATCCATCCAACAAATGTTACAGAGCCACCTTTATGCTAGACTACGTAAGGAGAGGTAGATCTGAATTAATAGGAAATCTGAACTACATGATAATGTAATACATACTAACGGTACTTGATGACATTATTAAGAATGTATTTTTTAAAAATTATTTTGGTCTATAAGCTCAATACCTTTACTTTAAGAGCATACTTTGTGTATTTGGGGGGAATGTTTTTTTGAATTAAAAAACAGTTAGACACAAATTCAAAATTATAATAAATCATTTGTACTTAGCAAATCCATTTGAAAAATCACGTTTTATTGTTAAATTGTGATGTTGGCCCTGATGACTAAAAGAAGGTAAGCTTTTCTCTTCTTCCCACTTTCAGCGTGGTGTCTTCCCCATTCAGCCTCCTGGGCATACTGCCTGCATATTTGTTGTAACACCTCCCAGATTTCTAAGTAAATGAGATATGGATGGTGATGTTTTATTTACTTCACTAATTCTGAGTTAGGGCAGTCTAGATTAGTGAAATATACAGTATCAGAGTTAGAGAGCAAGAAGTAGGTTAACAGAAATACATGCAATTGTTGTCAACTAAAAATAAAATAAAACTTATAAATAGCAACAAAAAAGGAAATAAGGTAACAGGATCTCAGGTCTGAAGGTCTGCGTTTGAATGCAAATGCTTTGATTTAGGTAGCATTTTGCAAGATTCTAAATCTCTTTGAGCCTGGATTTCTTTATTGAATAGTGCTTATATCACATTGCTATGAGAATTAAAAGACACCATAGACATAAAAATGCTTTGCGAAGAGACTTAACAGTGTGAGATTGTGGAAAGATCTTTGTAGAATAATCACTATGGCAGTTAGCACCTCATGGTATCAGGTGTCAAATGAGGATAAGGGCGTTTAACATTGGGCTCAAGCGGTGAAGGAAGAGAAGTCTAGCTTTAGAGAGAGAATGTTTGTGTATAAAGGGGAAATAGTGTCAGTTTTTACCTATTTCTGACTGCTCAGTTTTTTGCCATTTCCAGGATGGGTACCAGGCATCCTGTAGCCAGTCTTCTGCTTCCGCTTCCAGCCTCTGGAGTTACCTTTAAGATGTCTCAGTGTGGCACCACACAGAAGTCCCCTGTTTGGAATCTTCCCTGTTTTCTGACCCATTGCTTCCTTCCAGCTGCTCTTTCACTCTACTTCACTCTGACTTCCCTCTGCTCTCCTCACCTCCCTGCCTCAGTCTGCCATCCTGATCACTGACTCAGGCTCTTCCTAGCAGTTAGGATTCCTAATTCTGGATCAATACCCCTCTTAGTTAGTCTCAGTTTTCCTTTACTCTTGCCATCCCTCTTTCCTGTATTCTCTTTACAAATCTCAATCACCTCACTACCAGAATGGAAAGAATGTTTTAATGATATGACAAGACAGAGGTAGGAAAGTGATGTGTCCAAGCAGTAACAAGGGTTCTATTGAGTAGAATGGCCAGGAGGTGAGGCCTGAATGGAGGGGGTTGACAGGAGGCCCTACAGGCAGTTTCAGAGGTTGACCCACCTGAGTGTCTAATGACAGGGTAAGTATAAACTCTACATTGTGTATGCTGAGAGCGTATCACCTATGTACCTGTGTGAAAGAGCATTTGGCAAGGTAAATAATGATAGATGAAAATAGTTCCATTTTATGGAGTCCTAAGATGGCAATGTACATGACCGGTATGGTGTTATCTCAGATAAATGGTTTTCTCAATCTGCAGACTGGAGATCAGGGTGTAACTGACTGAGTATCTCAAAGTCCTTTCCCCTGAACTCCCTTCTTTGCACACCAGTAACTGTGATGGTAGACAATTACCTCTTGTTTATCAGTGGGCTATAGGGGTCCTTTAGAAAAATACTATTAGAGAAAAGCAGCAGAGAGGAAGTCTGCAAATCAAGAAGAAAACAACCCACGTTTACTAGGAATAAAAATGTATGACTCACAGGGACAAACACAGAGGCAGACACCCCCTCGCTTTTTCTTTCAGACTTTCATATATGTGGTGGGAGTCCTCATAGCTTCTGAGGAAGAGCCTGGAGGATGAAAAATGAAGGCCTGTTTTTAACACTAGTACAGGTAGTATGCAGACCAAACAGTGTGTCCAGGCTTCCAGACCTGCCCCCAATGTTTATGTCCTTTACAGATGATCTGAATTATTTTAATGGTAGTTTCATCTAAGTAAATTTTACTCCTTTAAATGATGATGTTACAAAGATCATCAAAGATCAGCAGTTAGGAATCCTAACTGCTAGGAAGAGCCTGAGTCAGTGATCAGGATGGCAGACTGAGGCAGGGAGATGAGAGCAGAGGGAAGTCAGAGTGAAGTAGAGTGAACGAGCAGCTGGAAGGAATCTGTGAACTCTCTGGTTCTAGCATTCTCATTTTCCTCTTTCCTAAAATTTGTTCAGTGCTTTTGGTGTTACTTAAGAAAGTTAAACCATAGGGAGGAATTCTAAATGAGGGTGTATAAAAAGGTACTGTTACACCAGTGAGTCCTGGGCACAAGAGTTTCCTCCATTTATGAGGACTCTCCATCTGTGTGCCCTCTTAGGAAGGTTTCTGAATAGTTTGGGCAGTAGGGGCCTTGTGTTTCATAATTGTAAGTCTCTGTTTAATAATCTACGTCACATTGCATTTTAGTATTTGATTTGCTTTCTGTAATGTTTACTTTGGTGTTCCTGATTTTTTTGGTTTTATCAGCCACATTTTATGGATTATTTAAATAAGGCCTGTGATGGGGTGGGCAAAAAGAAAATGACACAGAAAGGGAGTGGCACCTTGACTTCATCTTCGAGCGTGTGTTCTCATGTGGAGTGTGGTGTTTGCAGGGTTCCCTGCACGTTCTGGATGATGCACAGAGGAGTGTGGTGATGCATGGGTGGCGCTCATGAAATTATCAGTTCTGCATATACAACTTGCTGTGTGACCTTCAGTAAGATATCACTTCATCTGGGGAGGGACAAGTTAATAGCAACAACAAAAACCACCACCACTACCCTGCCTGTCTGTTCCTCAAAAGATTGCTGAAATATTTAAAATTTGCTCTGAGTTATAAAAACAAGGCAGTAAAGATTATGTGTATATACATAATGCCCATATGTATACATGTATACATGTGTATATACACACATTTGCTGTTTACACTGAGACAGAGATCAAGTAAGCTGAACTTGACTTCTCCCAGTGGACTTGAATACTCCCACCACTTCCACAGGCCTGTAACATTGCACCTGTGTGGTCTTCATAGCTGGGGTCTTCTCCATCTCGGTTCTCTTCCCATTCAGAAATCATCTTTGGATCCTTCCTTGTTTTCCCTTCCCCATATCCCATCTCTCCATCACCTATCCTCTCAGCTCCTCTTTCAAAACCTATTTCAAATCCATCCATTTCTGCTATCACCCTTGATCAGACCATCATCAGCTTCTGTTGATTGCTTCTCTATAATTCATTTCCACCCAGTAGCCAGAGTCACCTTTCAAAAATGTAAAACACGTTTATGACAAGCCCTGCTTAAAACTATTGAGTGGCTTCTTGGGGCTGTTAGAATGAAATTCGGACTTCTATCCATGACCTACCTGGCCACCCCAGCTCTAGTCTACTGGTTACCTTATACACTGCACTCTAGCCAAGCTAGAAGCTTCAGTTCTTCAACTCACTATACTCTTTCTTACCTTAAGTATTTTTTAAATAGAATTTATCTTTAGAGCAGTTTTAGGTTCACAACAAAATTTAAGGGAAAGTATAGAAAGTTCCCATCTATCTCTACCCGCCCCCCATGCATAGCCTCCCCCACAGTCAACATTACTCAATAGAGTATATTTGGTATATTTGTTAGAATTGATGGACCTATATGACACATCATTATATGTAGAGTGAACAGAGGTCATAGTTCACATTAGGGTTTGCTTCTGGTGTTGTACATCCTGTAGGTTTGGAGAAATGTACAATGACATGCATTCACCATTACTGTGTGATGCAGACCAGTTTCGCTGCCCTAAAAATCCTCCATGCCCTGCCTTTTCATCAGTCTCTCTCCCTGATCTCTGGCAGCCACTGATCTTTTTATTGTCTTCATAATTTTGGCTTTTCCTGAATGTCATATTTGGAATTGTACAGTATGTAATATTTTCAATCTGGCTTTTTTCACCTAGTAATATGCATTTAAAGTTCCTCTATATCTTTTTATGACCTTAAAAATTTTGCTGTAGCTTTTTGCTCCACTTTACTTTAAATTTCTACCCTGTTTAACTAGGCTTTATTGTCACATTACCCTGTTGTTTTTTCTTCATAGCACTTAATTGCCCTCTGTTGTTTTCTTTTGTGTTTGCTTCCTTTCTCTCTCACTACAACTTAAGCTCATTTTAGAGTGGGGGGAGGGGTCTCACCTGTCTTATCCTGGGCTGTATCTCCAGTCCCTAGAACACTTACTGACAGATAGTAGGTGCTCGTAAATGTTTGAAGAGTTAAATGCATGTGTGACTTTAATATTAATTTTCTTTAGCTGCTTCTCTTCCACTTAGTTTTTAAGGTGATAAACTCTTTCTCATTCACTCTGCTCCAGGTTTTATTCAGAGGAAGAGGCAGAAATTCATGTTAAGTCACTGAGTCTGGGAATTATTTCTTGTTCACCTTTGGCTTCTGAAGCTCTCTGCTGGTTGTCTGCTGAGTTTAATGGGGCTCCAGGCGAATGGCAGTTTGGTAGCCTTGGGTGGGAATCAGTCACATCGCAAGAGAGAACAGAGGCAGTAGAAAAATGATTAAGGGAAAATAGCAGAAAAGTATGATTTAACATTTATTGAGTCATACATTGTACTCCAAAGCCGTGTATAACATAAAAAGCGAATTAGGAGACAAGTCAGATATAAAATGAACGAGCACACACAAGCACACAAATACTGCAGAGAGAAAGATGTTTTTTCAGATGCTTGCTTTCATTTACCAAACTGTAGTATTATCAAAAAATATAGGCTACTTCAGGAGAGAGAGAGTGCAGCCAGTGTTGTGGCCCAGTTGTGCTCTGTGGGGCACAGAGAGGCCTGCAATTTCATTACTAGTTTTTAAAGAAACTTTCTCTAAGGCTAGCACACTTTCAGGGAGGCCAAACCAAGTGAAGCTGAGTTAATGTTCTCATTAAAATGTTAAAGAGGCTTTATTCATGAACAACTAAAGCTGTAATTGCTTTATCCTTGTAAACTATGAAAATATGTGGGGATCTCTTACAGAGGCATTCATCCAGTCCCTCTGTCAGGAGGAGCTTTGATTAGCGGAGGGCTTGGCTGGATCTGGGGACTGGTAAGTGGCTGTGGCATTTCTCAGTGGCGGAGGTGGTGCTAAGGGATACACTATCATTCTGTCTTCATTCTGTAGATCTTGTTTTGTGAGCAGGGTTTGACAGTTTGATCTTGAATTCTAATTTGGAGGTCATATGAGAAATGAATGTGTGTACACATACGCAAACACATGTTAGGGAAGCAAGCAGGTGGTGGTGGTGGTTTTATCCTTTCCATAAACCATAGCTTATTGAGATGAGAGTTGAAGAAATAGAAATGTGCTGAGGTGCTGGTGAAGGGAATCAATCTGGTAAAGGCCCATCAATTACAAGGGGAGAAGGCACTTAGAACTGGCCTTGGGAAGTAACAGACTCACCCCCCCCCCCCCCCCCCCCACTCTTTGCATTCCCTTCATGCCCCAATGAGAAAACATAGCTGGGGAACTTTGGGCAGTGAATGCAGAGGGCAAGTACAGCTATTTTTTTTCCCCCGGGAATGTCTTATAAGGATGTTTTTAGACAGAGCTCTGAAATCACAGAGCTGTGGTTTTATATAGCTTGGAAACTATATGCTGGAAACCTCAAAATGAAATTTAAGGGGACAAGGTGAAAGCATAGAACCTTTTCCCTAATTCTTCATTATTTGAAAGCTTTGTTGAATAGTAACAATTCTAGGTCGCATGGTATGCAGCTGTAGTAATAAAAGTAGTATCTAGGGATTGCTTTACAATAGTGTGCATGTGGGGGAGTATCTCTTCTTCATTTATTCTAGGTTTATGGCTGAGCCTCCTCTTAAAAAAAGGTAGACTAATACGAGAGAAGCATACACATGTACTTAATATAAACTTTATATGACAGGGAAGCCTTCATAAGAAAATAAGGATCTGATTAAAAAGTTAAACTCGTGTGCTTTTATGTTAGGTGATGAAAAAGTGGATAGTCATAGAGAAATAGGATTTGATCAAGGGAGTATGATCTAATAGTAATAAAATAGAGGACATTTACCAAGATCTATTTGGATTCTTCTTGGCATCTCTTTGGGACTGTTCCTCTGTGTATAGGGAAGAGTACCTTTCATGACAGGATCTTAATGATATGCTTCAGGGAGAAGGGTCAGGAAAGAGAGGAGAGAGAACATCCTGGCTCTGCTGTTTTCTCTACTGCTAAGATTCTATATTTGTGGGCAGCATATCCTGAACCTCATTAATAGTTATGTTTCTTTTTTCTACTGTTAGGTTTTAGATATTTTACCTTTGGTTATATTTAAATTAAAATACATATGTCCTAGAGCTGTCAACATTTTTTCTTCAAAGGCTCAAATCCTATTTAGATGTGAGTGCAGGGTATTTGTTAAAACTGCCTTCTTTCCAAGGGGGCTACAGAGTTGAAAGTTAATACAGGAGGTTCTTTCTCTACAGGATGCCCTATCAGGGGTCCTCAAACTTTTTAAACAAGGGGCCGGTTCACTGTCCCTCAGAAGGTTGCAGGGCCAGACTGTGGGCCCTGGGGCAAGTCAGCTGCTGAGCAGGACAGGCAGTGGCAGTTAAAAACACCCGGTGGGCAGGATAAATGTCCTCAGGGAGCCACATGTGGCCTGCGGGCCATAGTTTGAGGATACCTGCATGTTGCCCCTCAAGTTGCCATATATAGAGAAAATGGGAAATTATAGCTAAATATACCTTATTTACAAAATATTTCTTAAAAAATTTGTATAAAATATTTACAAAATACTGTCTGCATGTTGGCCACATCTTTGTAAAATTTTGTAAGGAACATTTTGTAAAGGTACATTTATCTATAATACTCTATTTTACCTGTGTATGGTGACATTAGGGATGACCTTTGGGACATCTATAATTAATTGAGTAGATTTTTCTAAAGTGTTCTGGCTCAGCGCCTGTGGCTCAAGCGGCTAGGGCACCAGCCACATACACCTAAGGTGGCGGGTTCGAATCCCCAGCCTGGACCTGCCAAACAACAATGATGGCTGCAACCAAAAAATGGCCGGGCGTTGTGGCGGGCACCTGTGGTCCCAGCTGCTTGGGAGGCTGAGGCAGGAGA
>NW_003852438.1:1730331-1744810 GCF_000181295.1 Otolemur garnettii | reverse complement strand
AGTGCTGTGGTATCCAGCTCACAGCAACGTCAAACTCTTGGGCTTAAGCGATTCTCTTGCCTCAGCCTCCCGAGTAGCTGGGACTACAGGGGCCCATCCAGCTGTTTTTTTATTGTAGTTGTCATTGTTGTTTAGCAGGCCCAGGCCCGGCTTGAACCCCCCAGCCTCAGTGTATGTGGCTGGTGCCCTAATCACTGAGCTATTGCCAATTTGGGAAGTTTCTTTGTGCTTTGCTCAAGAAATCTTAGTGGGTCGTGATTAGCTCTTAATTTCCCAGTATGTCTCAGAAAACTTTGAAGACATGTAATGGTGTTATGAAACCTTCAGTAATAATAGGGCATGTACACAAAATTGTGGGAACAGGGGTTTTGACTCATTAATGCTGGCTTCTGTACTTTTTGAGAACTTTTGTCTGCTTTTTAGTTTTTCCATTTTCTCATTTGCTATCACAGTGCTAGTGGTCACATCTGATGGCTCAGTGTCCCTGCACAACCATGCTAGCTCTCAGAGGCAAGTTATATTCAAGACCGTATATTGGCCTTATGATTACATGGCAATGCCAAAAACCTAGAGAACATTTTTTGGAAGTGTATCAGTATGTAATAAGTGTTTTCCTCCAATTACTTAATTCTGTTTTGTTGTAAGGCTCATATTAATTGGTCTATTGATAGATTAATTAACTCATTCACTTGTCATGTATTTTGGGAGCACATATGCTAGGGACATGTACCTTATCTAAGGATTGGTATAATTTGGTGGGCAAATCATGTTTGTCTGCAGAGTTTTGCTGATAGTTCCCAGGTTAAATATAAAAGAGTTAAATATGAGTACCTTGGGGAAACCAAATTGCTTTTTGCAATACAAAGACTGAGTGTGAGATTGCCATATCACAGCCTATGCTATAAAATTCACTATAAGTGCATTTCACATGGGAAATGGTACCAGACATTTTATATATTATAATAATCTTCATATATTTATTAAGCTGTAACGTATAAGGCTTCCTGATGGGGTGTTAAATGAGGCACTTTGTGGGCTGCGCTGGGTCTTTGTCAGGAAGCCCTCTGTCAACTCCTGCCTTGCTACTCATCTGGTAAAGAAGCATGTTTCAGTCATTCCAGGAGGATTTTGGGGAACTGCACAAAGAGGGACAGGGCTAACAGAGGGATTGGTTTCATGGTGGGTTGAAAGGAATGCACTTAGGGAAAACCAGGGATAGAATCAAACCCTTCACCCAGTATATTTAACATCTTTATATCCTTTCTGTGCAGCAGCTAAGTACTCCAGAATTGTTGTACATTTTAGGAAATGCTAGATTACTGCGTTTTAGAAAGTTTGTTTTTCCTCTCAACTGTTGACCTAGCAGCAAGTTAGGAGAATGTGAGAACTCCGGGTATTACAATAGAACAATCCAGGAGTCTAGTAATTTTCCTGTTTTCTCTCAGGTGTATGTTTTGGGAGGACTGGCTGTAAACCAATAATGGAGATTCTACTCTAGGAAGGGAAAGAGAATGTAGAGAAGGGGGATAAATACATGGGGATGTTAGTGAAGAAAGGAGAAAGGAGACAAAGGAACAAGGGCAGGAAGGTCTTTGGTTGTCCTACCTTCCCTCCCTTCTCTCCTTCTTGCAAATGGAAAGTGTGAAAATGGAGGCAGATTGAAAGGGGAAAGAAGAGATTTGAATTAGAGATAGGTGGGCACTGGAGGTAGTAAAGGAGAAGGAAAATGAGTCAGAGAAATCAGCAAAGTGAGGGGGAAGAAGACAGGAGAAGAACTATTCAAATGCAGGTAGAAGAGAGAGGCACAAAGAAGGGAGTGCACACTTTGGTCACACTGAGAGTTTCAATTGCTCCCAGTGGGCATCTGCCAAATAGCCAGTGTCCCTTGCTGAAGACATTTTCCTGACTTTTGTATTAACTTTAATGCAATTCTCTTTATGGTCCCTGTACTGCTGCTTGCACTTTCATTGACACTCTGTGTGATCAAATACCAAATGTGGAGACACAGTTCTGTTATCCCTGGCCCCTTGGAGTCTATAGCAGACTTCTGAGTCAGTGCTCCTTGCTTTTGATGTTTGCCAATCCTCCTTGTCTACAGGTAGGAGAGTTGAAAGGGAAAAGAAATGTTCCTAAGGGCTGTCACGTTTATAGCTCATGCATACGAATATTCAGAGGAGCTAAAAAAAAACCTTATAAAATCACAATCCAATATTTTTTTGAAGTAAGATGACTCTTTCATTGCTGGTCTGATTACTTGCTCTAACCCAACTCCATACTTATTATACCTGTACATGAGGCTGCTTTTTGAGAGATCTTTGCTACTTTTTTTTTTAAAGACTCAGCTAAGGAGCCCCTCCTAATACCCCAGATCTGGGCCAGGTGCTTTCTAAGTGGACAGTAGTCCCCTCCCCTGCCTCTGGCTTCCTGGGCTGACTTTCCCTGTTAGAGATACCATGCCATGTGACTCATGTCCTTCCACTTTGGACTCTTTGCACAATAGTGGTCATTATTGAGCACCTGATTATGGAGTGAATACTGTCTCTGATTAGTGTCTATAAGGCTGGTCTTTTGCGTGTAAAATAAATATTCTAGAACTGGCTATGGTTTTAAATATCAGTTTGTAGTTAGACTATAAGTTCTGTAAAAAAAAAAGGGGATTTAGCCGGCTGTAAGAAGTTTCTAGAGAGTTTGATAGGATTTTTGTTCCAAACTCATAAAACTGTAATCGAACAATTGTGATTCCATTGTGTGCTGGATATCAGAGGATGGTCTTGAGTTCTGGGCAAATGGTTTCTTGTGATACTAGTAATCACAGGTCTTAGCACAAGGCACTTTAAAACCATGCTTCTCAGACTTCAGTATGCATAGGAATCCTTTGAGTATCATGTTAAAATGCAGATTCTGTTGTGGTTGGGTCTTGGGTGGGTCTCAGATTTTGCACTTCAAACTTCTGGTAAGGCTGATGATGATGATTCTTACAGATGTCCCTGAAACACACTCTGAGTAACAGGGCTTTAAAATACTTCTTAGAAAATAAAGTAGGAATTTATTCCATGGAAATATATAGCTACACTTTATCATTTGCAGATAATTTTTCTGAGAGAAAACTTCTAAATAGCTTTTCTTTCAATTTGAGCATTTGAAAGAATATTCTACACTTAAAAATAGTACATCTGATACTGGTCAGCCCCCTAAACTGCTTTTTAATGATATTGTAGGCTACACTACCCTTAGTTAATATGTAGCTTTATTTATTTAGGCGTTCTTAGATTTGGAAGGCCCTGGCCCCTACACTTGCCCTGGTGTAACTACTTTAGCAACAAAACTAATTGTCTTTACTATTCTTTGGGAGGAAAAATGCTGTTTAGAAGACTGAGAGTTCGAAGGCTGTATTTATGGTAAGACCTTCACATTTATTTATTATTACCAAGTTAGTACTGTGCAGAAACCTTCTCTAAGGGTATTCAATTGTAATGGCTAGAAGCGGAAAGGGCAGCGTTTAGCTCTATAAGCACAACCTCATGTCTGCTTACATATGTTCCATCAGCTCTCTGAAATTGATGTTTGAAGTTTTTTTTCTAACAAGATGGCCTTTATTTTACAGGTCCTTTGCAGCTGGCATGATATCATATTTATAACGCATGGAGAAGAGAGAGCTCACCGTGCTCAGGTAAAGGGATGTTGTGTGCTGTACAGGGCTAACAGGTTGGTTGTCACTGTATGGGAAGGGATTTAGCCTAATATACTATTGACATCATTCTCTTATGTGTGTCTTGCTCAGTCATGCTGGGGTTCAGAGAGCCTGTGGGGGAAGATCTCAATGAACTAACATGCACCTGGGGATATCTGCAAAGGTCCTATGATGGGGCTTATGCAAACAACCAGGTGTTGCTACCAGTTTAATGACTGTAAATAACCACTTTAAGAATTGGCTGCTTGAAATCTCTTTCCAATTTCTACAAAGTATACATGGAATTGTTACTATTGTTCATCTTTATTACTTTGTCAGAAGGCTTTTACTATTTCAACATTTATGTCAATAAATGTGAACATGAACACTGAAGATTTCTAATTGAAATTTCATCTCTCTCCCTTTATCTGAAGTTATCCTACTAAATTTCCTTTGCATTTTCTTTTTAAATAAATACATGTTCCACAACTTTGAATTTGCCCAATTCGGTCACCAAGATTAATTTTCCATTAACCTTTGTTGCTTCTGTGTTTTTTTCTTTTTCCTAATCATCTTTTTAGAGGATTAAACAGTCTCTATTAGGTTGGTCTCTCTTTAGGGTATGAACCTTCTTTTTTTTGGATGACCTTAGGTTTTTCTTTTATTTTAACTTTTTTTTTTTTTTAAATAGATGAGGTCTTTGTTGCCCAGACTATCACAAACTGCAGCGCTCAAAGGATCCTCCCACCTCAGCCTCCTGAATAGCTGCAACCACAGGCACATGACATTGCACTGGCCCTCTTATGGGGTTGATAGAACTGATATGAATGATGTTGATCTATAGTGGAGTGACTGAATCTGGCCCATTAACTGAGCCTTTGGAGGTAAACCCGCGCTAGGAGCAGTTTTGTTACTGAGAATGTTTCTTTTGTGACCCAGTCTGTATTAGTTTCCTCTGACCGCCTTAACTAAGTACTACAAACTGGCTGGCTTAAACCAGAAATTTGTTGTCTCAAGTTCTGGAGGCCATAAGTCTGATTAAGTTATCAGCAGGTTTGGTGTCTTTCTTGCCTTCTGGCGGTCACAGGCATTTCTTGACATGTATGTGGCATTCTCTCTGTCTCTTTATACTGTCTTCCTTCATGTGTATCTCTCCTTCTTCAAATTTCCTTTTCATAACTCGACCTCATGATCTCATCTCAACGTGATCATCTGCAAGAATCCTATAAAGTCATGTCCACGTGGACAGGACGTCAAGACTTCAACATCATCTTGGGATCCACAATTGAACACATAACACTACTTAAGCCAGTGTTTTTCAAACTTTTTAATCTCACAGCACAATTGAACCTATAGTTAAACTTTTGCGGTATACTGAAATTATGTTGATCAAAAAAAGAATATACTTACTGTGCTTTGAACTTCTTTTGAAAATGTAATTAATGCTCTTTAAAAATTTTTGCAGCATACCAGTTGAAAATCACTGATCTAAAGGAAGGGGACAGGCATACTTTATCTTATTGTGCTTTATATTATTGAACTTCACAGCTGGTGTGTTTTTACAAATTGAAGGATTGTGGCAACCTGTGTTGAGCAAATCTGTTGGCATCATTTTTTTCAATAGCATGTGCTCACTTTGTGTCTCTGTGATGGTGTTGTTTAGCAATAGAGGATGTTTAAATTGTTTTTGTGGGCATAATGGCATTACATACTTAATAGACTATAGTATAGTGTAAGTGTAATTTTTATATGCACTGAGAAACCAAACAAATTGTGTCACTTGCTTTGTTGGGTGATATTCACTTTATTGCAGGCATCTGGAGCTGAATCTGTAAGATTTCTGAGGTACACCTATAGTTAATTCCTCTAAATATCCCTCTAAAAATCTAGCACCGTGCCTGCTGCTTAATATTTGTTGAATGAGTGAATGGCAAAGACTGTGGTCAAGTTGAATTTGAAAAAGCAAAGTGCAGGGACTGGAAGTGGGCGGGTATAATTCCAACCCTTGTCTTTGGTGAACTTTTACTTTCAGGATAGTCCAAGTTAAGTATCATCCTAAGTGAGATAAGAGTTTTCCTTTGAAAGTAATTGCAAGTGGGGTTTTTATAAAATAACAGCTCTCTGTGTGAGCCAGTCCTGCTGTCTTTGCTGGCATCTCAGGCTGAACTGCCAATTTACATGCCTCCTTTATCAGTACATCAAGATATCTTTCCAGCTAATTCAATACCATTTAAATCATACTTAGCTAGGCTTTCCTTTCTTTCCAGCTGCATCACTTTGCACTTATTAAATTTAACGTTCTGTTCCCTGGCTTTAATCACTAAATGCTATCCTGAAATAGATCTGCCCTAATCGCGTCTTCTCCCTTCTTTATGCTTCTATAGCTCAACATTATTAGAAGTTATCTGTTGAGTGTTCAGATTTGGATGTTGATAAAATATTAGGATACCGGTCTCAAGGTAGTAGTTAAATGATCTGTTCTTTAGAGATGCTTATTTCAGAAACCCTTATTTCCTGTTGAGGTAGTGCTTTCTGGCCACAGCTACTTTTACTTCCAGGAAAGATTTCCATTATAACAGCAAATGGAAGCCTCCTGCTGAGAGGACTCAGAGGCCAGGGGCACATCTCCTCCAGAGAGTGAGGTAGGTCTCTTCGGGAGCCTTGTGAATTCTTTTAAGCCCCTAGGTCAGTGCTGTGAGGAGCTGCTCTAAGTAGGCTGACTAATGTCTATATACTCACTGTGTGGGTCAGCCTCAGGCCTCTGGGAGGTCTGTGCTCCAGGCACATTGGAATCAGTTAGTGATAGGCCTTCCCAGCCCCTCAGGAGCTTTTGTGTTCCTGGGGGTGGGGCTGCAGGTTTTCCCTTGGCCAAGAGATAGCATTGGGTTAGACAGCACTGGATTTATAAGGTGATGACAGGCTGTAGAAAATGAAAATAAAAATTCATTTTAGCATTTTTCACTGCAACATTAGTCCTAAGAAGATTGGTAAATCAAACAGCAGATATTTATGTCATCATGTGCAAGGCACGCAGGTACAGTTTTGCCAAATGCCATGTGTGGATGTATAACTTTATCAGGCGTCTCCACTGCTTACTTTTCTTTTCCATTTTGTTCAAGAGCTTACTACCCTCGATGAGAGGCCTCCTGTAACCTTTCACCTGAACTCTCCTTAGGCAGTTTGTGAGGATGTCTGAAGGGCTTCATTAAAATTGAAACAATTTATTTGTTTTGGCCAAACAATGATCAAATCTGAGTGATGATGGCACAGCCCTTACTTGACTGCAGGTAGGGCCCAGTGAGCAATTACGTTCTGGTAATTAAACTGTCCTGAAATTGCGAGTGAAGTACTCTGTGTGTGTATTTCCATGGTTATAGCATTTTAATGAGTCTTATTTTAATAACTAAGTTATTTTATGTATATCTAATATTTCTTTATTTTTAAAGGGAAAATAACGAAGAAATAAAACGTCAAGCACCTTGAACACTAATGACTAGTTTACTGTTGTTGCTTCTGCTTTGTGTTTTCCAATTTCATTTATCTTACATTTCTGAAAACTCAGTTATAAGACTGTCATGAAATTGATGATAATTTATCCATTATTAAACTCTGATTTTATGTCCCCAGGTTAGTTAATAACCTGGCAGATTTTTTAGATCTCTAGAATAAGAGTATATTTATGATAACATGGAAGATATTTTAATTAAACAAATTATACTTTCAATCAAAATTCTGTCAGACTTTCTCAGAATTTTTTTTTCACATGAATGAGTTAAAATATGAATCTTAGTCTCTGCTTTCTCTGGGTTCTTCTGCCTCTTTCTCTCTCTCTAATGCTTCTTTGTTTCATTTATATCTGTGAGTTTATGTTCAGTGCTTATGATCTGATAATATAAAAGTTATGAAGAACAGTGGCTTCTGACAGGAAACTCAGAAGCTTGATGCTCTTTTCCGTGTATTCTCTCCTCCACATTTAGTTATCACTAAGCTCTGTTAACTTTCTGAAATTCTTTCATATTTTTACTGAACTTTTCTTTTTGATCTGTGACTACCCTTTTCTAGGATTTTCTTTTGTTTGTTTGTTTCTTCATATGACTATTTAGTTTGGTCATTTATTTGTTCTCTCTCCTCCCCCCCCCCTTTTTTTGAGACGGAGTCTCTGTCACCGTGGCATCATCATAGCTCACAGCAACCTCAAATTCTTGGGCTTGAGCAATCCTCTTGCCTCAGCCTCTTGAGGAGCTGGGACTACAGGCACCCACCATGATGTCTGGCTAGTTTTTCTATTTTTAGTAGAGATGGGGTTTCACACTTGCTCAGGCTGGTCTTGAACTCCTGAGCCCAGGAAATCCACCTGTCTTGGCCTCTCACAGTACTAGGATTACAGAAATGTGTCACTTTATTTATTTGTTCATTTGTTTGTTTGTTCATTCATTCATTCATTTATTCTTTTGACATGCACCAAAGATTTTTTTGGGAAAAATGTTAAGTATATTATAATTTAGGTGGGAGATAGTTATGCACAATGCATTGCTATGATGGTGCTATAGATTAAATATATCTTTCATACAGGAAACAGAGCAACTGAATGAGCTTGGGGACATAAGAAATTGCTTTATATTAAGATTCTATCTGAATGGAGATTGTAGTAAGTAGAAAATTGCCAGGCAAATCAGTATGGTGGGGAGAAAACATTTCAGAGGAGACAGAGAGTGGGTTGGCAGAGAGGTGAGAGGGACGAGGCATGCTTGTGTGTGTTCCATGTTGTTTGGGTGTTGCTGGAGCATCAAGTGGGAAGAGGGATGTGAAGCTAGGGGAGGCTCTGCAGGAAGAAGGAGATCAGTTCTGACAGTCCTGTGACATGTTGCTGAGGCTTCCTTTCTGTCTCAGTTCTGCAAATTGCACTTGCCTTCAGTTCATTCCACTCTGTGTGAGGAGGATGACTGTTAAACAGTGCTTATATCCTGACAAACCCCTCCCCGGTGACCCTTGCTCTGGTCTCACTGCTTCCAAAGGGAGTTCAGGTCTTTTTCCTTCTCCTATTTACTCTGTTAAATCATTTGTGTATGCTTCTTTTATACAATTTGTTACTTTCCTCTCTTTGCTTCCATTCTTAAAATCCTCCTATCCTTCAAGATCTTACTGAAATTCATAGCCTTCAAGAAGGCTTTTCTCTACTCATGAGCGATTTTACCCTTTGCAAATTCCAGGAGAATTTTCAACGGATTTCTCATTTCACAATTTTCATCTGCTTTTTTCTGTCACGAGTTATTTTTATAATGCTCTTAACCATGTAGAAGGGCTACCCGCATGTTGAGGGAAGGGCTACTTACCTTTGAATGCTCTTTATGCTGAAAGTGAAGCTTCTTGCATGCAGTAGACACTGCACTGTTTGTGAAAAGAAGGGAAGGAAATGGAATCCCTTTAATTTGTAAGGCTATTACAGAGGTGGAACTGAGGGATTGATTGATTGTCATGTGGAAGAGGGAGTAGTTAATATAATCTCCTGACTGAAATACTTGCAGGGCAGAATTATGGTCAGTAAAAATGGAAGGACTGTGTTCAACAAAAGGCAGAAATATGTACAGAAAAGAGATCCCCTTTAAAAATCAGCTAAACTACCATAAGGTTTGGGCATGGGATGAATACATGTAAGAAACATTCAGCATATATGATTGTCTTTGACAGTGAGTAACAAATGGCATAGCAGGTAAAAGCACCTATATTACATTAGGAAGCTCTGCATTATTATATAAAGTGGCCTCTGGAAAACTTGATTCAATTTCAGACTTCTCAGTTACAGATCTGGAGACAATCACAAATTCAGAAATATATTTATGAAACTCTGTTGCCACTGAGCACAAAAGACCATAATCCTATTACCTGTGATTTTTAAAGGGGCAAACATGAGTAACTGAAAAGAGATATTGATTAAAGAAGCAATATGAACAGGAATAATGGAATTAAAGTAATTGAGGCAATATTGGGCCTAATGGACCTTGTTCTCTTAATGCCTTTCTTCTGCTCTTGTATTGAGTTGGTCCCAAAGTCGATTGAGCTGTGTGCACAGAAAGAGGAGGACATGATGGAGGCATTACTATTGTTGTCTATAAAAAAAATCAATCTGTTGTTTTTACAGAAGAACATCAGTCACTCTGTGAAATCAATTAACTGGAATTTTTTACATTTGGCTTTTAAGATAATGAGACAAATGATGAGAAAAGACTGTATGCCTTGCACATAGTAGATCCTCAGTAGATGTTTCTCGAATTGAAAACCAAAGGATATCATGGATTTTGTTCAAAAACTATTTCCGTGTAAGTTCTTTTATCAGTATTCATTGAGTTCTATTCCTTTTACTTGACTGCCTATATTTATAGTATTGTAAATGTGGATTACTCAGTTTCATTGATTCTTGCTCTAAAGTGAGTTCTGTCACATTTTTACTGCCAGGAAGTCCAGCTTCATATGACCTTGGATATCTGAATTATTTAGTGTGTTAACGGTTTTCTGTGACCAGACTGCCCTATACAGCATTGGCAGATTATATTTTTTGAAATACCACTTTTATGACATTAGTCTCGATTCAGAAAACATCAGTGTTTCTTCCTTGTCTACAAAGTTATAGGCTCATTATCCTTTAGAGCTCTTTCTCTACTAAGGGCTTTTGTATTTAGACTTATGCTGCTGCCTGTGTGCATTTCACCACCATCCATGTCCTGCCTAGACCCAATGGGGGAAATATATTTGTCTCTCTACTCTGCTATACTGCTTTTGATCACACATAATCTTTGCTTGTATATCCATCCAATTAAAGTCAGTTCTGCTTCAGGCAATAGTTACAGTGTTTAAAACTGTACTTTATCAAGTACTTATGGTCAAACCATTGTTACTGCTCAAGCTATTTCTAACCTGCTTGGGAAGCCTGCTGTTTTCTACAAAGAAAATATTCATTTATTTTTAATATTTTATGTTTTTGGAGAAGAGAAGCAAGTTGGCAGAGTAGAAACACCCTGTGTGCACTGCTCTGCAGGAAAAGATAGAAAGTTGCAGGTGGCTGCCCACCTATAGATGGTCCTCTTGGAAAGAGCACTGTGAATCATCAGAGAAGCAATAAGGGACATTCAGAGTTAAGGAGGTAGTGTTGGGTGATCCACTAAACATGATCAGAAGGTACCTGGAGAAGGCATCCACACATGAGGAAGGATGGAGGAGAGAATTCTTGGGCACCGTGCTATCCCTGTGGGTGCTGTGTCCCAAGTTGTAAGGGAACTCCACCATGAATGAAGACCTCTGGATTGATCGGGGAGCTGCTTAGAGTTTGTGCAGTAACACCCAGCCTGAGAGTGGGCGCAGTAAGGACCTGGTGGCTTTTATTCCTGTGTTACTGCAACTGATGCCATCTGATCCCTCAGCTCCAGAGTGCTAGGTCTACACAGGGATCCGCTTTGCTACAGCCACCCTCTAATTACCCAAGCATGGCCAGGGAGGGAGCAGGGAGAGTGGACACTCCTGTGTCCCTGTGATGAGGAGCCAAGTCCCCATGGCAGATCTGAATAGACGGGGTGTCACAAACACCACCTGAGAAACCTGCAGCAGCTGCCTCCATGGGACTAAGACAGAAGGAGAGTCGTGGATCTTCAGCAGCTTGGCCCCACATCCTCGACTCTGTGATCCCCAAACTGCCACTTAGCTTTGTTCTACACTTGAGGTTTGTGTATTGTTGACTGTCCCTGAGGCTCCAGCACCATCACTGGGTCATGCAGTTCCTTTCCCAAGTATCCAAATCCCAGGTTCCCTTGTTGCCCTCAGGCTCAGCAGCACTTTACTGAGCCTTCCCTGCTGTTACTGGGCCATATGGTTATGCCCTTAAGGTTCCAGTGCCACTGCTGGGCCCCATGACCATACTGGGAGACTATCTTGCTACTATTGGGCTTGAAACCCCACCTCTAAGGGGAAGTACTACAGCTAGCATTACAGCTTTGGCTCCACAGCTGTCCTGCTGTTGTCAGGCTCTATAGCCCCACATCCAAGGCTCTAGTGTCATAGTTAGGACCTGCATACTCAACCCTGAAGCTCTAATGCTGCTTCTGGGACCTGTGTTCTCACTCTAGGACTCCCACCATTGTCTAATGGGAGCTGTCCCTGTGATCCAACAGACCACTAATGACCCTCTAGCCTTGAGCTACTATTACATCTGGACCTGGTTGGATCAAACACCTCAAGCCCCAGCACTCAAAGCCATTGCTTAGTTAGCCTTGCATAGCTGCTACTGTCACCACCACAAGGAGATCAAGGCAGAGCAATCACTGGCAACACCAATCTCTGCGGAGATGGACTCACCCAGACTTCAACCTCAGCTTCCAACAGTAGCATGGAGAACCATCTACTACTCTGCACAAAGATTATTAAGCACAGGCTTGGACTGTGACTATCGCAGGGGAATGAGACAACACAGATAACTGTATTACAGTCTTTCAGTGCATATGCCCCTCTCCTGCTAGGCCAGTCTTCCAGAGCAGGTCACAAAAGTACCATCTAGGGACCTTTCCTTCTTCTCACTAAAGAGAGGAATTCCCAGCAAAGGAGAACAGGTGCACTGCAAACCTATTTGCCCTGAGTTTGAGAGAAGAGGTTTCAGATGAGAAGAAATCAATAAAAGAACCATGACAACATGGAAAAAAAATCATGCTAGTTTAAGAACCCTAAGGGATCACAATGATCCACAGCAGTAGACCCCAACCAAAAGGAAATTGTCAAAATGTCAGAAATGGAATTTAGAATATGGATGGCAAATGAGATGAATGAGATTGAGAGAAAGCTGAAAATCAACATGGAGAAGCCAACAAAATGTTTCATTATGTCAGTGAAAATAGTAAGTCACTTAAGTGGTAGATACCATGTGAAAAGATATAACAATTTAAATGAAAGAATTGTTTAGGAAATTTCATAATACATCAGAAAACTTCTACAACAGATTAGGCAAAAGAAAGGATTTCAGAATTTGAATACAAATTTCTTGAATTAACCCAATCAGTAAAGGATGTGAAAAAAAGAATAAAGAATAGTGAACAATCACTCAGAAATATGGAACTATATGAAGTCAATTAATATATTAATTATAGGTATGTATGAGAGAGAAGAAGAAAAAGAAAAAATTGTGGAAAATTTATTTGAAGGAATTATTATGGAAAATTTCTCTGGCATCTCCAGAGATTTAGATACCTAGATAGAACAGGATGATCAAACTCTGGGAATATTTTTACCAAATAGGACATTGCCAAGACACATAGTAATCAACTTGGTCAAAGTCAAAAAGAAGGAAAAATTATATAAGCAGGAAGATCACAGCAACAGATGTACAAAGGAGAACAAGTAGACTTATCAGTGGAGACCTTAGAAGGCAGAGGGATTGGGGTCCCATTTTTAGTTTTCTTAAACAGAATAGTTGTAAACAAAGAAGTTTGTTTCCAGACTTTTGCAAACAGGCAAGCACTAAGGGAAATTGTCACTACTAGACCTACCCAGTGGGAAATTCTCAGAACTGTATTATACATGGAACAAGGCAATAGATACCCATCAGTGTAAAGACACCCAAAAGTTAAAGCTCACAGTTCTTATAAATCAGTGTTGCATGAGAGAACAAGATAGCATCTAATGTGATAACAGAACAGTATCCCACATATCAATTCTAACACTGCATGTGAACAGTCTTAATGTCCCACTTAAAAGATATAGACTGGCTTAATGGATGAAGAAGCAAAACCTCAAGTACATGTTGTCTCCAAGAAACACACTTGTGAAGATTCACACAGACCCAAGATAAAAGGGATGGAAAAAAATATTTCATACACATGGAAAACAAAGCTGAGTAGTTATAGCCAATCTTAGATGAAATAGACTTTTTATAGTTACAGTGGTAAAAACCATGACAATAATGGCCATTACATAATGGCAAAAGGAAAAATTTAACAAGAAAACATAGCAATCTTAAATATGCATGTAGGAGCTTCCAGATTCGTAAAGCAAATTCTACTGGAATTAAGCAAAGAAATACACAGTAAAGTAATAATTGCTGGCGACTTCAATACTCCACTTACAAGGCTAGACAGATCATTGAAAGGAAAAATCAATAAAGAAGTACTAGATTTAAATAGGACTCTAGAACAAATGAATCTAATAAACACTTGCAGAATATTCTACTAAAAAACTGCATATATAATATATTTTTCTTGTCAGAGCATGGGAAATTCTCCAAGATTGATCATATCTTAGATTAAAAAATAAGTCTTGGCATAATTTTGATTTTGTATCTTCTTAGACCACAGTGAAATAATATTAGAAATAAATTCCAAGAGAAACAGTCAGATCTGCACAAAGTCATGGAAATTAAACACTTTGCTATTCAATGATCCTTGGGTCAATGCTGAAATTAAAATGGAAATCAAAATACTCCTTGAACTAAACGACAAAGGGAACACAAGCTACAAAATCTACTGGATATAATAAAAGCAGTCCTAAGGGGAAAGTTGACAGTCTATAATGCCTACTCCAAAATTAACAACCCAACCTCACTTTGGAAAGAATTGCAAACCAAACCTAAAGGCAGCAGAATAAAAAGGAATAGCAAAGCTCAAAGCAGAACTAAACAAAATGGAAACAAACAAAACAATACAAAGGATCAATGAAACGGAGTGTTTACTCTTAAAAAAATAAAACAGACTTCTAGCCATAATAACCAGAAATAGAAGAGAAAGGACTGAAATAAACTAAATCAGAAATGAAAAAGGAGATATTACAACTGATACC
>NW_003852438.1:1728060-1730151 GCF_000181295.1 Otolemur garnettii | reverse complement strand
TAGGAATGCAAAATATCATTCATGCATGCTAAGGAAACCTCTATGTCACATAAACTAGAAAATGTAGAGGAAATTGATAAATTCCTGGAAACATACCAACAACCTTTTAAGACTTAATCAGGAAGAAATGTAAATTTAGAATAGACTAATAGTGAGCAGTGAGATTGAAGCAGTAAGAAAAATATCCCAACAAAATAAGCCCTGGATTGGACAGATTCACAGCCAAATTATACCAAACCTACAAAGAACTGGTACCTATCCTAACAAAATTATTCTATAACACTGAGAAGGGGGTCTCCTCCCTAACTCATCCTATGAAGCCAGTATCACCTCAGTATCAAAGCTATGAAAGGACACAAGAAACCAAAACTGTAGATCAATATTACTTATAAACATAGATGCAAAAATCCTCAAGAAAATACTAGCAAACTGAATTCAACAGCATATGAAAAAGATAATCCACCATCATCAAGTGAGTTTTCATTTCAGTGTTGCAAGGATTGTATAACATTTGCATATCAATAATCATGATTCACCACATAAACAGAAGCAAAAGCAGACCATATGAGCATCTCAGTAGATAAAGAAAAAGAATTCTGTAAAATTCTTTACTCTTTCATGGTAAAAACCCTTAACAGACCAGGCATAGAAGACCATACATCAACACTGAAAAGCCATATATGACAAACCCACAATCAACATCGTATTGGGTGGGGAAAAGTTGAAGGCATTCCCCCTAGGAACTGGAAAAAGACAAGGATGCCCACAGTCACCAGTTGTATTCAACATAGTAGTGGAAGTCCTAACCAGAATAGTTAGGCAAGAGGAAGAAAAAAAGGATATCCAAATCAGGAAAGAGGAGGTCAAACTATTGCTTTTTGCTCACAGTATTATCTTGTGTCTGGCAAACCCTAAACACTCTACCAAAAGACCTCCTGGATTTGATGGATAAATTCTGCAAGGTCTCATATTGATTAGCAGAGTCAAACAATGATTGCAAAATCATTGTACACAAATCAGCATTTCTATATACTAATATCAGTCAAGCTGAGAGTTATGTCTAGGACTAAATACCATTTATAATAGTTATAAACAAAGAAAATAAAATACCTACTAGTATATTAAACTAAGGGGATAAAAGATTTCTATGAGGAAAACTATGAAACATTTATGAGAGAAATTACACACGATTTCTTTCATAAGTGACAAAAATAAATGTAATGACATACCTTGCTCATTGGCTGGTAGACTCAATATTGTTAAAATGTCCATACTACCAGTGTCATATTTCACATTTGTAGGAAAAATAATCCTAAGCTTCATTTGGAACTAAAAAATAACCAAAGCAATCTTAAGCAAAAAGAATAAATCTGGAAGCATCACATAATCTGACTTCAAACTATAGTATGAGGATATAGTAACAAAAACAGCACAATGCTGGTTTAAAAGTAGAAACATAGCCCAATGGGACAGAATAAAAAACCCAGGAAAAAAATGGTCTACCTATAAGAACCAACTGATCTTTAACAAAGCATACAGCTGCATACACTGGGAAAAGGAAGCCATATTAAATGAATGGTCCTGGGAAAACTGGATAGCCACATGCAAAATCATGAAGTAGTACCACAATCTCTTGTCATATTTAGAAATTAAAGATGAATAAAAGACTTAAATGTAAGGCACACAACTACAAAAATTCTAGAAGAAAACATAGGAAAAACTCTTCTAGACGGTAGCCTAAGCCGAGAATTTATGACTAAGATCCTATTGTTAAATACGACAACAACAAAAATAGATAAATGGGACTTAATTAAATTAAGAAGCTTCTAGATAGCAAAGGAAATAAAAGAGTAAACAGACAGCCTACAGAATGAGAGAAAATATTCAGAAACAATACACCCAGTAAAGGACTAATATTCAAAATCTACAAAGAACTCAAAAGAAGAAAGAAAAGAACAACCAGTTATAAAGTGAGAAAAAGATAAGAACAGAAGTTTTTGAAAAGAAGATAGAGAAATGGCCAAAAACATATGAGGAAATCCTCAAATTACTTAGAGAAATACAAATTAAACCACAGCAAGATAGCTCTTA
>NW_003852438.1:1709276-1727296 GCF_000181295.1 Otolemur garnettii | reverse complement strand
AATTGCCTGGGGGGTCCTCCTCATAAAATATTCTCCCAGGCCAATTTGTTCAAGTGTTTTCCCAGCACTTTCTTCTAGTATTTTTATAGTTTTATGTCTTAAATTTAAATCTTTTATCCAGTGAGAGTCTATCTTAGTTCCTCGTGAAAGGTGTGGGTCCAGGTTCAGTCTTTGACAGGTCACCAGCCAGTTCACCCAGCACCATTTGTTAAATAGGGAATCTTTTCCCTACTGAATGTTTTTAATTGGCTTGCCAAAGATCAAATAATGGTAAGTAGCTGGGTTCATCTCTAGGGAAGAGGGAGGGGAGGGGGGAGGATGGGTTGAGAGAGAGTAATTGGTGGGATACGGTGCATCTTACAAGGTACATGTGATATTTACTACGTGTAGAATATAAATGTCTTAACACAATAACTAAGAAAATGCCATGAAGGCATGTTAACTAAGAAAATGCCATGAAGGCTATGTTAACCAGTTTGATGAAAACATTTCCAATTGTATACAAAATCAGCACATTGTGCCCCATGATTGCATTAATTACACAGCTATGATTTAATAAAAAAAAAAGAAAAAGAAAAAGAAATGTACCCAAAAAGGTGAAAAAAAAAGAAAGGGCTATGACCCTAAGAAGTCCTAAGAAAAGATACCTCTTCTGGGACATTTCCTGCCCATTAAACAGGTAAAACAGATAACCATTGTGGAAATTTGCATTTGCATGGGACAGAGACCAAGGGAGTAACTTGAGCTCTGAGATATGGGCAGAAGAGCTTCTATCCCTTATAGCAGGGGAAAATCCTTTGTTGTGGTGATGGGAAGAAAATGTCACCCTCCCACTGATCCCTCAGAGGAGATTAATGCTTGTGGCCTTTTTTCTCCACAGAGAACTAGTGGAGCTTAACACCTCCCTAGAAATCTGTGTGTGTGACCTCAAGCAGGAGGCTCTCCCAATACAAGGCTCAGATTTTGGATTACTGAAGGCCACCCTTAAGGTTAATAATAATAACAATAGAAGCTGACATGGTCAATCTGAGAAACTGCTGAAGTCTTTGTTCACTCCCTCATTTTACTCTCTGGGCAAATAGACTTCAAAAAATTTAGAGTGGAGCAAAAAAAAGTTGAAAAACAATAGATGCTAGTGGGGATGCTGAGAGGAATGCTTACATTGTACACGGTTGGGGGGATTGCAAATTATTACTATTTCTATAATAAACAGTATGGAAATCTCCTCAAAGAAGAAAAAGTACTTGGTCATGCAGTCCTACTACTGGGTATCAACTCAGGAAAATAAGGCATTTTATCAAAAAGATACTTGTATACAAATGTTTATTGCAGTACAATTCACAATTGTAAAGGTGTGGAAGCCACCTAAGTCCCCATTAATTCATGAGTGGATTAAGAAAATATACAACTATTCCACGGAGTATTACTCAACCATAAAAAAGAATGAAATGATGACTTTCCCAGCAACTTGGATGGAACTAGAGACCATTATCCTATGCAAAATATTTCAGCAATGAAAAACAAACACCACATATACTCTTTAATAACTGGGAGCTGAATGATGGGCTTGCACAGGCATGAAAAGATGTGAAGAACATTGGAAACCAAGGAGAGGGGATGGTGGAAGGGCATGAGGGGTAAAAACTTACCTGTTGGGTACAGTGAATGCTAAAGCCCTGACTTAAGGCTTATAGAAGATATCCATGTAACAAAAACATTTGTACCTCATTTAATAGTTTGAAATGTTGTATGTTAGTGGGGAATTACAAGTTAAAACAGTGAGATACTATTACACATTTATTACAATGTTCAAAATCAAAAACACTAAGAACACCAAATATTGGCAGGAATGTGGAGCACCAAGAACTTTGATTGATTGCTGGCAAGAATAAAAATGGTACAGCACCTTGGAAAATGGTTTGGCAATTTCTTATGAAACCAAACATACTCTTACCATGTGACTTAGCAATTGTGCTCCTTGGTATTTAGCCAAATGAATTGAAAACATAGGTCTACACAAAATGCTGCACTTGAATGTTTATAGCAGCTTTATTCATAAGTGCCAAAATTTGAAACAACCAAGATGTCTTTTAGTAGGTAAATGGATAAATACAGTGTTGGAACATCCAGACAATGGAATTCAGTGTTTAAAAAAGGCTTATCAAGCTATGAAAAGACAGGGAGGGACAACAAATGCATATTACTGAGGGAAAGAAGCCAATTGGAAAAGGCTAACTACTATATGATTCCAACTACAGTACATTCAGGAAAAGGCAAAATCATGGAGACAGTAAAAGGATCAGAGTTTTCCATGGTTTGGGTATTGGGAAAAGATGAATGGATGGAGTACAGGGAATTTTTAGTGCAGTGAAACCCCTCTGTGTGATTTTGTATTAATGTCTGCATGTCTTAAACATTTGTCCAAATTGATAGGATCTATAACACCAGAAGTGAACCCTAATGTAAATTGTGAACTTTGGGTAAGAATGATGTGTCAATACAGGGTCATCAGTTACAGTTAATGTACCCTTTTGGTGGGAGATTTTGATAGTAGAGGGAGGTGTGCATATATGGGAGCAGAGAGCAGAGGGTATACGGGAAATCTCTACCATGGACTCAGATTTTCTGTGAACTTATTAAATATCCTAAAAAAATAAAATCAATTTTTTAAAAAGTCAGGTGATTAAAAATAATGCTTCTCTTTCCCATACTCTACCCCAGCCTTCTGGCAATAATAAATGGTTTTACAGTTTTAAAAAATTAGAACTGTGCAATATCAAAAATGTGTTTTAAAGATAATTATTTCAGGGTGATAAATGGTGTCAGGGACTAGAGTTGCAGGTACACAATAATGAAGTTGTTTGACCTGCAGTTTTTCGATAATAGTATTTTCAACCTATGCAAGAGTAAAACTTTACAAAAATACATTTTACTATATTTATTTTTTAAGATTGTAGTAAACTAAACTGGTAATTAAAAAAATTATTTTGACATCTTAATGATGCACTGTTGGAAAAACAGAGAATAAAGACACTTAAAGCAACTATGTTGTAAGCAGAAGAACATTTTCTTATACCAGGATCCCTAATCTACATAAAGTAAATTTTATTTTCCCATAGTTGATTACTATATATCTAATATACATTATGCACACTCTGCAGAAGAAATGTCTATAACAGTTATTTTTCAAAATTGAGTTTAAGACCATTTTTTCTGCATTGAATTTGCCTCTTACCATTCTGCTCCCTTGCCTGGTAGTTTGCCCTCTCACTAACTTCCCTTTTGTTTCTTAATTGTCAGTTCAAATACCTCTTCAATAGTTAAAAACAGAAAGAATAGAAAGCAATATAGAAAAAACTAGAAATTTGGAAATAAGAAAATAGAAACTTAATTTTTGGTTTGTATATTCAAAAATTTACACTAAATTGAGAGAATAGATAAAATAGTGGAGAGAAAACCATAAAAGGTATATAATTCAACAAAATTTCCCCCAAGTAGGAGATTTCTTATTCAAAGATAATGAAAATATATAATCATGAAACTTTCTACAATGTTAGAATATGCTCCAGGCTGGGCATGATGGATGGTGGTTATAATCCTAGCACTCTGGGAGGCCAGGGAAGGTGGATCCTTTAGGCTCAGGAGTTTGAGACCAGCCTGAGCAACAGTAGGACTCAGTCAATGGTTAGGGCACCAGCCATGTACACTGGGCCTGGTGGGTTCAAGCCCAGCCCGGGCTTGCTGAACAACAATGACAACTGCAACCAACCAACCAAACAAACAAAAATAGCCAGGTGTTGTGGCAGGCACCTGTAGTCCCAGCTACTCAGGAAGCTGAGGCAAGAGAATTGCTTAAGCCTAAGAGTTGGAGGTTGCTGTGAGCTGTGATGCCATGGCACTCTACTGAGGGCAACATAGTGAGACTCTGTCTCAAGAAAAAGTAGCCAACTGTTATGGCAGATACCTGTAGTCTCAGCTACTATGAGGCTAAGGCAAGAGGATTGCTTGAGCATAAGAGTTTGAAGTTGCCATGAGCTATGATGATGCCATGGCACTCCACCCAGGGTGACAGAGGCCAGAGTGAGACACTGTCTCGAGGGAGGGTTAATGGTGGGATCACACCTAAGGTGCATAATGTAAGGGTACATGTTGGATTTATTAGTATAGAGTATAAATGTCTTAACATAGTAACTAAACGAGATGAGGTATATGTTAACCAGTGTGATGTAAGCATTCCTAATTCTATATGAAATCAGCATATTGTACCCCATAAATGCATTAATGTATACATGATGTATGTGTTTGATTTAATAATAAAGAAAAAAAAAGCACAAAACTAATAGGCAGACTTGGGAACCCAGACATAGGACCAACAGAAGAGCCAGATGAAAGGAATCCCTAAGGTGACTATGAAAGAGATCTGAAGGTAACAGCTGTACAGCAGGGCTAGTGATCAACTGGTCTAAATTGGAGTAGGCAATTGGGGGAGTTCTTCAAGATGATAAAGTAGACAAAAATGCCTAAGGCATTTGTGGTGAGAAGAGACTTACAAATCCAGGGGAAGCTTTGAGAATGACATCGTGGTAAGTACATAGGAAACTAACCTAAATTAAATGTAATAACTATTAACTCCATGGAAGACAAAAGAAATACAGAAAAGGAGATGTAGTTACAGAATACTGCGTGACTCAGCACCAGTAGTCTTCCCTGAAATTCCCATCTTCCCATGATGTAAACATGGATATTTAATATAACCCAAAACAGAGTGTGTGTCTGAGAGGATGGGGATGTGAGGCATGTACACGTGTGTGGAAAATATAAAACCCTTGTCTTCCTCATTGGGAGGTCACCAGATGATACCTAAAATTGAAAAGCCAGTAATTAGTAAGAGAAACATGTTATTTAAATAAATGCATCTAAATTTTGTCTCATTATGGTGCACATAGAAACTGATATTAAATAAGGTGGTAAGCTGGAGACATCCATTTGGGGAATATTAAGTAGATATAATATTTCCAAATACAATATTTTCAAATTTTTAAATGAGAAATCTAAGTTTGCTTTAATAAACATAATTCTTTGTATATTGCTTATGTGCCTGAAATGGCGAAACAATTTCTGACGGAGATCTCAGGGATTCTCTCTTTAAATTCTTCTTAGTCATATCAGTGAGGTACTACACAAGTGATGATTTTTTAAAATTTCAAGTCATTTCATTGCTATTCCAAATTCTACAACATTTAGTTAAAATTGCATTTAAAAAATTCAACAGTTTTATCTTTCTTCTTTGCTTGTCTAGTGAAATCCTCTGATCATTTTAATTGATTTCAAATTTGATTGATTTTTTTCCTGTGACGTAGTTAAGGATAACGATGTGCCTGAAATTGTAAAATACAGGATTATTTTTAGAGCAGTCACCCCATAGGTAACTTGGATACAAGTAAAAGAGCACATTAGATTCAGTGGGCAGGTGTGGTCATTCACACATGTTATCAAAGCACTCTGGGAGGCTGAGGTGGGAGGAGCACCTGAGGCCAGGAGTTTGAGACTAGTCAGAGCAACCCCGTCTCTGAAAAAAATAGAAAAATAAGCCAGGCATGGTGGTGCATGATGGTAGTCCCAGCTGCTCAGGAGGCTGAGGCAGGATTGCTTGATCTCAACAATTTGAGATTGCTGTGAGTTGTGCTAAATGCCACTATATTCTAGCCTGGGGTGACAGAGTGAGACCTTGTCTTTAGAAAAAAAAAAAAAGAAAAGAAAAGAGAGCACATTAGGCCCAAATGGAAATTAATATTTGATGCTGATAAATACAGGATTATTTGGGAAGTTGCTTCTTGTAGCTTTACACTGGACACCCCCCCACCCCCCACCCCCCGCCAAATGTCTAGCGTTCCACATTTGACCAGCTGCACCTTACATACCTGGAATGAAACTCCTCCTGAAGCTACACAGGCTGCTCTGTACAAAGTGCAGTGCTGCTTTCTGTAGCAGGCTGTTGAAGTGATTGTCATGGTGTTTCTAATGCCTCTCAGTAGAGGCTTGGGTACCATAGCTTTGGACACTGGGGAAGCTGCTGCCAAGAGATAACAGGCCCCACATGATTCCCTGGGACCTAGGGGCATCCATACTGTATAGTTACGTAGTATATCTGGAACCAATTCATTGCACAATAGTGTGCCAACCAGATGTAGAAACAAATTCCAAAATAATTACTTCAAGAATTTAAAGCAGTTATTTCTGAGTCTAATACTATTTAACAGTTGAAACTGTTATGAACAAATTGATTTAAATACAAACTAATTAAAAAAACTCTTATGCAGTCTTATTAGATCTTCCAGACCTTTTGCCTTCTGTGGAGAGAGTTGCTTTCAACTCTGTTTTCATGAGCCGAGAAGACTAAATGTATGCAACTAAGGAATATGGCCTACTTCTTAAATGTAGAGGCAGTTTATCTTAAATTCAGTTTGTGGATTATCTACAAACTATATTTTACCTCAAGGATTAAGGTAAAGAAAAGGACAATAAATCTGGAGGTAGCAAACTTTAGTTTTTAATAGAAGAAAAAGAGAAGTTGAAAATTAATGAGAAATTCAGGTATTTTGAAACTTCAATTGATTATTTTTATGCTGCTTCCCCTTTTTTATTTCAGGTTAACGTGAGGGTAAAAACAACTGGGCTACAGTATTTACATTTGTTAGGTAGAATCCCTTTTATAGTTGTGTCCCGAACCCAAAAAGTGTGCCATATACCCTTACGTTGTGTCCACTAAGTGGGAGCACGCCCCTCCCTTCTTCTCCATTTTTCCCTCTCTCACTTCCCTCTTTCTCCTCTCCCTCCCAACTTGAATTGAATTGAGTTTTTTTTTCTCCTATGTGGGCATGTGTTAGATTATTTACTGGCTTCTTATTAGTATTGAGTACATTGGATATTTGGTTTTCCATTCTTGTGATACTTTACTGAGGAGAATGTGTTGTAGCTCCATCCAGGTTAATGCAAAAGATGTAAAGTCTCCATCTTTTTTAATGGCTGAATAGTATTCCATGGTATATATATACACCACAGTTTGTTAATCCATTCCTGGGTTGGTGGGCATTTAGGTTGTTTCCACGTTGGTGATTGTTAATTGAGCTGTGATAAACTAGATGTCCTGTGACAAAATGATTTTTTTTTTCTTCTGGTTAGATGCCTGGTAATGGGATTGTGGAGTCAAATGGAAGGTCTAATTTGAGTTATTTGAGGATTCTCCACACTTCTTTCCAAAGAGGCTGTATTAGTTTGCAGTCCTACCAACAGTGTAAACGTGTTCCCCTCTCTCCATATCTGCCCTAGTATCTGAAACTTTGGGACTTTGTGATGGAGGCCGTTCTTATTGGAGTTAAGTGATATCTCAGAGTGGTCTTGATTTGCATTTCTCTGATGATTAGGGATGATGAGCATTTTTTCATGTGTTAGCCATTCATCTGTCTTCATTGGAGAAAGTTAGGTTCATATCTCTTGCCTGGTGGTAGGTGGGATTGTTTGCTTTTTATTTTGTTGATTAATTTGAGTTCTCTGTAGACCCTAGAAAACACACAAGGAGGAACAGAAAAATTCTGACAACTTGGAAAAAACAGAACAGAATGGTGCTGTTCCTTCAACATGCTCCAGGGGAAGTTAGTAATAATGATATAGGAGAATAGTTAGGAAACTGATAGTCATTTTTTAACCAAGTTAGCTGGTAAAAAAAGAAAGGTACTTAAGAATGCATGGTGGAGAACACTGTTCTTTTGCAGAGGGACTGAGAAAGAGGTTCATTTGCTGCCCTCCATAGTCAAGACTGAAATTGGTGCTTTAATTTGCTGCTCAGCTAATGGGCCTGATGATTTATTCTCATTTTTCAGGCCTCTCATATGTCCTTAAAACCATCTCAAAGGTTTCATACTTATAGCCTGAGATCTGTATGCTTCATTTTTTCCTTTGTTCTTCAAACACTTACATTGCCTCTCCCTGTTTCATCTTCTGAGAGGTTCACAATAATGTATGGTATGCATTGAATAATTTGGACAAAGTCTGTGACATGTCTTGATGTTAAAACACTCAGAATCCTAGGAAATAGTCCCAGCTCATATTAGAAGAAGATTAATGCAGGTGAACTTTAAAATCTTAATTTCAAAAAATTTACATTTTTACCCAGTGATGATTGAAAAACATTGGCATTCTTTCTGCCTGCATTACTGATTACAATTGCAAATACTTGCAAAAGTGCTAGTATAGCTTCTCACTGTTCCATCAGAAGCAGAATATTATTTTATCTTTTAATGGCTATTAAATATTTAAAAAACAATTTTCCAAAAATATATCCATAACCATATGTAACAAGTGTATATATCACAATGGCAAATGTATTCTGATACACATGCATAACAGCACTTGCTTAGATAAATTTATACTATGTATGTCTAAAGGACTTTGCCAAGAGGAAATATCAAGTTTTGAGAGGTTTCTCATTTGAGACGTCATTATAAGAAAAGATAAAAATAGGAGTGCTTTCAGATGAAGTCAAGACAATGATTCCTCAGGCAGTCACTACCTTTTTTGTTCTAGGATTTCCTGGATGCGAGCCCAAACCTTGTGATTAGAATCAGGAATGGCAGAGTCATGGTGTGCTAGTTATTTGGAAGGTGGGATCAAGGAAAGCTATCAGCTCTTGAACTTTCCCAGTGAGAGATGAGCAGGTGTCATGTTTAATGTTAAGGGATATCTGTTGAATGGAGATTCAAAAGAGAGCAGGAACCTATTAAGGGTGAAGTGACTGGAGCAAAGGGTTTAGTCTCCTACCTGGAGAGCAGAACCAAGCAGGTCACAGCAGGCGGAGGAGAGTGTGGTGGGTGTGGATGTGCAGGGATAAGCTTGGAAGAGGAGAGTTAAGGAAGTCAGCTATGGACATGTAGATCTGGGTTGAAATTTAATTTAAGAAGAAACATTTGGAACATTTGGCAACAAGTGACATGATCAAAACGACATGTGGGGAGATGAGTCTTGCTGTGTGTTATAAAATAACTCAGAGAGGAGGAAGGCAGTTGGTGCTGTCATGAAGAATGACTGTAGAAAGGGGGAATGAGAAGGGATTGGACTTGATGACAGAATTGATAGAGAAGACAGCAGTTAAAGAGACATTATGAAGAGCTTGTCCAATCAGGATTACTACTTTAGAAAACAACTCATATCTCCACCAATTAAAAAAAAAAGGTGTCCATGAGATTATCTCACAAATGTCTAGATTCCTTCTGGAATAGGTCAGTTCTCTTTCCAGTGAAACTGGAACAGTTTTCAAAAGACAGAAATGTGCTAACTTGATCAATTCTCATTTGGATATACCATGACCCTTCATCTCTTCTCACTCACTCCTGGAAGATCATCCAGACAGCAATGAATAAAGGAGTGTGATCAGAATTAGAGATCAGGGAGGACGTGTGGCCTGGGGCTCATCTGTGCATACACATATTGGATCTGGGCATACAGATGAGCATTCTGTGCCAAGGGGTGGGGGGACAGACTTGGGAGCAGATATTGTGAGCTGCTCTGTGGAAAGGCCAAGGGGCAAGAACAGAGGGGTGGCTGGAGTAGCGGTAAACCTGAAGATTTGTTTGCTCTCAATGTAATTGGATATTTGCTTCATTTGGGCCGTCGGTTTTGTGTTTTTAGGCTTTTCATAAATGAAGGGACAGTTCCATTCCTTAAGACTTAGCATCCACAGAGATTCACATTATAAATACAGCAAAGTAAGCTCCCAAACTGGCATAGCTGAGCAGATCTTCAGCCACCAGAAAGATTTTCATGAGCCCCCTTTTCCTTTAGGAATACAACTCACCCTTATTCTCCTTAGAGGTGACTATGAGAATTTTTTTTTTTTAATTTCAGATTGATAAAGAGATGGACAATTAGGTTATGTTGTTTGCATTTGTTAGGTAGAGTCCAAATTGTAGTAGAGCTCTTCACCCAGAAGGTGTGCCATATATCCTTACATTGTGGTGTTAGGTGGTAGCATCCCACACCCCCCTCCCTTTTGCCCTTCCCGCCTTACTTCTTCCCTCTTCTTTCTTATTTGGATATAGCTGTGTTTATCTCTCGTGTGATCATGTCATTGTTCATCTTTTGGTTTCACATGAGTGTTGAGTACATTGGATACTTGCTTTCTATTTTTGTGATACTTAGGAGGATGTTCTCTGAATCTGTCCAGGGGAGTATAAAAGATATAAAGTCATCATCTTTTTTATGGTTGACTAGTATTCCATAGTATACATAGATCACAGTTTATTTATCCATTTGTGGATTGATGGATACTTGGGTTGGTTCCACATAGTGACGGTTGTGAATTGAGCTGTGATAAACATTTTAGTGCAATTATGGTAAAATACTTTTTTTTTCCTTCTGGGTAGATACCTAGTAATGGGATTGCAGGAACAAATGGAAAGTCTGCTTTTAGTTCTTTGAGGACTCATCATGCTTCTTTCCAAAGAGGTTGCACTAATTTGCAGTCCCAACTATGGAAATTCTTTTAGTGGGTATTGGGAAGGAAATCATCAAGAAAATCCTACACTCCAAAGTGGTGAGTTTATTTAAACAAAGAATCCAGTATGGAATCCCTTTGGATCTTGTATCAGTGTTCACTAGAGAAATAGAATCTGTATATATGTGATGATTTGTGTATATGTATTTATTAAGAGATTGTTTTAGGGAATCGACTCATAGAAATGCAGGAGCTGGCATGTCATCTCCTAACGTCACAAGGCAGGCCAGCCATCTGAAAACTCAGGTAATGATTGGTATTATAGCCTTGAGTATGAAATCTGCAGGGCAAGTTGACAGGCTAGAAACTTAGGATTTCTGTTATAGTCCTGAAGTATAATTCCTTGTCCTGGAAACTCAATTTTTGCTCTTAAGGTCTTCAGCTGAGTTAGTGAGACCCATCCACATTATCCATCATCTATAATCAGTTGACTTTATTCACCTAACATCAACTGATTTTAGATGTTAACCCCATCAATAAAACAACTTTCATAGCAACATTTAAACTAATGTTGTGCCAAACCACTGAGCACCACAGCCTAGCTAAGTTGACACACAGAACTTGAGCATCATAAATCTCTTATTTTTACTTTAGTGAAAGAGCAGAATGAACTGTATTTTGCCACGTTTCCTCAATGTTAAAGATTCTCTTAGTGATTCAATATTGTCACTTTTAGCAATGCTTTTTTTCTTTTTGATCAAATTATTAAATGAGATAATTTGTTTGAAAATCTGGGCACTGTTAGCACCTAACCTCTGCCGCACATGGTGCCACATCGTCTTATCTGCTTGCCTGGTGAGTGGGGTGGGCATGGGGAATGCAGATTTTGACTGAGCGAGGTTGTTGACTTTTCAAGTTCTTCACGGAGACCACTCAGCCGAGTGTGTGACAGTCACATGGGATGTGGGAAGTTAATATTTTCTGGGAAGAATTTTAATGTTAGAATTTACTGTCTTTTGCACATATAAATTTGAAGCCTTAATGTTATGCTCTTCTAGTTATTTGCATTTAATATGCATGCAAATTCACAATATATACTATATGCTGAGAACATAATTTATAAATCAGTACTTTCCCTGGTTGTTAGCAATTTTGGCCGCTTTAAAAATTAATACTTGGAAGAAATATATGTTTTCTAATTTATGTTTAGTTTTCAAAGAAAAATATATAGTACATTCTCTACCAGAAAAGGAGATCTCTGCTATAGGGTTCTCTGTGTTTAAAAGTTACATGTACCGCTAAAGGTTAGAATGTTTTTGTTCACCTTTCCTAGGAATGGGTTTTGATTAGGTGGAGCAGATGTTTGTTTCCATTAACAATGCTCAAAAATATGTTTTGGTAGCGTGATTGCAGCCTACAGCAGTCTGGGACTGTTGGGGGTGAGTCATTTCAGTGATAAACGCATGTTGAATAACAGAGCAGTGTATAGTACTTTCAAGAGGAAGAAGATCCTTCCGGGCTGCATGGCCGAGAGTGGGAGAATCCCTGAGAGGTACTCTGGAGCCTCTCTGGCTGCCACTGAGGATTGTTGTCTTGGCAGCTAAAACACAGTCATCCTTCCTGTCCCCAGGCAGGGAGCTCCAGTCGTCCTTGACTGTTCTGTGACCTTTTCTCCTCTCCCTTCCAATCTGTTGTGGGGTTTCGCTGTGCAGCTTCTAGGCAGCTTTGGATTTTCTCTTCCTTGGAAATCTCTAGGCCATATAGACCATTGAAACCTCCTGGCTTCTCAGCTGCTTACCTCTTCATGAGTCTGAAGCAGAGCTTCCCAAGCCTTCCTGCCACTGTGGAAGTTACACTGTCTTGCGTTGCAGCCTTCCTGAGTGCAGCATCCTCTGCAGGGTATAGACGTTTGTCCCTGACATGAGCGATTTGCTCTGACAAACTACTGAGGATAATTCTTTAACCCTTCTTCTCTCTGAGCTATACATCTTTCATGACCTAGGTACCTTCCTCCACCTTAACAGCCCTCTGGACTGCTTTACTCTCCACCTCTCTAAGTTAGCTCATTTCTCTCAAAATCAGCCCTTTTCAAATGATGAGCAAAGACTCTCAGCTGACCATTCTCCTTGGTGGCACCATCATCACCACTACCACTGCTGCCATACGTATTATCTCAGACTTCTTTGCCAGAATGTTAGCATATTGCCAGTAGCTGCACAAAAAGGGCTAAATTCATCTGCCTGTGGGTTGGCTTGAAACCTAAGTCAGACCTCTGTATCATTGTGCAGCCTGGTAGAGGACTCAAGTCAGGGCGGGAATCCATCTTGGCTGTGCTCATCATGGCGCCTGGGGCGCTGCAGGATCTGCCAGGATTAAGAGGTGACTTCCACCCTTCACTCATTTTTTCCCCCAACAGTGGGACATTTACTTGGCTAAATAGTGCTAAGACACAGAACTGAAGCGATGCCATTCAACTATTCCACTTTTGGCTGAGGAAGTATCATTTACTAATTTGCAGCTAGTACCATATAAGCTTATTGAGGCCTTGGTTTAGAGAATATATGTGAGAATCAAGAAGCATCAAAGTGAAGTCTTCTAATAAGAGGAGAAATCGGCTTGGTGCCTATAGCTCAACCGGCTAAGGCGCCAGCCACGTACACCTAAGGTGGTGGGTTCGAATCCCCAGCCCGGACCCGCCAAACAACAATGACGGCTGCAACCAAAAAATAGCCAGGCGTTGTGGCGGGCGCCTGTGGTCTCAGCTATTTGGGAGGTGGAGGCAGGAGACTCGCTTGAGCCCAGGAGTTGGAGGTTGCTGTGAGCTGTAATGCCATGGCACTCTACCCAGGGGGACAGCTTGAGGCTCTGTCTCAAAAAAAAGAGGAGAAATCATCAAAAGGCAGACCAAATCTTCTCCCACTCCTTTAGAAACTATAAATGGTGAGGAATCTTGCTTTTGAATTACATGACAAGGTTTAATGAATTTGATACAAGTACCAAGTGAAGATAATTTTGTGATGATAATGGCTTCCAGGCAAAATATTCTGCAGTGATTTCTCCTATCCTCTTCTTTTTCCTCTTCCTTCCCTCACCTCTTTCTCCTCCTCTTCTTCTTTTTTTGATAATAATCATAGTGGCTTATTAAGGTATAAAACATTCTGACTGGCTCAAATGTTGCATTTTACTAGGCATGATTGTATCATAGGTAACTCCAACCATAAATCCCTGTGCTGTAGGCAGAGCAGCTTCCTGATTGTCATAGAATGTTTGGGGACATGGAAGCCACATGCTAGATTCACACAGAGCTCAAGAGCCCTGAGTGTCAGAACTTGAACCTGACTCAAGTTCAGATACCCGCTGATCTCTCCCCAGTATGGGATTCCCCAAAAGAGGCTGGGTGGAAGGCAAGTGGTGATGTACCTGAGACAAGGCCATAAGTGAAGAAATCTGCTGTGTGGACCAGACTAACCTACAGGGTTTGGATGTCTCAAGGCCCAGGGGTTCCAGGCACCTCCCCTGGCCTAAGAAGCCTCCCCTCAACTCACACTGCTAACTATAGAGTCCTCTTCACACAAATCAGTGCTCTATTATAAAATAGCCCTTGAGAAAAATCTGGCCTATGGCTGTTTTTGTAGGGCTCAAGGGCTAAGAGTTACTTTTACATTTTTAAATGGTTATTAAACAACAACAACAAAAAAGAGCAAAGTAAGGAAGAATGTACTACAGAGACATATCATCTGCAAAAGCTAAAATATTTACTATTTGGCCCCTTAGAGGTGAAGTTTGCAGAGCCCTGCAAAGACCTAGTCATTGATACTTGTCAGTGCTGCCTCCGCAGCCTTGTTACAAAACAGCAAGGCCCATGAGTGGAAGTGGCTTCCCTGCCAGCTCGCCCTTGATGATGGGGTTGTAGAGGAAGTTATCTGCTCATGTCAGAGGTGTTGAATGTGACATGTAGGTGGCAGAGTGATCAAGGTTGGTGGAGCAGAGGAGAAGCATCAGAGACTTGAGAGAGGGCTGCCAATGGTAGGCCCAGGTTTGTTTGTCTTGTAGGTACTGTGGCACCACACAGGTAGTCCTGGTGAATAAACTGAGGTGGGGATCCAAGGAAAAGCTCAGGTTTGCTGCATGTCCATGGCTGGAGTGCTGAGAATTGGGACTTAGGAAGTTGCCTTAAATACCACATGTTTGTATCACCATGAGCAGGGAGATCAGAGGACATTTGGTTTTTATTTGTTCTACAGTTTACAAAGTCTTTCTCATTATATAATTCTGAGAAGCCTCCAAAGCAGGCAGAATGGATATTACTTTTGATCTTGACTTACAGAGGAATATAGGATTGATTCTTGGTCAGGAAAATGTCTTCTTCAAGGTCATTATATTTACATGGTGAAGTTGCCAGTCACATCTAGATATTCTGGCTCTATGGCCTGAGCACCATTCTCAGAGTTGGTGAATTATCACTACACATAGTGTGACCTCTGCCCCCACCCTACCCCTCAACACAAAGCCTTCCCACTCAGTGTTGCCCAAGTCTGCTTGTAAGTTCATTTATGTTAACATTCAAAACACCAGAAATGGTTAGAATAGCTCCAGAGGCGGGATCATTTTGTGTCTCAGTTTAATCGCCTTCTTACGTGGAAAGGCTTATGTGGAGCAAACTCTAGCCAAAGTGTTAAAGGTAATTGGTACTGCTCTGGGTGTTCATGTATGTCTGGGAACTTTGGGTTAAGACATAGTACTTGGATATGCTAGTTTTACTTTGATAAAGAACTTTTGAAAGAAGTAAGGAGTAATTATTAGAAATAATGATTAAGATTATGCCTAGGAGCTGTTTTTGCTCTCTTACCATGTTTGAACAAGGCACTGTGTGATAAATAAATGGAGTGGCCCATTCTGAGTTTGTTTGATTTGCATATTAAGGACCATTATTTCTACAAGATAGGACAGGAGAGAGAATTTTATATGCTTACTTGTCACTTTCTTACCTTGATATTTTTGTTATAATCAAATGTGCAGTGGAGCCAGCTGTGGTCTGCAGGGGTACTAGCGCTCCAAGTCTATGCCTGAGAACAGATTTGGTGTTGGAGCTGGTGTCATGGGTACGTGCCGCAGCCAGCCTCAGGGAAATCCATCACAGTAACAGCAGCCTAGCTGTCTCGGGAATCTCACCATATTTATATACACTTATGGAGAACACTGAGTGCTCTCACTGAGAATGATAACCAGGGACTCTGGGATAATAATGCCTTTACACTGTTCATAAAATTTGTTAAAAAATAAGGCCTTAAACACCCTGCTTATGAGGAGTAAGGACAAAAAAATGAGAGAAACAGTTCACATGGTGCACTTCTCCTTGGAGCAGAAATGTCATGTCACTTTCTCAAAATGGGTGTTTCAGCTCTCACAGCATCCTTTGGAAGGCTTAGGTTGGCCATAAGTTAGGGCCTTGGGAGCGCATGTGGACATTTGCATGGCTGGCAGATATTGTTTCCTCGAGAACCTTGCATCTGCCTAGGCTGGGGTTTCTGTCCCTCCAGCTCTGTTCCCTGTGTTCTCTCTTTCTCATCATCCTGTTTTATTTTCTTCACAACACTTTTCACTGTTTCTGGTTGTCTACTTTGTTCATTGGCTTGTTTAGTCTTTCTCTCACCTTTGGATTATAAGGCAGAGGTCTGCTCTGCACGAGAGCAGAAACTGATGGTGTGTCTCCAGCACACTGTTGTACCCACGATGTGTCTCTGGCTCACTGTTGTACCCATGATGTGTCTCCGGCTCACTGATGCATTGGTAAGATACAGAGCAGTGCCTGCCCAGTGGTAGGCACTTAGTAACTTCATTGAGTGAGTCAATGAATGAATGAATTAATTGGTGAATAAATAAGTGCTTTCTTTTTGGTTCATCCCAGTATAGTGCCCAGTACAGGGTTGTGGGCCTTGCTTAGTGGGAGAGTCTAGAGAGATTATATTAGTTTTGTATTGTTGCAGTAACAAACTATCACAAACTTAGTGGCTTAAACAACACAGGCTTATTACCTTACGGTTCTGGGGATGAGAAATCTAAAATGTTCTCACTGGGCTAAATTTAAGGTGTTCATGGAGGCATTCCTTAATAAAGTCACTAGGGGAAATCTGTTCCTTGCATTTTCCATTCTCCAGAGGTCACACACATCCCTTGGTTTGTGGCCCCTTTCTGTCTTCATAGCCAGCAATGGTGGGCCACAGCTTTCTCATGATGCCACCTCTCCAGTTCTTTACAGCCACAAAAGTTCTGTGCTTTAAAGACCAATGTGATTAGATTGAGTTTACTTGGAGAATCCAGGATAATGTTCCATTTCAAGGTCCTTAACTTTAATCATATTTGCAAAGTTCTTTCTGCCACATTAAGTTCACAGATTCTAGGGAGTAGATTCTGGATTCCTGTGGGGGAGGTGTCATTTTTTGCCTATCACATGGATTTACTCACAAAGAAGGTACAGAACCACGTTTCTCTTCCAGAATATGTATTGCGAAAGAGAAAGTGTATTGCGAAAGAGAAAGTTATCCCAGGTTATTTATTTACTCAACAAGAAATATTTATGGAGCATTTTATATTCAGCCAGACTAGGCCCAGATTGTTGTTTTGTAGGGTTGGCTATGGGACCCCTGGGAAAGTTTACCTGAATTCAAAACCAGGCCTGACAGTTAAAAATCAGGTTGCTAACCACAGTGGGATCAGAATCTACAGGGGATTCACAGCAGCTGTAGTGGGAATGGTGATGGTGACAGATAATACTTACTGAGTACCAGCCTATTTGGAGGAATTGATTTAATTTATGCAATCTTTACATAATTCTATAATTGATGTGCTGTTATCCCCATTTTACAGATGATGAAACTGAGGCACACAGAGGTTAAATATATGATCTAAACACAACTGATGAGTGACTGAGCCAGGATTCAGATATCCTAGGCAGTCTGTTCTCCACCTGCTCCCTAACCACTGTGTCTCAGTCTCCTGTGAGGTCTGTTAGAGGGTGGCCAGAGTGGTGGCAAGGAGGAGCACATTATGTACTGTACCCCTTGCTGAACTTTGGGGTTTGTGAAGTAGAGAGAACGGAATGGTCAGAAGCTCTGAGTTTATATGTCTGCTTCACTGGTTACCAGATCTAGGTCTAGATCAAGCCACTTCAATTCTCTGAGCCTCCATGAAGAGAGAATACAAATTCTGTTTATATGTCTCCAGCGTGGCAGAAGGATCATCAGTGATTATAGGGACGCCCTCTGTAAATGATGGCTATTTCTATCCTGGTGCCTGAATGAGGAGGTGAGGAAGGGAAAGTGCAATAATGCAGCACCTTGAAAATCTATCTGGCTGTGTCCCCCCTGGGGCAGACTGGAGAGCGAGATTGCTTCCCAGAGCTACTGTGAAGGAAGAGGGAGGCTGATTGATGGCAGGGATGTACAGGTTTGTCAGTGACAGTGTGACATCACTCAGTGTAGGAGAAGGGTAGCTGGTCCTCAGTGTACAGATGAGGGCTCTGATAACTTGA
>NW_003852438.1:1688900-1708988 GCF_000181295.1 Otolemur garnettii | reverse complement strand
GAACCCGCCACCTTAGGTGTACGTGGCTGGCGCCTTAGCCGGTTGAGCTATAGGCGCCGAGCCACATTCCTCATTTTAATGGCAGTAAAGTGACCAGGCAAGCCCAAGAACTTCATGTATGAAGGTGGTATTCTTTAGTGGGTTTTGCCCCGGTTGTATGAATGCAAATGACTGCTGTTGTGTTCTGGGCTTTAGAGGAAAGAGTAAAAACTTACCATCATATGTACCCTCACATTAATCTGAAATAAAAAACAAAACAAACAAAAAAACTTACCTTGGAGCAAGCAAAGGGAAACACTGTGTAATCTATTGGTGACATTTGACTTTTAAAAGCCCAAAAGGATGTGAGAATTTTACATTGGCAAATTCAATTTCATACATGCCAGCAGAAGGCACGAAACTCCTGGGTCAGACACTAAGAATGTTATTGCTTGTGGTACAGCAGGCGGCTTGGGCTTCATGCTCTCATCTTGGTTTCCCTTGTCCCCAACTCCCTTGGGGATAATGCAGCATGGGCCCCAGGGATGCTTTACTTGTGGTGGGTTCTATCAAAGCTGAGAAACACAAAGTCTATCACCAAGCTTATAAACGGCTCCTGGCAAACTTGCCTAATCTTTGCCCTGGATATCTTTATTGGGTTGGCCAGAAAACAAAGCGATCTTTTGTCCCAGACACATCTTTATTGTTTATTCTCTCAGGGTGTTTGCTTTACAAACATCCTTGATAAGATAGTCAGAGATGAAAGGTGTTCCTGGATGGAAAATTGTTTCTCCTAGAAACTAACTCATAATTAGGTAAATTTCTAATAATAACCATAAAAGGTGTTCTTCTTTATATATAATTTTAACAGTGAATTGGTATAATCTGAATTCTGTTTGGGGAGGAAAATTTCTTTTCTAAATCTCTTCATTTAGTGAGTTCTACTTAACAATTCGGAACTGAGAGAGCCAAACCTGTTGCTTAAATATTCAATTTTCATGGAGTTCAGAACATCAAAAGAATTGGTAATTAAATGATATTTTAATGAAAGTTTGGTTACATGGAATGTACAAAGGACATATGATTGATTGTCTCTTTGATCAACTTTGATTACAGTAGTAAATGAAAGTATAAATTTTATACATTGAAAATGGATGAAAGCTTAGATTGAAGGTTAGATTTTTACTTAGAAAAAACACATTTTTCTTTGATTTCTGTGGCAATTGTCTAGGCAAATTCTTAATGGGAAAATTATTTGATGTACAAAATTATTTATGTTTTATTTTTTAATTCTTAAAATATATTGTCTTTACATAATTGTTAAAAATTATAGTGTATAGTCAGTGATAAATTGAACCCAAATAAATTGTATAATTCATGAGATAATTGAACTATAGACATATTGTTTAGGTTTAAACTTGATGTAATAGCCACAAGGTACTGTAAATGTCAGAAGTTCAAGAATTCATATTCTGTCTGAGGTTGGTACTATACTGTGAACATGGTTTTAAATGCAGCTGGGACTGGATTAAAAGCCAGCTATGCTAATTCCTAATTCTGTACTTTAACTAAAATATCTGAACCTCAGTTTTCTCATCCATAAATTGTATATAATGATTACTGTGTAATAGGATAGTTGTCTAGTCTACATGAAATAGGTTATTTGAAGTTGATAGTTTCTTTTAATAGTGTGAAGGGAATATTGCAGTCAGTTCAGGACTAATATGAAGTTTTCTAGATTGCTTTCAGCTTGGGTGAAGCTTTAAATTCTTAGTTAAATTCCTTCTCTAAAGTACTCATTTATTGTCTATTATTTTTCTAGTTATCTAGGTACACAGGGAATTCAAATTATCATTTAAAAATCATCCCATGGATATCAAAAGCTCATAAATTGTTAGATGCTAATGGGAAAGTCAAGAATCTGCTTCAACTTATAATTGTAAGCATACACAGAAGTATCTAGGGAGAAGCAAGGGTTGGCTTAAATTCCCAGAATAAAATACTTGGCAGATTTCAAAACATGTCACTCACTATAAAATTAATTTAATTATTTACCAGCCACACACATACTAATCAAGGTTGAAAGTATAAAAGACCACAGGAAAGAATGGACCTTTCTTTTACAAGTGCTGGTATTAAGAAATAATGACAGCTCACGTGTATGATGGCCTTGGTTTTATGGGAAATCAGGAACAGAATATTTTAAAACTAATTACAATTAATTAAGATGACTAAAAGAGCTCTGACAGTTTGGGATTCTATTTTTATCAATTGAATCAATTTCTCCAGTGAAAAGTAGGAGAGAGATTTTAGATTTGACAAATAACTTAGAAGCTTTGCAATGGGAATGGAATGAGAAAGCATGGTAAGCAGAAGGAATTTTTGGTGATATTCTGTATTCTTTAAGTAGCTACTGTATGTTTAATATAAAACCACATATGTCTGAAGAGGTAAAGCTAGAGAGGGGAAAGAGGTTAATGTGTTTCAGCAGATGGAATGATGGAAGATAAATGCTTTCTCCTGGTATGTATATCTTGATATGCTGTTACCATGTACAAAATAGCACCACAATATAATGCCAGCTTTTAAATATGTATATATGTATGTATATTTGTGTGAGCGTGTGTATATATCTCTTCATCTCTTTATCTGTCTCCAGATGATATGTGTGTGTATACATATAAAAAATGGCTTTACTTGATAGAAATTGGGTTCAATATTTACTTCATGCTGAGTATTACCATATGCCTTAACTTTTAAAACAGTAGCTCTTCCAAAAGGAGAAAACAAAGCAAACAACTTGTAAGATACATGAAAGCTGGTTTCAATAGGTTGTTAATGGAGGTAATTAAATAACACTGACATTATTTCTATTCAGTCAAACTTATTTTAAGTAAGCTTCTGCCATTATTGAGTGGGGTGCCATGCTGGCTCTGTGGTAACTGAGCTGATTCTGATCCTTAGCATATTGTCCTAGCTCATTCATAGCTAGAGGTAAACAGTGGGGACCACAGACACTACAGACCCACCTCAGTCCTTGGCATCTCACGTAGAAGTGGGCGTTTCTGAATATAACTCTTGCCCTGAAGAACATTATAATATGAAGAGAAGCTTGAACATTAGTGAGACAGAACATGTGTAAACACATAAATCAGTTTATAACACTTTGTCCTTATAAATAAAAAATGATTTTGGTTAATTTTACAGGTAGCATTTTTCCCCACATAATTGTAATTGTTTTACTTTGAAAGATAGTGAAATGAGAGTTTTTTCCTCTTCATTTTCCACTTGTATTTTTTCTTTATTGGACTCTTACAGGATCATGGACATAAATATTCCATACCATTTGGTACAAACACAGATGTAGCATAAATGAGGAAGTAGAATATCAGCTCAAGTGAAGGAAGTTTAAAGTGTGGGCTCTAGGCAGGAAAATGGATATTTGAATAGAGTTGTTGAGGACACAGCAAGCTATCTGCACAAAACTGCAGAGTCAACATTTTTTAGATAGTATCATGGGTGAGCAGTTAATTAAGTAAAGGAATGTAATCTCAGCGGAATCTTGGGAAAATGAGGTTTATTCTTTCTTCTCCTTGAACATGGGGGCAAATTGGTCTTTGATTCTGTTGTAGAGATTTCTTGGGTGCTTCTGCCCTAAGTTCTGCTTTTATTTCTTTGAAAATCTTTCTTGTTGAAATGACCTTAGTGTCAGTGACACTCAACAGCTAAATTTAATACTTTTCTAAAAATGCTGTCTTTTCCTCCCTTAATAATTACTTTAGTTCATAACTAATTAAAGTGTAACATGTTGGAAACTTCTTAAATTCTTCCTATTAGTCACCTTATTGATTTATTTATTTATCACCAGTGACCAACTCAATATGGGTAGTATTTCTCTCAGCATCTAGCTCCCAGCTTTTCTTTCCCGATATTGATTAAATTTTGAGGGGTTTAGAGCAATGGGTAAAACTGGATCTGAGTGTTTGTATGTGTGTAAGAGAATTATTATCCCTTTTTAAAGAACTATAAAAAGGTGACAAGATCTTTTGAAATTGGAGGCTGAATTTTGTAGTGATTATTAGCATGTGTAAATTTGGGTAGGTTATTAAGTAACTTTTTAAACTTTCTTGTTTCCTACTCTGTAAAATTAGGATAATATCTACTAATGTTCTTGTGGATTAAATGATGAAAAGCATCTAACAAAGTGCCTGATATGTAGATAATGTTTAATAAATATTATCATTATGACCCACAATGGTTATTTTTATCTTGTTTATATATATCTTAGGAGTATATCAAACTGAACAGCTTCTTTTGATCTGCAGTATCATTATAGGCACATAAAATGTCTTTTAAAAATTTTTCTGTTATTCTGTGTCTGTTACTCTATTATTTCTTGTCTCTGATTTGAGAAGAATTGATTTAAATCACAAAATTCCTTATATAGAATCAAGAACCCTGAGGGCTCATGTCTCATCCTTGTGTACATTGCTGTTGGGATAGCACTTTATTCAGGGTAGGTTTTCAACAAATTTGAACAAAACTCTGGGGTGTGGAATATGGAAGGTTGAATTTAGTTCTTATCACTTACTAGCTGTGGGGTTTCTTGAGCTACCTTTCTGAACCTAGGATTTTTGAGATCTTAAAGCCAGATTTGGAAACAGAAAGACCTCAGGTTTGGGTTCTCGCTTTGCTGAGGGCTAGTCCAAGGTATGTGGGGTTTCTTGGTAATATATAGTTTGATGTCCTTCCCAAATCTATAAATATTTATACAACATTTATTTAATGAAACCCTGGGGGGAAATAACTTTTAGTTAATAAAAATATAATATATTAACAGATTCACTAAGTCATTTACTTTCTTTGGCCAAGGAAAGATCAATGGTTTGGGAAAAAAAACCTTGAAAAATTTTTTTAATGTTTTACTTATTGTTGATTTTGCTATGGGTTAGTGTGTGTGTGTGTGTGAGATCAAAAATCACGCAAATAATTGAGAGGGATAGTAAAAGATGGAAGTTTACCCTGGAAGTGAGAAAAATATAAATATTATACCCTCATATTAATTTGAATAAAGTTTAAAAAAAAAGAAGAAAAGAAAATATTTAACCAAAAAAAATTTAAATCTTGAATAATGAAATATCTTACTTTTATTACTCAACAAGCACCAACCATGCTTATCTGATTTTACAATTTTAGCAGGCATATAGGTGAGTTATTCAAATGAGATAGTAGACACAGGATTCTGGGCAGGTGTTCTTTGTGAAGATTGGTGGAGGAAAAGGAAACAGATTTTTTTGAAATTGAGAATGCTGGCTGTGAAGGAGTGCATGATGACATTTGAATTGACTGGTGCATATTACTCAAGTAACACTTTAGCATCCTAAAAAAATTCCTCTCCTGAGGAATTGGCCTATTGTTCTGAGCTTGCTTGTCACAGATTTCTGTGTACCTAGCACCAAGAAAACATGGTAAGTAGTAGCAGGCATGCAGAATGTAGCATATTTTATCGAGTCTGATCCACCATGGCTGGCTGGCTGCAATAACTGTTTTGGATGGGAAAAGAGAACATAACCACATTAAATATAGATATTACTATAAGATATATCTGATTTTCAAAAATGTTCAAATGTGAAAAAAAGCATGCATCCCAGAATTGAGGAGCAGTGGTAGTAAATGTGATTATGATTAACCTGAAATTTATTTTTTTCCTTAGAAAAATAGGGCATAAACTCATTACATGGTTTCCATGACTCTGAGATTAAAAACAGATGCTCCTTTTTGAGGGTATATAACTTAATTTTAATGAAATAATATTAGGAAAACATTTTGAGATTACTTTTGTAAATTGGCTAGAATGTGTTATTTTTATACAACAATATCAAGAATAACAAATGAGGATTTTTATTTATTAAAACAGCATTGAAACAATTCTAGATAAATCACTCAGATACGAAGTCTATTTTTTAGAACATAAAAACTGTGCAGGGTCAGACTCATAGGATGTGTTATGGGAAGGGTGATGGTCAATTCTAAAGATTAAATTTTCTCCCTCCCCACACTTCCTAGTCAATGCCTAGTCATTTTTTTTTTCTTCAGTTTTTGGCTGGGGCTGGGTTTGAACCCACCCCCTCTGGCATATGCGGCTAGTGCCCTATTCCTTTGAGCCACAGGCGCCGCCTCAATGCCTTTACTTTCAATTTATTTCATTAATAAACATGAACTGAATCAGGTACTAGTGATCTTAGACTTATGTCAATGTATTTTCAGTATAAAAGTTAAGAAAATTTTAGTTCCTTAACAGTTTTATACAATTGTAAATTTGTTCTTGTTAATTAACTTTACTTAATTGCTCACACTTTTAGTGAAAACATTTGTATATGTCACATTTTTTCTTGTGAATGTACATGCCAATTCTGTGCTGTCTGTAGTTCCCCAAAAGGTATTAATACTTTTTGAACAAAGGAAAACTTAAACAAAATATCCAGATTTGTGGAAAGTTTTAATCTGAGCCTGAAGCCACAATGAATTAATGACATAATGCCATCCATCAAGAGTGGCTTTAAAATTCAATATTTATATGTATTATACACGGATAGCATCTTTCATCATCAATTATTTCAGTCGGAAGTTAGATGATTTGGCCCCCCACCCCACATAAAAACACACACACACACACACAATTTATATAAACAGATTGTGAAACAACATTGGAGAATAAAATATGTAAAGACCCAGCTATGCTCCTGGGAGGCAGATGGATTAAAAACACAGCAGCCATTTGGTTCTATTATCATTTATTATGCACTGCACAGATACAAACTTTTTGGTTTAGTTGGCAAGAAAGTTTATTAGGTTAGAAACCAGTTCTTTAAATTATAGTCTTTGCTAAAGCTTAGTGCATTTAAGGAAGCTTTCTCTGAATTAGGTGGTCAAATATTACAGTTTTCTGAAAAAGACCCTAGTGAGGATTCAATGCACCACTTTGGCTGAGATGCTGTTTTCAATAAATATGAAAATTATGGCTTCCAGTGCTATGGGCTGGTATGAAATCTCATGGGAAATAGCTTCAAGACTATGTTATATATTTGAAATTTATTCCTACCCCCCTCCCTGAAATAACCAACTTATATTTACAAGATGTATTATTATTTTTTGGTTATTTTGAAAGATAAGTAGATATAGTCTTATTTTGTAGAGTGAGGCTGTGGCAATAAAAAGTGTCTCGTCCATATATTCTCTTAAAAGGACGAGTTTAACAAAGCAAGCTATGATTTTGAAAGGTGAATGAAGTGGGCTGTGCTTTTGTACTTTAGAGTTGCTCTCTGACCCTGCTCCCCCGCTTTGGCGTTGGTATTCTCTAATGACTCTCAGCAGAAGATTATGATTAGGGTCTTTCCCTTTGCCAGATGAAGATAGTTTCGTAATGATGGATTTCAGACTAAACCTGTGTTCTCAACCTTGTGAAATCCTGGCAGGACAAAAGTGAAATGTGCCTGTCATTTTCAGATTATTTGTGAAGGAACCATTAGAGATTAATTACACTGTAAATTTGGGGAGGGGGGGCAGCTGTTATTAAGAGGAGAGAAATAGTAGATGAAAAAGTGGTTTGAAAATTTCTATAGATAAAGCAGAGACAGGCAGTGAACATTTTTTAGAGAACTATTCTTAAAGGTCTTGAATTTGAATATGGCAATTGCCTACTGTGGTCAGAAATATCTGATCTATACCTGCTCTGAATTTGCCTCCTGCTATGTCACTGTCTCTGTCTAGGAAGGACTGTGAGCCAGCCTGGCTGCCCTGGCTATTTATGGGTCACTGGGCTCCAGGGGACAAAGGCTGCTGGATATGTTGTTGAGTTTTTCCCTCTTTAGGGACCAGTATTTCTGAGTATCCTGTCTTATCTTTCTTTCTTTTTTTTTTTTTTTTTGAGACAGAGCCTCAAGCTGCCCCCCTGGGTAGAGTGCCGTGGCATTACAGCTCACAGCAACCTCCAACTCCTGGGCTCAAGCGAGTCTCCTGCCTCCGCCTTCCAAGTAGCTGGGACCACAGGTGCCCACCACAACGCCCGGCTATTTTTTGGTTGCAGCCGTCATTGTTGTTTGGTGGGTCCGGGCTGGGGATTTGAACCCACCACCTTAGGTGTACGTGGCTGGCGCCTTAGCCGGTTGAGCTATAGGCGCCGAGCCCTGTCTTATCTTTCTATATCATGTGTGGCAAATAGCCTGGTCTCTTTAAAAGGTGGTTTACCAGTTGAACAAGACTTAAGAGATTGTTCATCCAAAGACTTCTGTGGAATTTTTTGAGCTTTGGGAACTTGATTCTGAAAAAGCCCAAGGTGTGAGTACCACGTCAAAGTTGGAATTCCATGAAAGAAGAGGAGCTCTGAGCTGAGCACCCCCAAAAAGCACCATGAGAAAGGGTACACATTTCTCCATAAAATGAGGTCCATGTAGTTGTGGCTCTGCTACATTTGCCTAATGATGTGCAAAGTCCACTTGTCATTAACTGTCCTCTCAACAATCTCCATTCTTCATTTTACAGCTAGGAACCTGAAGTTCAAAAAGTTGTAACTTGATCAGAGTCTCAAATTGAACTATGGTAGGTCTATGGTTTAACCTGTTCACTCTGGTCCTGTTTTCCCAGGGCACCATGTAACATGGAATGTGTGCTTGTCGGGCCTTCCTCCCTCTCCTCTACCGTGTTTCTTAGTTGATTTTCTGAGCTGCAGCTTCCTTCTTAGTGACTATTTCACTGTGTCCTGGCATTCCTGCAGTGGCTGACCTCCCGCTGCCCTTAGCACTATTCCTTCCTGACTTGCCTTCTTGAAGCTCTGACAGCCAAGGCTTTGGTATGCTGTCACTGTGGCTACTTTTCAAAGGATTTCTGTGAATCATGCTATAATGTTCTGGACATCTGTGTTGGAGTGTGGTTATTTCCTTTTGACTTGTTGAATAATTGAGAATGCCAAAATAATATTCATAAGAGAGGATGAGTAATAGAGCTTCATTACAAAAGTTCATGGGCTTCCAGAGTTTTCAGAGGGGGCCAGAGAGACTACTGGAATGAGAAAACTGAGGCCTCGGATGGGCGAGCAGTGATGCACACAGTGAAACAGCAGGTTACACTGGAGTGTGGACAGTCACTAGGTGATTTGCTGGCTCTACCCAGAATCATTTGTCCAGAATTGTTTTCCAGACTTTAAATGTGGAAACTTCATCTATGAGAAAATTTTGTCCTTTGAAAGTGGATGTGGGCTCGGCACCTGTTGCTCAAGTGGCTAAGGCGCCAGCCACATACACCTAAGGTGGCGGGTTCGAATCCCCAGCCCGGGCCCGCCAAACAACAATGATGGCTGCAACCAAAAAATGGCCAGGTGTTGTGGTGGGCACCTGTAGTCCCAGCTACTTGGGAGGCTGAGGCAGGAGATTTGCTTGAGCCCAGGAGTTGGAGGTTGCTGTGAGTGTGATGCCATGGCACTCTACCCAGGGGGATAGCTTGAGGCTCCGTCTCAAAAAAAAAAAAAAAAAAAAAGTGGATGTGATATTATGTTACTGCTACTAGTAAGAGACCCTTTGATGGTGTTTGCTGTGTCTCTGTTACCTGCATGACCATGGGTGTGGTATCCCACGCTCATGACCTGTTATCAGCTCTGCTGTTAGATGGCTTTTAGTAACAGCAACACTTCTGTGCCTGAGTTCCCAAGCTTTAGGCAGGGAACTCCTAAAGTGGTATAGGCCTCAACTCTCTTCTTATTCAGTCATTTGGTCTTCACATTAGGAATGAGGCCCTACCTAGCTATACTGGGCTGGGACCCCCCCGAAGTCCAGTCCCAGGAAGGGCCCTGATGCTTCTCCCTTGATAGATAGAGCTGTGTGCTGACAATTGTTAGGAGGGCTTCCGAGGACTGCTGGCTCACTTTCTGCACATTGCCCTCGTTCCTGAAACCCTTTCGATTGCTTCTGCAGCTGAATTGAGGTGAGAGCGAGTATTATGCTTTGCCCACTGCAGCACATGCATGCTGTACACGTGCATGCATGCACACACACACACAGACTCACACACACTCATATTCACACACACACTCTAACTCCAAGTCTAGTGAACATTCTGGTGCTTCCTTTGCTGCCGTATCTTACTGTGAGTAGCTGACAAGAACCATCAAAAATCCTGATATACATCACATTTTAATGGGCAATTTTAAACATTTCTCATTTCTCACAGGAAAAGTATAGGAAGTATAGGAACTGAACATATGTTTCTACATTTGAAATAGTGAGAGATATTCTTCTAGCATATCATATATTAATCCTTCCTATATTATATTTTTTCCTACATTTATTTACAGGGAAAATCACTAGATGCTGGGTTGTTAATACATTTGTGGCTTTGTTTTTTATAATGGGCATTTGTTCAAAGAAATGCTTTTTAGTAGAAATGGTAACCGTGATAAATGGCCTCAGCTTCCATGCTTACCTATTATTTTGGTGGCATTAAATCCTAGCTTTAAGTCTGAACAAAACTAAGCTGAGTGTCTTTTCCAGCGGAGCTTCCATTTCCCACGAACATTTATAGAGTTTTCTCTTATACTCCTTTTTGGACTCTGTCCTCTTTCATTGCTTTGCAGGTATTAATCCCCTATTTATATCCTACTGTGCACCTTTATTTCTGTCCAGATTTCAGCCTCTCTGTATTCCTCATTGCTTCTCCTCATTCCTTTCTCTCCCTGTGCTTCTGCTCTTCACAGCAGCTGCCATAGAAACATTTTACTGTTCTCTGCACACAGACACAATAAATGGGTTCTTGGTCCTTCAGGGGAATTAATACCCTGGAGAGCCACCATGCTTGGTTGGTAAGCAGCAGATATATCCACTATGCTATAGAGAAGTATTCTAAGACTTGTATGTACACACATATACTTTTTGTGTTTATGGCCTCTTTTGCCCATTAGCATTGTTATTTTACTTTTGGACTTCGCTTTCTTCTTCTTCTTTTTTTTTTATTAAATCATAACTGGGTACATTAATACAGTCATGCGGTACAGTGTGCTGGTTTTATATACAATTTGAAATATTTTCATCAAACTGGTTAACATAGCCTTCATGGCATTTTCTTAGTTATTGTGTTCATTTAGAAAGATTCACATGTACCCTTGTAAGATGAACCATAGCCTTGATCCCACTAATCACCCTCCCTCCACCCATTCTCCCCCCTCCCCTCCCTCTCCCCTTTTGCCATATTCTTGGACTATAATTGGGTTATAGCTTTCATATGAAAGCTATAAATTAATTTCATAGTAGGGCTGAGTACATTGGATACTTTTTCTTCCATTCTTGAGATACTTTGCTAAGAAGAATATGTTCCAGGTCCATCCATGTAAACATGAAGGAGGTAAAGTCTCCATCTTTCTTTAAGGCTGCATAATATTCTATGGTGTACATATACCAGAATTTATTGATCCATTTGTGGGTAGATGGGCACTTGGGCTTCTTCTATGATTTAGCAATTATGAATTGGGCTGCAGTAAACATTCTGGTACAAATATCTTTGTTGTAGTGTGATTTTTGGTCTTCTGGATATAAACCTAGTACAGGAATTTTAGGATCAAATGGCAGGTCCATTTTTAGTTCTCTAAGTGATCTCCAAACATCTTTCCAAAAGGAACATACTAGTTTGCATTCCCACCAACAGTGTAGAAGTGTTCCCTTTTCTCCATATCTACACGAACATCTCTGGTTTTGGGATTTTGTGGACTTAGCTTTCAATTGTGCAATAATACCATTATAGTGTCATCTGGCTGATAGACTCTGATGCAGACTCTCCCACCTTTTTATTTAAATACCAGTGGTGACACACTAAAATAACATTATGCTGGTTGAAAATAAGAATTGATAGCCTTCTGCAAGATATCTAGAGAGATTTTAAGGCTGACAGAGCTGGATTGAGAAGAAATGTCATTGGCCAGCTTTAGATTTCTATGCCAGTCAGAAAGCCTGGGTGGTCTTTTCCTGTGAATGGTTCTTTTGACATGTTCAGAATACTGTGGCAGATCTTGTCTCTAACAACATTTTAAAATATGTCCATAGACTGCAATTCCTGGAAATGTACTGCTTTGTTTACTAGGTGGTGCTGGAGAAGAATAAAATCCATCCCAGGTGGTAAAGCTTCTGTCCTGTGCAACAGAGAATCAAAGTCTGTAAATGGAGGCAAGAAGAGCTCATATAGCAACGGGTGCTTACATACAATATTGGTCATAGTGTTCTGAAACTTGTCTTTTTGTTTAATAATGTATGATACAAGATTTTTTCCATATTACACTCCTGACACATGTATTTTCTTTATAACATTCCTTGACTGGAAACTTAATAATTTATTATTCCCCTACAGGTGGACTTTTATGTGGGCTCCAGTATAGGATTATTATTATACAAACAGTGTTGCAATGAACTACCCTGTATCTTTGTGTACATGTGTAAGAATGTTTATGGGATAGATTCCTAGAAAGGAAATCATTGAATCAATTGGTATTCATATTTTACATTTTGATAGATACTGAAAAATTTCCTCTGAAATAACTGTTTTTTTTTCCCAACAGTGGTCTGTACACATGCCCTCATCACTCATATTTATTACTAATACTGGACATTATCAACCTTTAAACTTTTTAACCTACTTACTAGATGGCAAATAACTTGCATTCCAATTCAATGGTTACTAGTGAGGTTGAATGGCTTTTAGATATTTACTGCTTATAAACATTATTTTAAGTAGACATAAAATTTAAATCTACTGTTTAAAATCTAATTTAAATTGTTGATTCTGAAGTTTATTTAGAAAATTTGAAACTTGAATTATTGACCTAAAGTTCATTTAGAAGAACAAATGGATGAGCTATGTAAAATTTTTAGGGAAAGAAAAATGAAATGATAGTATAGAAGACTTGTTTTATAAGAGATTAAACATATAATATACCACTAATAAACAGGTGAAGAATCAGCAGACAACACAATGATACAACTAGAAGGCCTATAAAAAGGCTAGAATATTAAATAATTTACTCTGTGATAAAAGTGGTATCAGAATCAGTGAAGAATAAAATAATTTTCTAAAAATGACATTTGTTTGACTGTTTAAAGTTATAATAAACCAAATTAAAATAAAAATAGTAAGTTCATAATGAAACTAGAAGAGGAATGTATAATTAATTAAAAATATATATAATTTTTGAGGTTGGGACAGTGTCCTAATTATGAAAACAAAGAAATGCTGATATAAATTATTTTTATGTACTAAATTTAAGTATTTCTAAATGATAAAAAAATAAATCTACCATATATAAAATCTAGTGGCAATGAAAACTGGGAAGAAATATTTGCAACAGCTATGACAGTATTTAAAGGGCTTTCCTCAAATCCAAAAGCAAAAAAAAAAAAAAAATCTTAACACCTCAATAGAAAATTGAACAAAGGACATGCATAAATAAAATGTAAATTCTTTTCTGCTGCTCCAGAAGAGCAAACAGCTAATGGAATTGGGTGTTTCAAAGTAGGTTGACAGATGAATGCTTCTTTTTTATAAAGTTACTACTATTTATCCTGGTGGCAGTGGAAAACATTCTTGTTTTAAAGAATATAGTGTTAAAAAAAAAAGAATATAGTGTTAAAAGGTAGTACGTGATAAGCCACATTTTTACAATTAAATAACTTAGAAGATCTATTACGAAAAAAATAGCTACAAAAGTGCCTTACTGATAGAAACTTGTGATCAAAGGTAAAGTGTCACAATGAGACAGTATGGTGAAACTTTGTAATGTCTAAAATTTGAGTCATAAAAAAGAAAAACATAATAAAAATTTACTTACATATAGATATAGTGTTCCCGATTTTGTTTTAAAGATGTGATTTTTTTTATAGCATGGAAACTATTTCATTTGTCCTGAATTAGTTAGGAGGCAGAGGGCGTACTAAAAATGTTTCTCATCTTTCTGCTGACTTGCACTCTGATTTTGGTGCTCACTAGTATAGTGGTGAGAATAAGCAGAATATAAGCTAGGAGAAGTAAACACACATGACTTAGTTTCCCTGGTTCCCAGCAGCTCTTAAAGAAGTAGGTGGAGGAAATGCATTTGTACCAGCTGGAAAAGCTCTAGGCTGGCTTAGCTGCACCATTGCACAGGAAATGCATACTCTAAAGAGAATCCCAATAGTGTCTTGCTGGAGGGATGAAGAATCTCCTGTCTCTTCTCTGTGCTGTGGCCAAGAGTGAATTTGGCTCTGACCCCCAACAGTGTTCCCTGCTCCAGGAGGGAGCCTAGTTGCTGCAGTTCAGTAATCCAAGTTCTAGCATTCTAGCCTGAGAAAATATCAAGTCAAAGATTTATGTAAAAGGATATGTGTTGCAGTGTTATTAAAAATGGTGGGAATATAAAAACTTAAATATCCTCAAATAGAAGAAGGTTCAAATTATGGTACTTTCATAATGTAGAATATTATTATTGCAGCCGTTAAAGACTCATGATTTTAAAGGCCACTTAACAAAATGGGAAAACACATTATTATGTTAAGTGAATAAAATGGGGTTCAAAATTGTATTTATAGTATAAGCCCCTTCTATAAAGAGGGGAAAAAAAGGAAAATATAGAAGAGACTAGAACAAAATATTCCAAAATTATTTTCAGTGGTTAATAGCTAGATGATATTATATAGAGTTATATTTTTATATATTTTATGTCTGAAATATCTATGAACAAATATTTTATCAGAAGTCTTTACATATTTGTACACACCACCTATTGAGGTTGATAGGCGATAAACAGTCCTTTTATTTCATATGTAATTGTTTGCTTGTGAGAAAAGCAGGAGTTTTAGCTTTTAAATTAAAACAAACAAAACCCCTTATGGAGACTGTATATCATGGCAATAAGCTTTACCTGAGGGAGGGTGTTTTAATTATATTACTATTGTAAATGGGAGGGTTTCCTAATTTTACTGCCTTCTTGTTCTTGGAAAGCTTGGTTCACACAGGATTGAAAGTAACATTTAGCAACTACCAGACAAACAAGTCTGGAAAATAAAGTTGTGTAATCAAGTGCAGGTGCTGAAACAAGTTAAAGGAGATACTCATCTGGCAGAATTCCTGTTGCCCATCCTTAGTTTTCTCACATTGCCTGGCTTATTTCTGCCTCTGAAAAACTACTTGGAAAAGGTACCCACCTGAGGCTTCTTTGAATGATGGCAGTTCACTGTCCTCCACACACCATATCCAAATGTAAATACTTTCCAAAATACTGACTAAAACCGACAAAAGCAAACGTGGGGTATGTGTGAGGGATAATGAGATAGTCCTAGTAAAACACCACAGACTTCAAGGGAGTGTAATTGAACATAGTCTGATTTGGAATAAATTAAAAGAAGACATCAAGAAGTGGAATAAAATTCTCCTCATTAGGTCTCTATGAAGTGTTTGTTTCTTCAGTGGAGAAGGCTTAGAACATTTTCAGTAATAGCCTTCAGATTAGATGAACAGGAGCTGGGTGTGAGGCAAAGGAAAGAAGGAAGGCATCCACAGGGAGCCTACTTCTGAACATCATTCCTTCTTTTCTTTTCTTTTCTTTTCTTTCTTTTTTTGAGACAGAGCCTCAAGCTATCCCCCTGGGTAGAGTGCCATGGCATCACAGCTCACAGCAAACTCCAACTCCTGGGCTCAAGCGAGTCTCCTGCCTCAGCCTCCCAAGCAGCTGGGACTACAGGCGCCTGCCACAGTGCCTGGCCATTTTTTGGTTGCAGCCATCATTGTTGTTTGGCGGGCCGGGCTGGGGATTCGAACCCGCCACCTTAGGTGTATGTGGCTGGTGCCTTAGCCGCTTGAGCCACAGGCGCCGAGCCCCATTCCTTCTTTTCTAACCTATAAGGAAGAACTTCTCTTAACAATTCTTAAGTTGACTCTAAAATGGCAAACTTGGAACCCCTAAGCCTGGGACAAATTAGGTGTGGGGGCATAAACAGTTGGCAAAGAGCAATTTCTGTGATGAAAATCACTGTCACGAAGTGCCAACTCTGCAGAAATGTAATCAGTTCAACTGAAATGAAATGTAAATGTAAATTGGCACATCTATGGAAGGCAATTAGGTAATAGTTATCTAAATTAAAAATGCAGAGTTTTACTTTCAGATAATTAGAATAAATGTACTTTCTCTATTCCTTCCACTAAATACAACTGAAAACCCTGGGCATTTAGACATAGAACAAACAAGAAGATTCTGAATGTTGAAAGGAGAGGTAGACTTGGTAGGGATAGTGGTACCAGAGGAACAACCTGGGGACGAATTCCCCACATTTTCCTTTTGTCTCATGTATCTAAGAATTTGATCTTTAAGAAACTAGCAACCTGGGAATACCAGTGGATACAGACAATAAACCCCCCAGTGAAGCCTATTCTCTCTAGCCAGAAAGGTAAGAAAGAGATAATAGAGCAAGACAGAAAACTTGAGAACACTAATTTCTCTATTCTATGAAACCACAGTAAAAAGTGTATCTCCACCACTTCCCATGACAGGGAAACTTAAGCAAGGTGTCTAAACCTTCACTTTCAGAAGCTGTAACAATTCTATTGGGATGGTGTCAGAGACCATGGAGGGAAGTCAGGTCTTTCATTCCTACTGGTGAGTAACCAGTTGCTTTCTCTCCTCCTTTATGCTGCCATATTGATTGAAAGTGTAGACATCCACATTCATCCAGCGAAAATGTCATCCTCTGCTCAAGTCCTCATAGACTAGAGGAGGCCTAGTGGTAAATCAAGACTTTCACCACTGCTCAGTAATGATGAGGCCACCCTTAGCTCCTCAGCTTAGTGTCTTAAGAGACCACATGGGGAGCCAGAAATCCCAACCAAACACGGTAGTAACAAGGAATTCCCACTTGGATGTCAGGAGGCCAAGTGGGGAGCCTGGACTTATAATCTCCACTTGGCAATAATGAAGTAGTATTCTCCCTCCCCCCATGGAGCAGGGTAAGAAAAAGTGAGTTAGAATAGAGGTTTTAAGTAAGATCCAAAGTCTCAGAGCATAATATAAAAATGTTCCGATTTCATTTGAAAATCAGTCTTTATACCAAGAACCAGGAAGATCTCAAATGTGTGAAAAGAGGCAATGAGCTGTCAACTTTGAAATGACTGTCAGAATTTCTGATAAGGATTTTAAAGCAGCCATGATAAAAATGCTTCAACAAACAATTACACACTTAAAATAAATGAAAACATGGAAAGAAAAGAAATAGAAAGCCTCAGCAAGGAAATATAAACTACAAAGAGGAACCAAACGGTAATTTTAGAACTAAAATACAAAAACTGAAAATATTCAGTGTATGGGCTCTGAAGAATATAAAAGGGAGTGAGGAAGGAATTAATGAACTGGAAGACATAATGACAGAAATTATCTCAATCTGAACAATGAGAAAAAAATAGAATAATGAGAAACAATCAACAGAACCTTGTAGACCTGTGTGATTATAACAAAAGATCTAATATTCATGGCATTGAAATCCCAGCAAGAAGGAACAAGAAGGCAGTACTGAAAAAGTACCTGAAGATATAGTGCTGAAAACTTCTCAAGTTTGGCAAAAGATGTAAACCTACAGATTTGAGAAGCTAAGTGAACTTCAAACAGAGTAAACACACACAAAACAGAATAAAGACATTATAATTAAACTTCTGAAAACTATTTTCAAGAGAAATTCTTAAAAACAGAGAAAAATGACACTTTCCCTATGAAAAGAACAATTAGAAGGACAGCATATTTCTCATGAGAAATAATGTAATCCAGAAGAAAGTAACACAACATTTTTCAAGTGCTGAAAGAAAAGAATTATTTACCTGTACTCCTAAACCCCATGAAATTATCCTTCACGAATGAAGAGGAAATCAGTACATTCTTAGAATAAGGAAAACTAAGAAATTTAGTGTCCAGCAGACCTGTCCTAAGAAAAGTGCCCTGAGAAAGTTCTCAGAATGGGAAGGAAATAATAAAAGAAAGGACTTTTGGAAATCTGGATAGAAGAAAAAAACATGACAAGCAAAAGCCTGTGGAAACATGGGTAAACATTAGGCTTTTCTTCTTTTCAGTTTTATAAATATATTTGGTGGTTGAAGTGTAACTTAAAGAACACTCTCTTACATAGTTGTTCAATGAATATAGAGGAAATATTTTAGACAATTATATTTTAAATAGAGAGGGCAAAGAGACATAAAAGTTGGTAGGTTTTTCATATTTGAACTGATAAAGTGATACTAATAGACTAAGTTATACATATACAAGATGCAGTACCCAAAACAACCACTAAAAAGTTATTCAAAGACAATGCCAGATATGGTGTCATATACCTTTATACTACTCAGGAGGCTCAGGCAAAATTGCCACCTAGGGCAACATAGTGAAAAATACTATAGATAAATCAGTATGGAATTCTAAAATGTTTATCTAACCCACTTGAACCCACATGAAAAAAGAAAACCAAGTAATGAAAAACAGAGAAGAACTAAAATTAAAAATCAAATGACAGACTTAAGCCATAACATATTAATAATTACATTAAATGCAAATAGTCTAAAAACTTCAAGTAAAAGAGCTTGTCATGCACTAGTGATAAACTACAATAAATTAAATATAAAAATACAGGCACACTGAAAGCAAAAGAACAGAAAAAATATCCAAACATTAATCAAAGGAATTCAAGGGTACCTACATTAATATTAGATAAGGTCGATTTTAGAGCAGCATTGTCCAACCTTTTTTTTTTTTTTTTAAATCATTTAAAGTAGTTTATTCTGGCCAAATTTGATGACCATGGTGTTGATGGAATTTCTTTCTGGAGTAGGTTCTTGGTCTCAGAGATTTGAAGAATGAACCCAGGGACCACACAGATCAAAGGAATACAGAAGGAATAAAAGACATCAGTGCCTCTGGCAGTGGGGGAAACCCAACTGGGAATTCCTATGGGTCTTTTGTCTAGGGGGTTATATATTTTGTGAATAGGAAGGTCTTGAGAATTATATTTGGTCAGAACTTGGCAGACAGAAGGGATCTTTTCAGTATTGTTGAGTGTATTAACAAATGAATGCAGTCCCTCCAGCTCTGGGCAAAGTTCAGGGAGTACACTTCAGAAGAGGCCTGACTTACCTGAAATATTGGCAAACTACTTTTCTCTTGTCTTGCTTGTATATGGAGAGTGCAGTTTTAGAGAAAAAAAGTTTTTTTGCCCAGGCCTAGAAAACATCCCTGTCCAGCCTTGAAAGGGGAACCCTGTATCAGTGGCCTGGAGCCATGGCCAAGAAGCCTTGAGCAAGTGGACTCACTGTGGTTGGGTTACAGTTTGGTAGTATACATTTCAGAGAGACAGTAATTATAGGTAAAGTCATAGATCAATATATGGAAGGCATATACTGGTTTGGCCTGGAAAGGTGGGACTTCTCAAGGCAGAGATTATAGGTTATAGATGAGTTTAAAGATTCTTGAGCGGACAATTGGCTGAAAGTTAGTCTCTGTCTAAAAGACCAGGAGTATATCAAAAAAGGAATGCTTGAGTTACAATAAGGATCTGTTAACCCACAGACAAATTATAGGACATATTCCCAGACTCAAGTGGTTTGTTATGTATGTTAAGGACCTGCAGGTATATCTTATATAGCCTTAGGCCTATTAATGAGTCACAAAGAACATCTTCAAGAAGGGAAGCAGGGGCATGATGAGGCATTTCTGGTTTCCTTTCTTATGGCTAGCAACTCAGTTTCAGGGTTATCCTGTTAGCCAAAAAGGGATTTAGTCAGTTAGCTGCTGCAAGGAACCTTAAGATTTTATTTTAAGTCACAGTTCTCCCACCTTTGGTCAAAGTTCTGCCATAAGCAGCATCAGTGGCCAAACTCTTCTTTTCTCCCATCCATTGCCAGGGTGGTATGGCTACCTGCCCCAGGTCTATCCTGCCTCTCATTGGAACCCTTGTGAGGTCTGAATAGCTAAAAGAGCTTACAGTCAATTAAATGTTTGGGGTTGATGGGACTGGAGGTAGACAGGCACTCATCAACCCTTTAAACACTTCTAGGCTATGTGCTGATTTTGTGAGA
>NW_003852438.1:1671251-1686286 GCF_000181295.1 Otolemur garnettii | reverse complement strand
AGATGCAAGTCTGGTTCAATATTTGAAAATCCATGTGATTCACCTTATTAACAATTTGGAGAAGAGAGCCACATCACCTTATCAATTATTGCAGAAAAAGCATTTGACAAAATTCAGCATCTATTCATCATAAAAACTCTCAGAAAATAAGAATATTGGGGATTTATTCAACTTGATATGACAAATGTATTTAAAAAAAAAGGAAAAAAGAAAGAAAAAAACCCAAAATGAAGCCTAGAAATAAAATTATAGTTAAAGATGCAAGACTAAATTCTTTCTCCTAAACATTGGTGACAAGGCAAGGATATCCACTGTCACGACTCTTATTTAACAGGCTGCTATAAAGCAAGAAAAGGAGAAAAAGGCATTAAATTGGGGAAAAAGAAATAAAATTTTGTTTATTGGCTGATGGCATAGTTATGCTATGTATGTGGAAAATTTCAAAGTCTATAAAAAATACTGTAGAGTGAGCTTACCATGGTCACAGAATACAAGATGAACATACTAAAATCAGTTGTATTTTTTAGCAACAACCAACACATTGACATAAAATTGGGAAAATATAAAACTATTTACAGTTTCTCAAAAAATATTTTATTGTAAATCTGACAAAACATGTATAATACCTGTATGATGAAAACTATACAATACTAATACAGAGAAAAGATCTAAATAAATGGAGATATACCATGTTCATGGAATGTAAGATGTCAATCTTCTACACATTGATATGTAAATATTAATAGCAACGCCCATCAAAATCCCAGGAAGATTTCTTGTGGATATTAACAAAATTTTAGATTTCATATGTAATGGAAAAATAACTTCAGTAATCTAAGTAGAATAAAATAGTCTGGAAAAAAAAGAATAAAGTGAAAGGAATCAGTCTACCTGATTCATGACTTTTTTTTTTTTTTTTTGGTGAGACAATCTCACTATGTCACTCTTGGTAGAGTGCCATGGTGTCACAGCTCACAACAACCTCAAACTCCTAGGCATAAATGATTCTCTTACCTCAGCTTCCCAAGTAGCTGAGACTACAGGCGCCCACCACAACACCCAGTTATTTTGGTTGTAGTTGTCATTGTTTGGCAGGCCCCGGATGGATTTTAACCCATCAGCTCTAATATATGTGGCTGGCACCCTAGCCGCTGAGCTATAGGCACTGAGCCTGATTTCTTGACTTTTTATATAGCTGTGATAATCAAGACTGTGTTATTGGTAAAGGGATAGAAACATATCAGTGAAAGAGAATAGAGAACACAAAATCAACAGGAATAGGAACTGTCTTTTGATGGAGATGCAAATGCAATTCAGTAGAGGAGAGATATCCTTTTTAACAAGTGGTACTTAGAGAAATTCAACATCTTTTGGCAAAAAAGGAATCTCAATCTCAGTATCATACCTTGTATACCACATATAAAAACTCAAAATGAATTATGGACTGAATTGCAAAGCATAACATTATAAATTATTTTTAAAAAAGGGAAGAAAAACCTGGAATTAAAAATAGAAAAACACTTCTTAGACTTGACACCAAAGCATGATCCACAAAAGGAAAAACTGGTAAATTGAACTTTATTAAAATTAAAAATGTTAGCTCTGCAATAGACCTTGTTAAGTGGATGAAAATGTAAGTTAGAGGCTGGAGAGAAAATATTTTCAAACCACATCTCTGAGAAAGGACTAGTAACCTAGAACTAGAGTGGGGAACCTGCAGCCATAAGGCCACATGTGCCCTTTCAAGTCCTTAAATGTGGCCTTTGAGTCCACGTTTTACAGAACAAATTCTTTTCTTTTTATTGATATATTTTTGTTCATTTTCTTTTCTTTTTAAAATGAGCGTATTTTAAAAACAAAGAATAAAATAAATTGCACTGAAATAATCCTTCCACAGTGACTGAAACAAGTAGATCATTAGTAAGCCATAGGGCTAAATTGATGGCTGCTACACTCATGATTTAGTTCTAACTTACTGCGCCTAATTGTGCTACAATCACAGTAAGGCTGGTTGGTGAGAGTTTATGGAGGTCAAGTATAACAGTCTCTTATCAACTTTTAACAACATTACACTGTGTTTCTGTTTGAAGTGGAATCTATAAATAGTTGATCAATAGTATTTTTTAATTGTGTCTACTTACCAGGCTGTCATGTCAAAGAAAACCACGAGAATGCTGGAGGAAGAAAACAGATTTTTTAAATGAGGATTGGGAATTGCAATATTCTCTTGTTTATGCCTGCCTTCTAATACTGCAATATCAACATTGAAGGAATTCAGTTTTCACTAGCATTATAACAGTCATAAGAACCATAAATATTTTAAATTAGAGGGATAGATACAAAAGATTGTATTACAGAAATTAAGAGATAAAAAGCAAAAGCAACAACAGTTCTTTCAAGCAGCAATAAGACCTGGAAATAATGCCACTGAATCAATTTATGAAGTAGCTTATGTAAAAGTGGGGGGAGTGGGGAGGAGAGAAGCCACTCAGTGATGTAGAAATTATGAAAGAATGCCTTGTCAAAGTTGTAGGATGCTTTGACCTTGATAGTGTTTCATAGTACAAACAACTACTTTCAATGAGTATCATAACTTATCAGCAACATGAATTAGTTTTCAATGTAACAGGACAACTTCATGCAGTACTTCAAAAGGAAAATACGTATTATTCAGTCGCTTTGGATGAATTATCTGATACTACTGACTCAGTGCAGGTTTTATACTTCATTCAAGCCATAACAGAAGATTTTCTTTGCTATGAGGAGTTATACGCCTTGGGCACTCCTGCATACATTAAGAACATGGGAATAGATATCTTCAGCTTTCAAGATATATATCATGAAATTGAACTGAATTCTTTTCTACATACAGTCAGTGCACCTTCCACTACAGGAAAACAGGAAGGGTTATTGCACAGATTAAAAAAGTATTAACAGATGGAGATGTTCTTATTTATTTTCATTGTACCTTGGATCAGCAAAACCTTTGTGTTGAAGTTCCTATTTTAAGCGACACTTTGTAACAAGTTGTAAATGCTGTTAATATCCATGCAGATGCAACAGGGCATCTGAATCATCAGTTTTTTAACATGCTAAATTTGAATGATGAGGTATTCAGTGTGGATTTACTTATCATTCTAAAGTGCTTTGGCCATTTTAGGGACCGGCGTTAGGGAAAAGTTTATCTCTGAGAGAACAGATAGTTTAATTTTATGAAGAACATAATCATTGTAAATTATTGAAAGAAAATCTCTATAAGGCTGCATCATTTCTGTGTAATATCATGTCAAATCAGAATTATATTTCTCTGTGAGGTATAACTAAGTCTACAGATGATATGTGGCAAAAAATCCAAGTATTTTGAGAAAAGCAATTTCTCCACAAAAGGAAATTTTTTTTTTTTTTTTTTTTTTGAGACAGAGCCTCAAGCTGTCCCCCTGGGTAGAGTGCCATGGCATCACAGCTCACAGCAACCTCCAACTCCTGGGCTCAAGCGAGTCTCCTGCCTCCGCCTCCCAAGTAACTGGGACCACAGGCGCCCGCCACAACGCCCGGCTATTTTTTGGTTGCAGCCGTCATTGTTGTTTGGCGGGTCTGGGCTGGGGATTCGAACCCGCCACCTTAGGTGTAGGTGGCTGGCGCCTTAGCTGGTTGAGCTATAGGTGCCAAGCCCACAAAAGGAAATTTTGAATGAGCATTTTCTCCTGTTCACAAAGGTCATTGATGAGCAGGATGATATATGCAAATCATTTGAAGAATATGGAACCATAATAGACCTATAAGCTGGAGAACATGATGAAAGTTTCGTTTATTTTGAGAATCATAACATCATATTCAGATTAGCATTTCAGTTTCACCTAGTTGATATCATCAATTTACCTAAACGATTACAGGTGGAATGAATTAAGCTCTCAATAGATGATATTTTAAAGTCATTGTTTGATGCTAAGATAGATATAATTGAAATATGGAAAAATTCAGGAGAATACTTTGGCAACATGCCTGAAAAATGATTTCTTGCTTTTTAACTACTTACTGCTCTGAATCTTTATTCTCCTACCTAACTCAAATCAAGGTCACATATGACTGATCTCCCATCTGGAGGATCAACTGAAACTGCAGACCTTCATGCTGCAATCAGATAAATGCTTTTCCATAAAAAAACAAAAAAACAGACAAAAAAAGACATTAAATAATTAAAAGGTTAGTTAAATTTAAAATTAACAAATAATTTTTATTTTTGAAGTTATTAAATACATGGTAGTTAGATTTTCACAGAGCAATGTACATTTTAAGTATATCTAATTGAAGTTTCTAAAATGTGGCCTTATTTGATTATAGCTAAATTGATGCGGCCTTCTAACATGAAAAGGTTCCCCATCCCTGCCTTAGAATATATAAAGTACTCTTAGAAGTCAACAATTAAATAAATATTTAATTAGGAAATAGAAAAAAAGACATGAAGAGACAAGCCTGTTAATAGATGTTTAACATCATTAGTCATTATGGAAATGCAAGTTAAAGTTATGAGATATCACTATACACCTGTCAGAATGAGTGAAATAAAAACTAGTGATAGCATCAAATTCTAGCAAGATACAAAAAAGCGGATAACTTATTCCTTGCTGGTAGGAATGTAAAATGGTGTAGCCACCCTGGAAAGTGCAACTGTCATACAGCCCAGCAATTGTATTCCTGGGCATTTATCTCAGAGAATTGAATACTTAGGTTCACTCAGAAATCTGTACACAAGTTTTTATAGCAGATTTATTTGTAATAGCTAAAAATAGAAAACAACCCAGATGTCTTCCACTGAGCAAAGGGTTAAACAAACTGTGTTTATACATATCATAGTATAGTACTCAACAATAAAAAGGAAGGAACTATTGATATAATATCATGATGACTACACAGAATATTATGCTGAGTGAAAAATATGAATTCCCTGAAGTTTGCGGCTGTGTGATTCTATTTATGTAACATTCTTGAAATGACAAGATTATAGAATTGGAGAACAGACTAGTAGTTGCCAGAGGCTAAGAAGCCAGTGGGGAAAGGAGATAAGTGTGTGTGGCTGTCAAAGGGCAAAATGAGGGATTCTCAAGGTGATGGAAATAATTCTGTGTCTTAATTATCCTGGTTATTATACTGTAGTTTTTCAGAATGATACCACTGGGGAAATGGGGTAAAAAGTGTAGTGTCTATTTCTATATTGTTTGTTACAACTGCCTGTGAAGCTATAATTATTTCAAAATAAAAAGTTTAATTAAAAATATGCACTTTGACTTTTTTTTTCAACAGTGTCAGTCTGTGCCCTGGGTAGAGTGCTGTGGCACACAGTTCACTGCACCCTCAAACTACTAGGCTCAAGTGGATCCTCTGGGCTCAGCCTCTGAGTAGCTGGGACTACAGCTGCCTGTCACAACGCCTGGATAGTTTATTTTATTTTTATTAGGGGATCTCACTCTTGCTCAGGCTGGTCTCAAACTCCTGAGTTCAAGCAATTCACCTGCCTTGGTCTCCCAGAGTTCTAGGATTACAGGTGTGAACTACCATGTCCAACTTTGCACTTTAATCTTGAATTATACTTTGAAGAATTTATCTCATGAAAATCTTTACACATGTACAAAATAATTTACCTGTTTAGATATTCATTTCCGTATTAGCAAAAGATTACAGTGTTTTAGCCTGTCAGGGGTACTATTTTGAACTAAATTCATGTGATGAAATCCTGTACCAACATTACAAAGGATTAGATAATACAAATGTATTGATTTAGATGAAAATCCAAACTCTAGGACTATATGAAGGCATGTTAATATTAAGAACAAGCATCTAAGCATGCATTTTCATATGCATAGAGTCCTCTGAGGATAGTAGACAGTGATTTGAAACAGTGATTTGACTGAGCACAAGGTGAGCAGCAGTGGGTCTGTTGGGAGGTGTGAGAAAAGGCTTACTTATTATCTTTATACAGGTTCTCTTGAACTTTTTACCTTGTGTTTGAATTACCAATTAAAGAATATGTTAGCATGTTCTATTATAAAAAAGAATAGAATGTTCAGAAATAGACTTAAATATGTATGCACTCATATACACATGTGCACATACATATAGATACACACACACATATGTATGTACACTGTCCTTGTATCCTAATAAATTCTTTTTTTTTTTTGTAAAAGACAGAATCTCACTCTGGTGCCTTGCTAGAGTTCTGTGGCATTATAGTTTACTGCAACCTCAAGTTCTTGGGCTCAAGTGATCCTCTTGCCTCCATTTTTCTATTTTTAGTAGAGACAGGGTCTGGTTATTGCTCAGGCTGGTATCAAACTCCAGAGTTTAAGCAATCCACCTGCCTCAGCTTCCAAAAGTGCTATATTTATAGGCATGAGTCGTCATGCCTGACCCATCGTAATAAATTCTAAGTGAAGTAAAGATATAAATGTAAACAAATGGAAACAAACACATTGGAAGGAAATATAAGTAAATATTCCATGATCTTGGGGTGAGAAAAGCCTTTTAAAGCATAGCACCAATAATGTATCATAAGGGAAAAGATTAATAAATTTAACCACTTGTATAAAAATTTAAGGTTTTCGTATTACCAAAAGAGCACACTCAGCACCAGCCGTATTTAGTGATACAATGCACATCACCAGGGGATGGGCAAACTGACTGTGGTCTGTCATATAATTGATTACTATGCAGTAACAGTGAATCAGTTACGGATACAAGGAGCAGCCCCAATGAATCTCTAGCATATGATGTTGAGCCAAAGAAGTTATTTACAAAATTAATCTGCGGTGTCAAGTGTCAGGATAGGGGTTGGTTTTCAAGAAGAAGGGGGGAGTGGTGACTGGTTGGGACATGTGAGAACCTTCATGGAGCTGTGAATGTTTAGTATCTTGACCTGGGTGGTTAGTACAGGGAAACCACAGGTAGTACAGGGGGCATTTGCGTTGTACTGACTCACGACTCATTAAGCTGTATACTATTCTGTATGTTTAGTTTATTGTACTAAGAGTTCTTAAAAATAAGCAAACAGAAATAGATTATTTTGTCTCATATTGGCAAAGAATTTTTTTAAAGTGAAATTGTCTAGTGGTAGTGCTATGAATTGATGAAACTCTTCAGAAGGCAGAGTTGGTATTGTGTTTCAAAATTGTACCCAGCAATTTCCATTACAGGAATTTATCCAAAAGACAAAATGAGAAAAGTATACGAGGGAGCTTATATAAGGACATCCATGGTAGCTTTATAAAATGAAAAATCAGAAGCAAACTGAAAGCCCAATATTGGAAGATTGTTTAAGCTGATAACAATACATATGGAATATATTGCAGCTTATTTATTTATATGAAAAGTTACTTTTTCTATGTGAAAAGTTATCTGATGGCTCAGTGCCTATAGCTCAAGATGCTAGGGTGCCAGCCGCATATACTGGAGCTGGTGGGTTCGAATCTAACCTGGGTCCACCAAACAACAATGACAACTACAACCAAAAAATAGCCGGGCATTGTGGTAGGCGCCTGTAGCCCCAGCTACTAGGGAGGCTGAGGCAAGAGAATTGCTTAAGCCCAAGAGTTTGAGGTTGCTGTAAGCTGTGTTGCCACAGCACTCTATCCAGGGCAACAGCTTGAGACTCTATCTAAAAAAAAAAAAAAAAAAAAAAGTTATCTGAGTAGTTTGGTGAATAAAATAGCAATTTCTAGATCTCTGTCACACAGTTATATGTAACTCATACACACACTCACATAAAAACTTTCAAAACCAGGTGACACCTGTGGCTCAAGGAATAGGGCGCCGGCCCCATATGCTGGAGGTGGCAGGTTCAAACCTGGCCTGGGCCAAAAACTGCAATAAGAAAAAACAACAAATAAAGCCTCTCAAGACCATATTTTTAAATAGTTTGAAATACTTGTCACTAAATGACTAAAGTATCAGCAGGATTTACATTTTTTAACTTTGTGTTTCTTAAATAAACATGGGTGCATATGTATTTAAAACCTGAGGAAAATAATAAAACAAAATTAAACAAAAAGTCCTGAGAAACCTTTTGTATGTTTTCTCCAGTTTCCTTGTCCCTTCTCTCTAGCAAAATTAGGTTTTTCAGTTTAAATGGAAGAAAAGGATGTAGGAAAGAGATAGAGAAATGTAAACGAAATGTGTATTTGTTAAATTTAATAGTATAAGATTAAAAGAAGAGTAAGGTATGAACCTTATCATTACAAAGTATTTTCTTACAAATGAGCAGTATTATTTCTAGGTCATCCTTCAATTAAGTTATTTTCATTTGTAGATTGAATGGTAGTAATGTAATTTTGAGTATTTCCTGGCATATGGAAAGGACCTAAAAATGTGTATGCCAAACTTAAAAATAGTTTTCACAGTGAATTAGATCAGAGACAGTTCTATGTTTTGTGGAGTTTTAACGTTGCATAATTTTTGAGCCTGTCTGTAAAAAAAAGAACAATATTTTGACTCAGTTGCTTTCTGGTCGCTGAAGGAGGCCCGTGTAAGTGAGGGCTCTGGCAGTTCAGTTCCCTTCACGTGGTGCTCCATTCACATGTTTATGGACCTTGTTTACTTATACCCTGCTCCCCTTTTTGGAGAGTTTTACTGCTCTGTGTTATTAAGGTATGAAAACATACCTATGTTTCACTAATACATTTGAAAGCTGTTTTATACAAACAGATTTATCAAAGAGAAAGAGTATATACTTAAGCCTTACTGCTGAAGATTCCTTAAGCTCGTTGTTTTAAAGCCCTATACATATTGTAATTGGATTTATTTATTCCTCCTACTTTAAAGAAAGCAAATCACTCATTCACTCAACAAGCATGTATTCAATTAATATTATTTGTTTACTTTGTAAATAGCCCTGCACTGAGGATCTTTCCACCACCAAATTCCATGGTATTATCTCAAAATACATTCAGATTTTATAGCAGGGCTTTTCAAAATTTATATTCAGATGACTGAAAGGTCTTGTAAAAATGCAGGTTTTGATTCAGTAGGTGTGGCATAGGGGTCCAGGGCTCTGCCTGTTGAGCCGGCCTCAGTGTGATGCCTTGGCGGCTGGTCCTCAGACCACACTTTGTGTACAACCAGGATCCAGGCTTCACACCATGCTAATTGTACTTGATAAGTTCTCATTGGTAGTGGGAGGCACCTCTCAATCCCGCCACATGTAATTTGCAGGGAAAATGTTTACTGCAGCCTGTGGCTTTTAGGGTTAGCTAGTGGGTCCACAATCATGAATGTAAATAATAGAATAGAAACTGGATTGGGACTCAGCTAGTGACTGGGAAGGGGCTGGGAGCACGAGAAAGACAGATAGTGAGCAAGTGCTAAAAAAGAAACAGCCTGTTTATCTACTTTGTGGTGTGTATGAGGAAACAGGTAGAATGTTTTCACTTTCAGCCTGAAGTCAAAACCACAGGTGAGGTGAAAATCAGGAAGTTCTTGTAGGAATTTAAGACATTAGAAAAACAGCTTCAGAAATGTTTAGCCCTGGTCACATAGATGTGGGTGCTTTCGTTTCTGTTTGTCAATGAAGGTCCAGTTCCCTTCCTGATCTTTCTCAGTCTTCAAGTAAAGTTCTGTCTCAGGGAAGTAAAACTCAGTGAAAATTAAGGGAGGTGGGGTTGGGGACATGAAAAGCTACCTAAAGGGTACAATGAACACTATCTGGGTGATGGGCACACTTAGAACCTTGACTGAAGCATTTCAGAAGTGACAGATGTAACCAAAAACATTTGTACCCCCATAATACAGAATGGAAACCTCAAGAAAAATTTTCTTGGGTAAAAATTTTCCAAGGGAGAAAGAAAAGAAAGAAAAAAAAGCTATCTCTCAAATACAGTACTCTCAGACTAATGATACATTAACAGTAGGGGAATAATTCACGCAGGGAACCTCTGTGTTTTCATCACTAACATTTTCAACTACCATGAGCCCGCTGGTCCCTGTGAGTGAGATCTGTGCTGTTTGCCCTTCTTGGCTGTAACAGGCATTGTCTTATTCTAGATCCTGCCTGGCTTCTTAGTCTGCTCTCTGCTCTGTCTGACAGCTTTCCAGAGATCAGTTTCCAGAGTGGTTGAAATGGTTTTCTTTTGGCTTCCTTTCCTATGGTCTCCCCTCATCAACTCTGCCCACAAACCAAATTGCCAAGAACTCTTTAATAATATGGTATTAACATTCGTATGTGAAGATGACTGTTGACAGTGATTAGATATAAGTGACTGGAAAAAAGTACAGAATTGGCAAAAAAATGAAAAAGAAAAGTATTCACTCTGGATGTGATATCAGACTCTTGGAGAGCATTTAGGGAATTTGTGTTTGTGAGGCCAGTGCATCAGGAGGCTGGAAAGCAATGCAACATTGCTGGAACTCAGGAAGAGGAGCACGGTAGATACCATGCCAGCGGCAAGCCCAGGCCTGTGGGCAAAGCTCCCATCTGCTGAAAGGTTTACTTGTTTTGCAAACTGTACAAGTAATTGGTTGTTAAGTCACATTCTGTGGTTGCTGGCGCTATTGTGCAGTGTGTCTTTACAAAAGAAGTATTGCTAGACTACATTAGAAATGGTGATTTAAAAGTGAACTAGCTCTGTTGAAATAACCTAAATTATGTGCTGCAACATTGTTTTTCCCAGGTGGTTAAAACCACTGACTTATGATATTTAAAATGTCAGAAACGTATATTCTTAATAAGGTTGGAGAGTCAGTCATCCTTCAGGGAGTAGCGTAGGTCTCCATCATTGTCCCAGCAGCCTTGTGAGACTGTGTGGCTCGGGACTTGATTTCTCTCAATATAAATAAATCCAGAATGACTGATGCAATCCAACGTCCGGATGGGGCTGAACCAGATGTGTGACAGAGTCATGTTTGCAAGTTCCTTGTTTGAAATCCTTCGGTGTATATTTAGCATTTAATATTTAAACATTTATACCAAAGGATTATTCTCCTAAGTGTTGTAATTCTTGATACTTAAAGGATGGCTTAATGGATGCATGTGCACATCTGGGTGAATAGAGTTGGATTATAGAAAAGCAGTTTCTCTGGGAATATTGTTGCTGTAGGTGGGAAAAATGGCAGTGGCACCTGTTTCTTTGTTTTTTTTTTAAATTTTTTTTTATCAAATCATAGCAGTGTACATTAATACTATCATGGGGTACAGTGTACTGTTTCTATATATAATTTGAAATACTTTCATCCAACTGGTTAACAACTTCATGTCTTTTTCTTAGTTATTGTGTTAAGACATTTATATTCTACATTTAGAGAGGTTCACATGTTCACATGGATGAACCATAGGTGTGATCCCACCAGTCACCCTCCCTTCACCCTCTCTCCCCCTCCTACCCATATTCCTGGGCTAAAATTGGGTTATAGCTTTCCTATGAAAGCTATAAATTAGTTTCATAGTAGGGCTGAGTACATTGGATACTTTTTCTTCCATTCTTGGGATATTTTGCTAAGAAGAATATTTTCCAGCTCCATCCATGTAAACATGAAGGACGTAAAGTCTCCATCTTTCTTAATGGCTGCATAGTATTCAATGGTGTACATATACCACAATTTATTGATCCATTCATGGATCAGTGGGCTCTTGAGTGTCTTCTATGACCTAGCAATTATGAATTGGGCTGCAATGAACATTCTGATACAAATATCTTTGTTGTAGTGTGATTTTTGGTCTTCTGGATATATACCTAATAGAGGAATTATAGGATCAAATGGCAGGTCTATTTTTAGTTCTCCAAGTGTTCTCCAGATGTCTTTCCAAAAGGAACGTATTAGTTTGCATTCCCACCAGCAGTGTAGAAGTGTTCCCTTTTGGCAGTGGCACCTGTTAACTCAGATTTCCACATATAATGCTTTATGCAGTTGGGAAGCAAAATATGTTACGAAATGTCTTATCTCCATGTGGGGTAGGAAGGAGGAGAGGAACAAGAGTTGTTCACATGGTTGATCTATGTTTATTCACTATTTTACACACTGTATCAGCAAGCCTCACCTTGTCTGATTATAAAATTGACTGAATTTGACAGTTCACTGTCATGAAAATTCCTATACTGAGTGGTATTTTGTGTAGATCTGCTTGTTGGCAATGAATGATTTGTTTTTAAAATCTAAGTTAATAAGTTCTTAGTGTGCTTTTAATGAATTTGCCTAGTTTGGTAATGATAAAGAATTGAACTGAAAGAAAGTGCCATCAGAAACTGGGATATGTTTGTAACTACTTTGAAATCTATTTTATAACTTCATACTTGCATCTGCAAGGGTTACCTCTGCCCTCCTTGGTATGAAGAGCTAATGAGAACCCACAAAATTGTGAAATGAAAGAGGCTCACCCTCCTGAAAGTGATCTGTTTGTTCAGTGCATGAACTATCCCTGTTAACTAAGCATAAAGAGATATACAGTTTTCTGAGTAGAAATAAGTTCTACTTGACTCCACCTAATAAATGTTGAATAATTACTTTAAAAATATCATTTGGAATGAGTCTCAAACTTTAAGGCTTTCTGGGTACCCACATGATCTAGTCCTAGTCTAGTAAATAGTGTGTGCTGGGGAGCACAGAATGTCGGGAAGTACAAGCATACATGGTTTAATACACAGCACACCAAAAGTACTCACACCCCCATGGTTAGAGGGGTCTCAGTTTAGAAAAGGTAGAAACCACTTATCACCTCCAAAATGTTGCAAAAACATTACATAAGTGCCAAAAACACTTTGACTGTATAATATTTCATTGGAGAAATATCTGGCCCCTGTCCTGATGGCCAGGGCAGATGGTTGATATCATGTGCTAGGAATGGGTACTTTGTAGTTCCCAGCACTTGGAAATCTGCCATGTAAATATGAAGTGGGTCATAGTGAAATGCTGGGATTTTTAATATATTTATGAGAGGATGCAGCATTTCAAAACCAGGGGGAAATATCTGATTAAACCACTATATTAATAAAGATATGTTTGGAACCAGAGATTAATTTATCTCACTCCTCTACAAAAGAACAGAAGATGGAAAAAATTCATAAGTAAATGAAGTCCCTAGTTGAGGATTAATGTTTCTTATATTTGTAATGGCCATTTTTAATATTTGTGGTGATGTGCCTTACATTAATTCTTATGTCTCAGTATACAGATGGGTGGATTTATAAAAGTAAGTCTTATGCCGTAATAATGTAATAGTTATTACCTTTCAATGCAGTAATATGTGTCCATGCATTAATGAAGTCTGTAAGGAGATTAAAATAAGATGACATGGTTTATGTTACAAATTTTAAAAGAGCACTTTTTTATAGATTACAAGTGCAAAAAAATACTGCAGTGATGTGCCATACTTTATAACTGCTTTGCCTTTTACTCTTGGATCTTAGACTTTTCTCTTATCTATGGGATTGTCATTAGATGAGAGGAGGGAGCATTAGAATAATGGTGAGGCAGCTTCTAGAAAGTTCAAATTGTATTTTTATAATAATATGACATAGACTCAGAATTATTCATTATGTCAAAATATAAACTATATAAAATATAAATAAAGCTCAAATGACTGTTTCATCAAATTAGAACCACTGGGTGTAGAAAATTTATGAAAATAATAAGTAACTTTTAAGCTATCAAACTATACAATTACAAATGAGTTAGACAAGCATGATGAATATCTCATGTACAGGTGAAAGAAAAAGAGAAAACTTTATTCACAGAAATGTACAAATAGTAATGGATTAGGATTTGCTGGTTTGCTGACCATAAAGGTAAAGTTCTGTATGTAGCAACCTAATTGTAAACAGACATAGAGACTGGAGAAAATATCAACTCAAAGATTAGCCTATAAAGCACAGAGAAAGGGGCTCTCGTATTTATCAAGTGCCTGGTCTGTGACAAACACTCAGCTGGCCGTTTTATACACACTGTAATTTGAGAAGAGCAGAAAAATGTTCTGAATAGCAGAAAAATTGGCAGGGCTTAGAAGGGGTGGTGCAAGTGGTGTAGAAATTGGGGAGATGAGAAGGAGGTGGGTAGCTGACACTGATGGTAGAGAAGAGGCCCAAAGTCTTCCACCTTGAAGACCTTGTAGGGTGCTCAATGGGAAAAGGCTTCTGCACCTGTTGCTCTCTGCACCTCAGTGATGTCTCAGGGAAGTCTTATGCATCTTCAAAGCACCTTAGTCATAAAGCAGGTCTTTAGTTTATATATGGAATGGGAAGAAAGGTAAAAGATTAGAAAGCAAACTGACATCAGAGGTTCTTACCTGCCCGTCACCCCTCCTCCCATCCATCCAATTCAGGAAGGCAGTTCTCAGTTAGTTTCTATGCCCAGTAGCCTCACATCCCATGGCACCATCATTCCTAGTGACAGTTGTGTGTATTATTGTGGCCCCGCAGTGCAGCAGGCTCACAATGATGACACAGAAGTCTTTCAGAAGGATTTTTATCTTTTCAGTAGGTTGGTGGTGTCTTGAAGAAAGAGATTACTCCTGATTCATCTTTCTGTCCTTTGACATAATAGGCAAAATATTTGTGGTAGCAATAGCTTACTTTTGGGGGTAGGGGCTAAATCATATTGTTTAAAGTTCAGTCAGCTGTATCCTGATAGGCGCAGTGAGGTCTGTGGAGTTGGGGAGAAATGGAAGAGGCAGACACTAAACCAAGTAAATAAGTAAAACGTCAGTGTGGGCTGTGTCAGGTGGTGATACGTGCTGTGGAGGATGAAGCCAAGAAGGGAGAAGAGGGCATGCTAGAGAAGGGTTGCTGTCATACACAAGGTGCTCAGGCGGGCCTTGCTGAGCTGGTAACAGGGAGAAGGTAAGACAGTTCTGTGCAGAGGGAACAGCAAGTTCAGGATCGTGGAGCAGGAAGGGGCCAGGCATGTTGAGGGCAGCCCCAGAGCCTGGGTGAGAGGGACTAGGAATGCTGAGGGCAGCCCCAGAGCCTGGGTGAGAGGGACCAGGAATGCTGAGGGCAGCCCGGGGGCCTGGGTGAGATGGGGAGGGGCATGCTGAGGGCAGCCCCAGGGCCTGGGTA
>NW_003852438.1:1665734-1670659 GCF_000181295.1 Otolemur garnettii | reverse complement strand
GGGGCATGCTGAGGGCAGCCCCAGGGCCTGGGTGAGAAGGGGAGGGGCATGCTGAGGGCAGCCCCAGGGCCTGGGTGAGAGGTGCCAGGAATGCTGAGGGCAGCCCTGGGGCCTGGGTGACTGGAGAAGAGTGAGTGAGGAAACTGGTGGTAGGAGATGCAGTGATGAGGACCCACGTTGTGTAGGACCCGCAGGGCATGCGAATGCTTAGCTCTTTCTCTAATGGGAAAGAGCTAAGGTGGCCCTGCTGGGTTTTGTGCCAGAAGAGTGACAAGGTCTGACAAAGCATTTTTAATAGGCCCTTGATGGCTGCTCTCTTGAGAACAATGCAATGGAGAAGGGCTAGAAATAGGAAGATTAGTTAGGAAATGATCTAACAGTCCAGGTGAGAGACAGTTGTGATATGGACCTGGATGTCACAATCTGGATTTATTTGTGCTCAACCCAACGTGATTTGCCGGTGGATTGAAGTGTATGGAGTGTAGCAGGAAAAGGTGAGTCCAGGGAGAGTCCAAGCCTTCTGCTTCAGAAGTCAGTCTGAACTGCTGTTGGAGTTTTTGTTTTGAAGTTAGATTCAGATGGGGGTGGGGGAGGGGAGGGGAGAAGGGTGGACGGGTGGTGGGAGGGTGACTGGAAAGATCACCTATATGGTCTGTCTAACAAGGGTACAAGTGAACTTTTCTAGAATTAGAGTATAAATGTTTTAACACAATAACTAAATGACACAAAGTCTGTGTTGACCAGTTTGATGAAAATATTTCAAATTGTATGTGAAGATACTACACTGTACCACATGTTTGCATTAATGTATACAGCTATCATTTAATAATAATAATAAAAAAAAAGAAGTTAGATTCTATTCCCACCTTGGTCTTTCAATAGTTGTTTCCTTCCCTGTTGGTGATAAGCTCTGTGAGGTAGGGGCCTGATGTAATTCTTACTATTATATTCCTGGTGCCCACCACAGTGCCCATTATAATAGGCACTCACAACATAGTTGTGTGAATGATGTTGTACCCCTCTTTATAGTTTAAGTTTCCTAACTCAGAAATCTCAATAATAATACTGACTTTACCAGGTGGTTTTGAAGAACAAATGAAAAATAGTGTCTAAAGTACATTGTACACCTGACACAGAAAAAACTGATATGTGGAAGCTATAATTATCATTGCCTATTCTTTAGAATGTTGATAAAAGTTTGAACACCTGTAAGAAGCCTGCTTCATAGAAAAAATAATGATGAGTCATTTTCACCATTTTCATCAAGACTTTGTTATTAAGAGCCATCTCTTCAGTGACTCAGAGTTAGAGGTGGGACTTCTGTGTCTAAAAGTAGAAAATCCAAACTAGTTTAACTGCGTTGCTGTGAATGGAAATTCTTTATCTTACCTATAGGATTGATTAAAGCAGGACAGAAACAAAGGAACCACCCCCGAGGAACTTCCTACACATTAATATTACTTACTATGATGAGTGGTATTCTAGAGCAGTTAAACATGGAAAGACTGTGATGGTGCTGGAAGTAGATGAGCAGAGACTGAGCTGTTTGAGAGACAGTGCAGTGAGTTGTCCTGGTAGCCAAGCGCTCCCCATAGATCCTTTCCCCCATGCCCAGATGTTTAGTGTATATATTAACATGCCCTAGATGGTGACGGAGCCAGATGTGAATGTATAATGTCATTTATTTTTTTGTCCTTAACAGTTTAGAAAATCTTTTTTAAAGCTTGGTGATTGAGTTTAGCTGGGAATAAGCAAGTGAGAATTTGGTATAACAGCTGTGTTTCTGAACTTCGTGTTTTTAAGCTGTATATGGAAACTCAGTTGCCTTTCCAGATGAATGTATGAAGAGCAGTTCATAGGAACAATTGGTAAGGGCATATCTGGTAGTTGAGACTACAGAATTTTAAAAGCGTCTTTATGAGTCCTTTATTGTTTCATGGCATGTCTTGGGCACCAGTTCAGGCTAATACCTGATAAAGAAAAGAAGAGACTGTAACTTACAAGTATAACTCCTGAAGTTGATTGCTTTAAGAAAAAACCTTTGTCTTAATAAAGCTCTTTTAGTAAGTGAAATTGCATACATATATATTTACTAGGTACATTTGATTTTCACTAACATTTTATTCTTATTTTATACAAGAAAGCTAATGTTAGCCACATTTTCCTATGAAAATACCTCTGGGGAAGGTGAACAGTGTGACCTCTTATTGCCACTTAACCCTGTGACCCTGTGGAGGAATGTTAACTGGGGGCCACGATGTGTTTGCTAAAACAGCAGGTAACTCTTCTTGAGAAAGAAAAAATTTAATGTTCAGTTAATCTGTAGGAAGAGCAACAAACATAAAAGTCTAATACATAAAAGAAATAAAATATTTATTGCATCCATTTTCTCCCCTGGTGATGGAAGTCTAAAGAAAAAGGGAGAATAAGTTTTTTAAAAGATCAGAGAGTCAGACCATCAGGTGAAAGAGGAGGATAAGAAACAGTGAAGAGGAAAATGTAAATAGCTCCTACCTGGTATGACCACATGAGCTTCTGTTCTTCCCAGACCTTTCCTTCTGTGGGGGTCCTCATTTTACTTCTCAATAAACGCGGGGGTCCTCATTTTACTTCTCAATAAACCCCATCGAGTCTGATACTTAAGTCTCTTCTGACCTAGGTATGCTGCAGTCCCCTTCTCACATCACCTCTTGATACACACTGGGTCAGCTGTGGGTGTGGGGTTAGGAGTGAAGCCTGGGTTTGAATTTTGGCTCTGCTAATAGTTAACTCAGCCTTTGTTTTTTCACTTATGAAATGGATGTGGTAATACCTCCTTCCTTGGGCTGTTGTGAAAATTCAGTGATAATAAATTGAGAACAACACAGTAGCTGGTGTATCCCACGTCTCTCCTATATAAACCACAGATTAGATACTGTGGGCCCTGTGTCCTCCTCAGCCCCTCTTTTCCTGGAACTTAAACAAAAATACTAATTAGCCTTTTGAACTGAAGTGCTAAGTAAACAAAGGAATAATTCAGGAATTGTTACTACATTGCCTATAATTTTCAAACACATGGTTTCATACAAATTTCAAAACTCTCCTTATATGAAGATGTTATTTTGAGGAATTTTGTGTGTGTGTGTGTGTGTACAGATTAATCTTTGTTTACACTATTATACCAGATGGGAACAGTCTACCTGAGTTTGTATAAAGAGATATCTAGGATATAGGCCCAATCCAGTTGCTGTTTTTACCATGGCCATTCATGCTTGCTGACTGTCCTCTATTCAGAGCACTGATCCATATTCCAGCTTGCAAAGGGAATATTAGAAAGGACATATTGGTCCATCTTGGAAAAATTCCTTCTGCCCTCTTTCCTTGTAATTCCATGCCCTTTCCCCGCCCCCTTTCCAAGCACAGTGGGGCTTGGTGTTGAGGGGCTGAAGGGAACACCTACTGACCTTGCAGAGATGCCACCAGTCCTAGAGGACAGGAGGATTGGACTCCAGTACAAAATCCCACATGGATTTAACTGGATAAACTTCAGGCTTAGATGCTTTTCACCACCATTGTTTAATAACTTCTGTGCAAGGCACATCATAGATTTGACAGTAGGAGAAGGAGGAGTTAAGGACACTAATATTTACTGGGGATCCTCACTACAAATTGAGTTTTAAATACTCCAAGACCTTCTCCAGAGAGAAGCCTACTGAATTGTTTTAAAAGGGGTGCCTACAGTGAGCTATGACAATGCTACTGCATTCTAGCTAGGGCAACAGAGTGAGAACTTGTCTTAGTAAAAGGGAGGGTGGGCTATATCAGGATGGCATGTGCAGGTGGGGGTGGGGTGGGGCAATAGAATTACAAATCCTAGTGGGTCCTTAGAGTTGAGGGTGCCTATGTGGGATGTCCTACCCTCTCTGATGCCTTCTGAGGGAGGAGCACTCTCTGGAGCTTCTCTTTAATTCTATTTACCTCCTAGCTAAGCTTTGGTGGACTTCTAATGTACTTAGTTTTGTTTTAAGGGTTTCAGTGCAGGCAAGATAACCAAGAATACAAAGTTGGGAATTTTGCAGCTGCCTCATTGACCTGGAAGGGCCCTCCTGTAACATTCTCTCAGAGCTACTCTCTCCACTCACCCTCTTCCCCAAACAATTTTATTTCTGACTCCTGATGTCGGTAAGGCTATGGGATTGTTTCTTCAGTTTGTTCCTTGTCCTTGGAAGGATGTAGGCCCGAGGATGCATTTTGGGCAAATCAGTAAAATCTCTTTGTTGCCAGTGAGTCAGTTAGTCCATAAAACCTACAGAAAGGTAAATAAATGGAGAAAGTTACTCCAGGTGGCAATCTTCATCAGACTCAAGGCCGCTGTTCTCTGCTATAATAATTATTAGGAAAAAATTTAGTTCAATTATATACATATGAGCAGTTCTTAGAATTAGTTGACATTTATTAAGTGAGTACACAAAATACTAGCCAAACATTGCTTCCGAGTAACTATTATGATAGTTATATTTTGGGGAATGTCAAAGATATAGATTAGAATATTAAGTAAAACTTTAGCAACTTATAAAAGTGTTTTTGTATGCATGCCTGGCAAAGGAATAATTGTAAAGCAGCTTCTCCTTGAGATCGATTTTTAGTGTGCTGAAGAATTGTTGACTTTATCAGATCCAAATTTGACTTTAGGAGACAGTCAGTGATAACTATTGGTGTTTTGGGGGCCTTCTCTCTGCAGAGAAGGATAGCAATCTGGCAAGTATCAAGGCCGTAGTTAAGTTGGCTTAGTTGAATCATGTAGGCTGTCTTAGAAAAATCTTAATTCCTTCATCCCTCCCACTTTCCCTCCTTAACTTTTCTTCCATAGTATATTTTATTAAGATTGCAATTCCATGGCTTGGCGCCTGTGCCTCAAGCGGCTAAGGCGCCAGCCACATACACCT
>NW_003852438.1:1662803-1665531 GCF_000181295.1 Otolemur garnettii | reverse complement strand
AAAAAAAAAAAAAAAAGATTGCAATTCCAGCATAGGAAAATCTATATCAAGAAATTTTGCATACTGATGTAAAAACATTCAAAATCCGCCCAAACTAATGTTGAGGAATTAACTTAAATCACATACTAATAGATATTGATATTCTGTTATTGACAAGAATAAATCAAGCAGTTAGCCTCAAAACAGCCTAATTCTTAATATGGTTTTTTCCCAGGAATTTTGTGTCTATTCTACATGGACTTGTTTTTATGGAAAAAAATGCAGTGATGGTGTTTTAAATCATCTATGCATAAAACCACATGAATGTTCCCATAAATTACTTAATCACATATTTTAACTTGTCTTAGATACTCAAAATTTAAAATTACTGTAATATGCACTAATAAGTTATGCTTATAAGGACTGAATGTTTTAGCAAACATATTGATTAGCTCACATACAGTGACACAAGCCTTAAATCTGGGAGTCAGTTATATTTAAATTGTAACATAATTACAAGAAGTTTTGCTTGTATGCAATGTACTTTGTTGGATCCTTTCATGTTTTATATATATTCAAAAAGAAGTTCAAAGAATTTTTTTTTTGAACTAAGGTGAATGATTAGGAGTACTGTGCTAAAATATATTCAGAGTGCTATGCTCATGAGGGGTAACCATCTGAGAGGTTCTGGGAAGCCGTCATGAGTGTCTACAGTCCAGTCCTCCATCAGCTGCACCGTGGAGATATGAGGCGTCCAGGTTGCAGTGAGAAGGTGACTCCTGGCATGTGGCTTCCTGGGGAGGGCTTCAAAGCCAGGCTGGTCTTTTGACTTCAAAGGTTTCCTGGGAAGAATTACGTCAGACTGTTAGCTGAAACCATGATTAACACATAATCATTTGGCAGATTTCATGGATACCTGGAAGAGGCAGGTGGGAGGGATCCAAAACAGACCTGGCTGAGGCTCCAGTTTTGTCCAAGGTTTGCTGCTCACTTCCAACTCCAGTGCTCTTTGTAGAATTTGAATCATTTTAATGAAATATTACATATATATAAAGGAAAGTACTATACATAACAGGCATTACATTATAAGAATAAAACTAATGCCTATGTGTGTACCATCGAGCTAAAGAAGTAGAGTGTTACCAATAGATGGAGTGCCTCCTACCCACCCTTCTCTGGTTGTTCCTTCTCCTCTCTCTCCCAGGAAACCACTTCTCTCTGCTTATAATGCTCTGTTTCAGGGTTTTATTTTACATGTGTGCTTCTGTATTGTTTCATATGCATTTGAAGTTTATGAAGGTGGAATCATACTCTATTTTACTTTCTTTTAGTCAACATTATTTTCCTGGGGTTTATATGGTATCCAGTGGGTAGTGACACTTCATTAATTTTCATTGCTGTAAAATATTATGTTGTATGATTATTCTAAAAGTTCTTAATGATCTTTTGGTGGACATCATTTGAGTTATTCATAGTCAGATTTTAAATTTTTACTTTTTTGCTACTATAAACAATGCTGCTAAGACCTTTTTTAGGTTAGTCTGTAATACATAAGTGCAAGTGATTCTCCAGGGAAGATACGTAGTCATAGAAAACATTAAGATTGTACATCTGTAAATACAGTGCTGAATTATTTTCTGAAGGGGGTATACAAATTTAAATTCCTACCCATTTGCAATGCTCTGTATTCTTATGAACATTTGGAAATCACAAGTTTTCTAATTTTCCCCTTATCTTGAGTCACAAATGCTATCTTCTGGGGTGTAAATTTATATTTCTTTGGTTACTATTAAAAAATCCTCTCATAAGTTTATTGGTTGTTTATGTTTCTTTTTAAAAATACCTGTCTCTGACATTTTCCCATTTCCCTCTTGGGTTGTCTTTATCCTTGACTAGATAGGCATTTTCTGTATACTCTATAAAACATCCTTTGTGGGATTTGCTTCCACCATATTTGTGGGTTAGCACTTGCTTTTTTACGGTGTCTTTTGATAAAGACCATTATAATCAGAATGCACTCCTTCTCATTTTCCATCACCCATGTCTCATAGCCTCTCTCTCATATTTTCTGTTTTCTTTGCTGCAACCTGAATTATTCCTTCAAATCTTTCTTCTAGCTCTGTGAAATGTTTTTTAGGTACATTCTAATTTGTGATGTGATTGAGTTTTTAATTTCAAATACTTTATTTCTAAAACATCTATTATTAAATGTGCCTGAATTTTTTTTATCATTTAAAATTTTTTACTCTTTTATTTCTGCTACTTAAAACATCACAATTTATATTCTGTTTCAGTTTATGCTAGTATTTGAGGCCATCGAGGATTTAAAACTGTGGTATGTAGTTTGTTGGCTTGGTTTCTCATCCTCATATGGCAATATTTGATTGTGAGCTCATGTTTGGCTGAATTTAATCTGGGGAATTACAAGGAACCTATATTAAGGGTGCTGTTTTGTTTAGAATAGACTTGCCTATGCTTCAGTGGGACATCAGGGAGTCTGCCAATATATGGCTGATTTTATTTAATTATTTGGCTTAGGGTTTTCTTGACTGCCCAAGTAATATAAATTTAAGCTTTATGCCATATGAGATCTGGAATTCTATTGTAGATTATAAAAGAAAACTATTATTATTATCTTCACTATTATTTTGTATCCTAAGAGTAGGCAGGAAGAGGTAGGCTCCCTATCAGTTTCCTCTGCAACAGTCTGTGCCTTGCAGAGCCCAGTTTTCTTTTTTTTTTTTTTTTT
>NW_003852438.1:1628452-1661717 GCF_000181295.1 Otolemur garnettii | reverse complement strand
GCCGAGCCGCTTTCATTATTTGATTGTTGAACTTCTCAGCACAGTTCATCTCTGAGAACAAAAACTTGGAACTACTACAGTTGATCTCATGCATTGAGGAGGAAACTATGATTCAGAGGCCACATCTCCCCATGGTACAGGGAATGAGGCTCATGGAGGACTTTTGCTTTCAAAGGCCAACTTCATGTTCCCTATATTTAAGTTCCAGGCCCTAGTCTACAAATTATACTGATCCACATTACAGGCTTATGTTTTAATCTTATTCTTTATTTTTTTAAGGTTGATGAGGGTTTCAGCCATATATATAATAGAGGAAAGAAGGCAGAAAGCAAATATTATTATGATTACTGATTGTCATTATCAACTTAGAGAAATGGAGATCTAGCCGGATAATGTGACTTTTCTGATCAGATAGTGAATGAATGAGCTAAGACTAGATTTGATTTTTTTCACTTCAAACCACTTATTTATAGATTTTATTTTAATGATATAATATTCCATCTATCTTAAAGTATGTCAGAAAAATTTAAATTTTTTTTGTAGGCTTAAATTTTACCAGATCAATGTAAGAAAGTAAAATTAACTAATTTATTTAAACCAATGGAAGCATACTTAATCTGGATGGATATTTTTTTCTAGGAGCCAATTAGAGATGTAATATTTTGTTCAATTTGTCCCATTTTACTTCAAAAGCATAACTTGGGTCTCTATTTTTCTTATCTTATTAGAAAAGCAGATAACTTAAAAGGAACTCTGTGCTTTCAATTGTGTCTTTCTCATATAACGAATTTAAAAAAATAATACAAAGAGTTTAATAGAATCACAAGATGACCCCTAACCACGTGTTTTGTCTGAATCATTATTCCTTATGTTAATGGCTTCTACAATGAAGCTGTATCCACTCATGATTAAAAACTGTGTGTTCTGGGCAGCACCCTGAACTCAAAGGAGAAGGGCACCAGCCCCAAATGCTGGTGGTGGCGAGTTCAAACCCAGCCCTGGCCAAAAACTGCAAAACAAACAAAAAAACCTGTGTGTTCATTTTTACTTTGACTTTAATTGTTATTCACCAATATAAATATAATGTTTAAAAATAAAACTTGTAGAGCAGTTTCTGAGGCTCTGATTTGAGTCTAGTAGTTCCAATTATAGAGTGAATATCGAGTTAAGATTAGTTATGCTGTCAGTGCATTAGACAGTTCTTTGCAAAAGAGTGAGAAAAAAATACTCTTTGATTATCGTAGACCTCTTAAAAAATGGAATTGGCATGTAAGTATTCTGCATGTTAAAAGCCATATTCACCTGTCACTCAGTGATATGGGTTATCGATATAGGGCTTTTATCAAAGAAATGAACATGATGATCTGGGATGGTCTTACCCAGAATGTAGCCCATGAAATAATCTAACTCATTGTTTTCAACATTGATAAAGCCCATATTAGAGTTTTAATTTTTAGCTCCATATTTAAAATACAATATTAGGAAATTGGAAATGAACCAGAGAAAAGGAATAACAATAATTTGAAAGTAAAAATTTTATCTATACTGGATACTAAGAGAAAGTGACATTCTTTATAATCAAGAAGGGAAAGCATAGAAGTGATTCTGAGTGAGTCCGCATCTATAACAGAATTGAGGCTGACAAGTGCCTCTTGACCTAAATCTTTTAAGGTAAACTTCTTAGCATTAGAAGAAATGGCCATGATGCCAGGGCTGATTGGTACCAATCCTCAAATCTGGTACCTGCTTGCTAAAGGCATCAGTGTCTTACTGGGCAGACGTCAGCTATTAATTCTGAAAGTAACTCCAAAGCCGAGTATGAGTCTGAAGGAGATGAGTGATGGTATGGCAGGAAAGATTGTATGGTAGAGGCCATGAGAAGGGAAGTCTTGTCCCACCTATTCAGTCAGAGTGAGGGCTGGACTATGTATTGTGGACAAGAGAGGAAAAGAAGTCCCAGCCCTTAGGGAGCTCAGAACATCAGATAAAGGCACACGATTATGATGACGTACCAAGTATGGATGTCATTCTGGTTGGAGCAGCAAATTTGAACAGAAGCCAGAAAGATTACAATTCAATGGTTAGGTGAAGTGTCAGAATATGAAACACATTTTATCAGTTCAAGAAACTTAATTGTCGTTCTACTGTCAATAGTAAATTATTTATTTGTCTGAAAATGGATTTGTGTCTCATGAAGATCTCCTGGGGCAGTTTGGAGAATGACTGTCTCTGGTGGGGTTGGAGGATATGGGGTTGGCCAGCATAGATGCAGATGGACTAGTGAGGAGTCACAGAATGAAGGTCTGTGGATTACCCATGAAGACAGGAAAAGATGGGATGGGAGGCAACATAAAGAACTTGGGGGAAGAGAGAATTTTAAATGTTCTTACCCCCAAAAAATGATGAATGTCTGAGGTGATATGCTGATCAGCCTGATTTGATCTTTCCACAATGTATACATGTATGGAAACATCAAATTATACCCCATAAATATAAATAATAATTTGCCTATTAGAAATAAAGCACAACCTAAGAATTTAGAAGGCAAAATCAGTAAGTCTTGGCAAATCATTTACCTGGGTGGTAATTGAGAGTGATCAATGAATGAGGATTCTTTGAGGTTGTTTCATAAACCAAGAAGAGAATTGGTCTGTTAATTTTCTATCCCTGCTATAAAAATTACTATAACTTTATTGGCTTAAAACAATATAAATATATTACCTTATAGTTCTGGAAGTTGGAAGTCTGAAATGAGTTTCAGTGGGCTAAGTCAAGTATCAGCAGGGCTGTACTCCCTATACACACTCCAGGGGAGAATTCTTCCCTGCCTGTTCCTGCTTCTAGAGATGGTCACATTGTTTACTCTGTGCCCCCTCCCATCTTCAAGACCAGCGGTGGCCAGTCAAGTCTTTCACATACTAAGTCACTGTAATATGACTTTTCTGTCTCTTCTTTATAAAGACCTTTGTGACTACCTTGAGACCACCAAGTAATCCAGGATAATTTCCCCATCTCAAGACGCATAACCTAATGATATCTGCATGATCCTTTTTGCCATGTAAGATAACATATTTATTTGGTTGTTCTGGGGGTTAGGATGGGGACATCTTTGGGGGGCCGTTATTCCACATAACATGGTTGGAATGTGGACAGTGATGGCCATTTATGCATGTGATCTTGATAACAAATTGGGACAGCTGGGTATCTGACTGTTGTCCAGAGATAAGAGATTTTGGTGACATAAATGGACATTGATGTAGTTAGGCTGGTGTTATAGCTGCGGAGTGGGCTGGTAAACATGGGAGCAGGACATAAAAAGTAACTGGATGTCCCTACTAGCAAAATGTTGGCTGTGTCAACTTATTTGGTTCACATGTTCTCAAAATTAAGTGCTGTTCTTGTATTCAGAATGAACCAGAAATTTGCCATTTCATTGTTTTTGCTACTTTTGAAATTGTACCCAGAATAACGGCTTTCTATTGGAAGTCCAGTTCTCCAGAAGTGTATCAACAGTGGTTGGATTTTGACTTTTTTGTACTGTTCTAACCTAATGTCAGTTAATCATGTTAAATTCTGTAGTCTCTGCTCTGCTTAATATTCTGTTCCTAGGAAACCTTCAGTTACAATTCTGATAGGACTGTTGACCCTGCCACACATAACATATTACACATATATTTGGAAACTTGATGTTATGGCTCTCTCACAAGCTTGTACATTTTCACTGAAATTTTAGAACACAGGTTAGTATTTGGGCTTACTAAAAAATTAAAACATGAAGATGAGTATGTGTAGTAGGGAGTGGGCATTTAGGTGAAGTATTTGCTCCCAAACCAGCAGCCTAATAAAACCATCAATTCCGTCTTGACTTCTTTGCTGACTCCCACCTTTGGGCCTGGAATTGATCGGTGTAGCTGCTTTTTGCCTTCTGCAATAGTGGTTGCTGTCAGTTTCTTCATTGACAGTAAAGTGATTAGAATTTCTCATTCTGGAGCTTGAGTGCACTTCAAGCTGCTGTGATTCCTGCTGCAGGATGATGGGGCTGGTGTGGATCTGCTGATTTTCAGATTCTAATTTTTCATTCTGTGCACATGTAGGAATATTTTAAAGGAAACTACTACTCACAAGTCTTTTGTTTGCTTTTATGATCTGGATTTTTGTGTGTCTGTACACCAAGATGTGCAAGTATATAAGGATTTATGCTTGAGGTAATTGGAATACAAAAGTTCACAAGGCATGCCCTTACCCTCAAAGTTTCTAGTCTAATAGGAGAGGTAGAGCTCTATGCAAACACCTGTAAGATAGGCCGAATATAATAGGTATTAGAGAGAGAGAGAGAATGCACATTTTGGTTGTTCTATGGAAGAAAGGTTTCTGATTGTAGAGGGAGTCATGAAGCCTTTTCTTATGACTTACTAGTTAAATTGGTTTGCATAGGTGGATAAGATACTTAGAACTTGGAGTAAGTTTGGTGGATGGCATTTCATACATAGACACGAAATTAGCAGAGGTCAAAAGAAAGAAATAGCATAGGTATGAGAAAGAGTGAGTAATATTGTTTGACTATCATTGAAACAGTGGGATTAATATAGGAAAAAACCTTTAATGCTATAAAAGGCTTTGAATACTATAATAGATAATTCCTAAGTTTTTTATCCTTTCAAAAATATTCCTGAATAAAATAAATTCCATTTGGTCATAGTGTTTTATTTTAATTGCTATTGGATTCTGTTTGTTAATGTTCAGTTTAGGACTTTAGCATTGTTGTTCCTGAATGACTTTGTTCTGTAATTTTCTTTTTGGTGTAGTCTATCAGGTTTTGGTATCGGTGTTAACATTGCTTTGTAAAAAGAACTTGGAAACTGCCCTAGGTCTTTTTTCCTCCCTCTTATGCTCTGGAAGAGTTTAAACAGTATTGGAATTTTGTATTATTTAAAAAGTTTGGCAAGTTGTGCTGTGAAATCATCTAGGCCTTCTGTGTGTGTGTGTTGTGTTTCTAGTTTGAGGGATAAATCTAACAATTATTACTTGTGTGGTAATTGGCAGAGATTTTTCCTCTTTTCTGGAGGTAGTTCAATATACCATATTTTCTAGAAAAATTATCTCTTTTATCTATGTTTTAAAATTTATTTGCACAGAGTTGAACAAAGAAATCTGTTAGAATTTTAAAAAATGTCTTCTATATTTGTATTATTTGCTTTTTACTAGTTTCAATTTTGTATAATTGAATTAACTTCCCTCCTCATACCACTTGGTTTAGTTATGTAATTATTTAAGTACTACCTTTTAAATTTACTTATTAATTCCTTACTCATCTCTATTTTAATTAATTTATGCTTATATAAATTAGTTTCTTTCTGCTTTCTATAGTTTTTGTTTCCTTTAAATCCCTAAACTGTATGTTTATTTTTATTTATGTTCATTTGTAAACTATTTAAACCTACAAATTTTCCCTTCAGCATGATTTCAGCTATCCCATGGATTTCAAAAATATGGTTGTTATTTAGATACTATTAATATCTTCCTGACATCAAACTTATGAGGGAAGTTTATAATTTTTAGAAGATAGGGCATAGTTTTTCTAATTTTTTTAGTAGTTGATAGTTTTATTGCATTATGATGCAATAATTTGTTCTAGACTTTTCTATTTTGGGGAATTTATTGCTGTGTTATTTGTGGCATGATAGATTATCAAATTTTTATGCCTGTTTGCCAGATACTAGAAAAGAAGATATTTTCTCTGTTTCCAGGGTACAGATATGATATATACATGATTATAGTTATACCACATATGGTCTACCATTTAAATTGTGTGATTCAGATGTTCCATGGATACTTGCTTTTTTATGCACTTGGTTTATCACAAATGGAAAGAGATAAGTAGTTTCCTGCTCTTAATTGCCTTCTATTGGTCTGTATTTTCTCTTGTGTCTCCATATTGTCACTGTAGGTGACACAGGCCCTCCTTGTGCATGCCTGCCGTGTGCACTGCAGCGGGTTTAGCGTGCCTGGATCTTACACAGTGAAAGCCAGTAGAGTCTTCTAGTTTTGTCTGAGAATCAAACACACACACATGAATAGTAGGAATGGTATCATTTGTAGTTTATAACCACAGATGTTTGGAAAATATGTGTTCTAAACTTTTTTCTCTCATTTATATAATTCTGTATGTCTTGTGCTGAAATTTAAGAAATTTAGAAAATAATCTATTTTTTCTTGAGACAGAGTCTTACTTTGTCACCCTCAGTGGAGTGCCAGGAGTTACAGCTCATAGCAATCTCATACTCTTGGGCTCAAGCAATTCTTTTGCCTCAGCCTCCCTAGTAGCTGGGACTATAGGTGCCTGCCACAATACCTGGGTATTTTTAGAGATGGGATAGATGAGCTCTTGAACTCCTGAGCTCAGGCAGTCCACCCACCTCAGCCTCCCAGGGTGCTAGGATTACAGGCATGAGCTACTATGCCCAGCCTTCGAAAATTATTTTTAATAGTATATGAAAGAAAGTGATTTTTTCTCCTGGAATGGAGTGAAATCAGTGAAATAGTGATGCCCAGAAGAGCCACTGAGGATTTATAGTGCTAAAATTGTTTACGTCAGGTACCTTCCGCCTCCCTCTTTGCTCTGTGTTCAGGTATAAGAGACTACAAGGTATACCAAATAGACTAACTCTTCTAAAAGCCTTAAAATAAGTCCATATATCATATTTCAGCACAGAGTCCTAACTTTCATTACCACCTGCTGCGATTCATCTCCCAAAGGACAAGTTATATTAATTTGACAAGTTCTTGAATGTAAATGTGGCTTACTAAATAACATACGTATGTATAAATTTAAAACTTCTTAATGTTCTAAAATAAATTCTTAAGACTCTAGCAAATTTCTGTACATATAGCACAAAAAATATGAGATTGTATTGAGACAAAGTGGAACCTTACCTATAAAAATAAACTCTGAAGTTCTTTGAACTCAAAATGGGCTTACTAAGAACTACATGCAAACAGTGGGGAAGGACTATGACAGTTTTAAAGCAATTTTTGGCTAGCTCATCAGAATTTGAAAGAATTCCCCGAAATGTGTGTATAGGATTTGAAACAGCTTAACTGAGACTAATACACATTGACATCAAAGTCTTTTGTAGGGTGTTTGAAAATGACTTTCACTGCTATAGAAAGGAGAATAAGTGTGTATTTTTAGGTATTCACCTGAGCATACAGTTCTTAGTGTAGCTATTCTGGTCAGTACTTGAAAATCTCTCATAGAGACGCTGCTCCAGATCTACCATTGGTGACAATTAAGTCATACTGTGTTAGAGAATGCTACTTAATATTACTGGTTCATGATAAAAAGGGCCGTTATTGTTTTTTAAAAAAACAGCTAAAGGCCTACTGATTATGTTCCCACAGATTACTCATTTTTAGAGAATTCAAATGTAGCATAAATCAATTAACATAAAAATTAATGTTAATTTTTAGTTGCTCTTTTTTAGTACAGCAAGTGATTTAGGATATCTCAGATTACATTATGATGCCTTAGATTTAGAAGCCCACTGACTCATTCTCCCAGTCTGAACCTGGATTTAAAATTTTCCTATCTCCCTTCCTATCAAAAAGGAATGATTACCATCAACTTGCATCTGGGTGCACCCCTGTACAGCCCTCACTGCCCTGCCCCCTGTCCCCTTTGTTTGGATGTTAGTGGTGGTCTTCAAGAATGTCCAGTACTCTTTTCTATTCTAGGACCTCTTTGGGAGAAGTCAGCTAGTTCTCAGTCCTTTCCCTCAATTCTTCTTTGAATTTGGATAACTTTAAGTTCTTCCTTTCTAATTAAGAACTATAGTGGTTTTGTTGTTGTTTTATTTTATTTTTTTTACTCAATTGCAGATCTCCAGTCTTTGAGATTTTTCTCTGTTAGGCTTGCTTCATTTGGCTTGGTCATAAGCCTCCTAAGCAACCATAACTCTTAGTGTTTTCCTGTCTCCAAGAACACCTGTGCTCCAATGTTCAAGTCATCCAGCCCTGATTCTTTGGTCTCATGGGGAAATCAAGAACATAGACACCAATAGTGAAAGATAAACAGGAAGTTCCTTGGGTACAGAGAAGACACCAACTCCCTTCTGAAAATAGTAGAAATGTATCTGCTGGATAGTAGAGACTTAAACATTTTCTTTATCCATGTGGGAATTGTCTGCATACATTTCCTTCTTAGTTCACAGCATTGGATTTTAGATTTGGAAGAGTAGGAAGGGAAGTGTTAAAAATTATCTAATGTGACTGTCTTTCTGATACATAAATCCTCTTTCCAATATCTCCATCAAGTGAATAATTAACTCTGTACACATCTGGATACAAGATATCTTACTCCTTAAACCATCTGTTCCTTCATGAGGGTAGAAAAGCCTATATTTTGTTAAGCCATCATTCTTATATCGTGACCTCAACCCTTTATGGAGTTAATATTTAGTATGTTCTTACTAGGTTCTGGGCATTATTCTATCCACTTTAGTCACCAGGTAACCCTATTAGTGTTATAGCTAACACTAATAACTTGATTTTACTGATAAGACAACATAATCATAGAAAGGTTAAGTACCTTACTCAAGGGCATACAGCTGGGAGGAAAAAAATGAAGGAACTAGAATGCTTATCTAAAAAATATGATTTCCGGTCCCATGTGCTTAACCTTATAGAACACTTTAAATCTTATAAGACTTCTATAATAGTTATGAAATTAATAAATCTTCCAGTAACAAAGCTTTATAAATCATTGAGAAAGGAGATGGGAGGTAGAATTAAGTCAGACAATAATGCTTTAATTTCTTGTCCATTCATTCATTCATTTGACAAAGGTACCTAGTAAGGCTTGTTGCAGATAAAGCAGTGAACATGACATAACACCTGTGCTCTCATGGAGCTTACATGCTAGAGGAAGGAGGCAGATGGAAGTGTGAAAGAGGACACGTGGTGAACAAGAACATGTCCGATAAAGAGCAGAAGATGAAGCAAGGGGATTTGTACCTCTTCAGTGCACTACTTTTGATGGGAAGGCCTTTCTTAGAAGGTAGCATTTGAATTGAGAAAAATATTTGGTATTTCACTTGTTACTATTAAGAATTAGAAATAAGGTTCGGCGTCTGTAGCTCAACAGCTAGAGTGCTAGCCACATGCACCAGAGCTGGTGGGTTCAAATCCAGCCTGGGCCTGCCAAACAACAACAACAACTACAATAATAAAAAAAAAAATAGCCGGGTGTTGTGGCAAGTGCCCGTACTCCCAGCTACTTGGGAGCCTAAGGCAAAAGAATTGCTTAAGTCTAAGAGTCTGAGGTGGTTATGAGCTGTGATGCCACAGTACTCTACCCAGTACAACAGCTTGAGACTCTGTCTCAAAAAAAAAAAAAAAGAATTAGAAATAAAAGTTTTCAAATGTTTTAAAGAATTTTGGAAACAAAATCCTCCTAGAGCACAAATATAATACATTTTCCTTGAGTTATTTCTCTTTTACCCATGCACAGTTTTTGAGTTGAGATAACTTGTATTAATATTTGCAAGTTGCATTTAAATCTTTCTTCGCCACAGGAGAAATCAAACAGTCTTACCCACCTTCATGTCTATCCTGTGATTTTGGTGACTTCTCATTGTTCTTCCCAAATTTTGTTTAGCTCTATACATCTTGCTTGTATTGGAAGCCAGACAATTTCAAATGGCTGTCTTGTGTTGTCAGATAAGGTCCAAGCAAACCTAGTTTTTCTCTTCTTGTCTCTAATGATATATTACATGCCTATTTTATTGAATTGTCTGTGGAATCAATAAAATTTCTGGTTCCTGTTCCCCTTTATAATTTCATATTTTAAGCATCTCTTTGTTCTGTGGATTCTGTTATGATAGGTATTACAGTGGCTGTGACCTCAAGGATTCAGGCTTCACTGTCTAAGGATAGGGACAAGGAAACAGACAGTTGTCAATCAGTGGACAAAGCCAAGAGTTTGAGAAGTTATCTGGGGATGCTGTAAATGAATGGCCTATCTGGATCATTCCTGCTTCTACCAAGAGAAGAGTTAGTACTGTCATCTGGATGAGTCCCCCTGAATTCATGTGTTAGAAACTTAATCTTCAATGCAGCAGTGCTGGGGCGTGTGTGGGGCTTTGGGAGAGGTGTTTAGGTTATGAGGGCGTCATTCTCAAGTGTGGATCAATGCTATTACAGAAAGGACTTGGTAGAGGGAGTTAGTCCCTCCCTTTTGCCCTACTGTCCTTTCTGCCGTGTTTGGCAACAGCGTTCCTCCCCTTTGGAGCAACAAGGCTCTATCTTGGGAACAGAGACCAGGTCCTCAACAGACACTGACCTTGATACCTAGTTTCAAAATATTTTTACCATCCCCAAAATGAAACTCTACACCCATTATACAGTTACTCCCTATTTCCCTCTCCCCCCAGCTCCTGGTTAACTACTTATATCTGCATCTTCACTGACTTTATATAATACCTAGTTCAGAGTAAGTGCTTAATAAATTTTTATTGGAATAATGAAAGAATTATGAATTCTGAAGGGGAAAGACTGTTTCTATTTAAGTTGCTTAATCCATGCTATTTTGGATGGACCATGTGTGCCAGGTAGCAGGCTGGATGCATAGCGCAGAGGAGTAAACCAAGACCCTGCCTGCATGGAGTTTGTAACCTAACACAGTGCTATGTGATAGAAATATGTTATTAGGTGATCCACATAAGTTGCTCAGACTTTGTAGAAACTGCATCTATTGGTTTCCTGTTGCTGCTGTAAATAATTACTACAAACTAAAACTTCAAACGACCTAAATTTATTATTTTATGCTACCAAAGGTCAGAAGACTAACATTGGTCTTACTGGGCTAAAAGCAAGATTTCAGCAGGGCTTTATTCCTTCTGGAGTAATACACACTAAGTCTGCCAAATCTGATGTGTGTTTTACACTAAAGCACATCTCAGTTTGAACAAGGCACATTTAAAGTTCTTGAATAGCCATGTAGCCATGTGTGGCTTATGTTTACCACATTGGTCATCACAGACATTGGGGGATAGAGAGACATTGAAAAAATTATTCCAAGTGTGATATGGGTTGAGAAGAAGTATAGGGTCCTACGAGATTATACTGCGGGGAATCTAACTCTTCATGAGCTGTTGGAAGTTTTCCTAGAGATAGCAGAAACCTGAGTGGCAAATTGGTTGGGTCTTAAAAGCAGAAAGAGAGATCACATTTCTTCTCTTCTCCCGGTTTAAAACCACAAGATAGCTTCTGTTGCCCTATGGCAAAAGTTCATAGGAAATATTTTATACCCATCTCAGTAGGGAAGTAATAGGATTAGATATACATTTCTTTAATTTATTTTCTTTTTATTTTCTTTCTTTTTACTCTGTTGCTTGGGTTAGAGTGCAGCGGCATCATGTTAGCTCACTACAACCTCAGCTTCCTGGGCTCAAGCCATCCTAGCTGGGCCTCCCAAGCATCTGGGACTACAGGTGCATGCTATCACACCTGGGTAATTTTTTTTTTCAGTAGAGATAGCGTCTCACTTTATTGCCCTCTGTAGAGTGCTATGGCGTTAAACAGCTCACAGCAACCTCCAATTCCTGGGCTTAGGCAATTTTCTTCCCTCAGCTTCTTAAGTAACTGGGACTACAGTCACCCACCATAGCCCAGCCATTTTTTTGTTGCAGTTTGGCTTGGGCTGGGTTTGAACCCACCACCCTTGGTATATGGGGCTGGTGCCCTACCCACTGAGCCATAGGTGCCAACACACCTGGGTAAGTTCTTAATATTTTTGTAGAGACGGGGTCTTACTATTGCTCTTGCTTAAGCTGGTCTCCACCTCAAGTGATCCGCCTTGTCTCAGTCTCCCAAAGTGGTAGAATTACGGGCGTAAGTACTATGCCTGGCTTGGATATGTATTTCTTGGACAATTACTCCAGTTGTTTTTAAGATCTCATTTTCTTCATTCTTAACATTTCTCCCTGAGTTGTATTGTTAATTGAAAAAAATATTTCTTGTTTAATTATCTTACCATACAAGTTTCTCATCAGGCCACAGGGTCAGTACATTTCAATTTCATTTTTTACTATTTAAAAACTTGTGTGTTGCAGTATATTTCTAGCATGTGCCCTGGCTAGGTACTTACCTCCTAAATACAATGTGTCATGACTGTCACACCACTCTGTGGTTGAGTTTACAGACTAAGAACCTGGGGTAAAATTTCCAAATGGCTAGACAAGCATTTTATTGGGTAAGAGGAACCACAGCTGGAAATTTGCTAAATTACCAAGGAATCTGTGTCTAATGCTTCTGGTAACAATCCCAGTCCTGTTGTTTTGAGCCTCTGGGATAAATGGTAGCTGTTTTTGGATTGTCATCCTCTTGAGAAGACTTTTAAGGATTGATGGGTCAGCAGGAAGGCAGAGGTTCTTCTTAGGAACAATTTAATAAAACTGATTTTACATGGTTGTAAGGTATGGACTGATCACTGCCTACTGAAATCGGCTGTGCTGCTTACCTCTGTCTGGAGAGTAGCTGATATATTTTCCATCTGTCAGGGGTAGGCCCCATGGAGAACAGAGACAGCAGCAGTAGTATAGTTTCCTGAGATTTGCCTGGTTTATTTTCTGAAAACCATCTGAGCATGGCAAACTTACTTTTCAGTTCACCTGGGAAGCAGGTTAGATTTGCTTTTTTTTTCCAAGGAGGGCTTAGAGATTTAAGGTGTCAAGTGGAGTCAAACCTCCCAATAGTTCTCATTAAACCACCCATGGGGAAAGCCTCAGCCTCCTTTTAGGTGGTCTTCACAGGGATTTGTTTTCAGTAAAGTTAAATATTAAAGGGCTAGACAATTTACTCCATAATCAACCCTTGGGTTTTTTTCTCCAGATCTAAAACATTCTTTAATTATAAATGCTTAAAACAAATGACTAATTCATTCTTAGGTAAACCTTAGCCCAGACCTTTTAAAGCAAAGAAGCTCCTAAGAACATTTGGCGTTCTTTTTGGTTCTGCTGTTAGTCCTCTGCTACCGTCCCTTACCCACCTTGCTTGGTGTGGTAGCAGCGAAGGGGAGGCTTCTCTTGAGTCTTCTGTATTCCCTGACATATTTGTTTTCTTTGTCTCATGTCTGTTCCAGACCCAACTTTGAAGAAACTTGCAGGAGGGAAGGAAATGGAACATACAGCTTAAATAGTCCATTTCCCTTTCTATCAGATTTCAATATGATTCACAGTTTCTAGAGCTTTAAGTAGGTGTAGGCAGAGTGTAATTTGGTATCTTTCCATATGGATTCCATTCATTGCAGGGAAATCCTGAATAACTCGATTCCTCACACCCCGTATCTCTACAGTGAATCTGCGTAAATATCCATGCAGTCCTTCTTGAGGGAAAGTCTCCTACTATGATAAAGTATGTTTGCAGGAAATCAGTGGTTTCTCTTTACTGATAATTCAAGCATGACAGGGGTTTAAATAGCACAGATGCCTTGACTGAGATTAAAGTAGAAGACAAAAATGTGTGTTTTATTCGGTTGTGGGAGTTTTAGAATTGAGTGTTCTTCCACCACTTATAATTTTGGTTTGTAGTAAATTACAAAGATTAAAAACTGTGGAAAGAGTATGCATGACACACACATTAAATCATTTCCATTAATGTCTTTTGGCATTGATTTTAACCCAAAACATTAATTTTAATAGAAATTAATGCATTGTACATTGAAGGTCAGTTAATTGAGTGGGACCATTGGGTACTCAGGCTGAAAGGACTCTTTCATTTGCAGAACTCACTGACAGTACTGTGCTCTTACTAATTGGATGGGAAAACCCCTTTGGTGCTTTGCTTTCCTGATTGTCATCTTTATAACCTGTCAGGACCCCTGCCTACCTGAAAAGTCCTTCACGTGGCCTCTTGTTTTTTCTCCTATCGGATTGACATATATATTATTACATTTTACATAGCACTTAGTCTGTCATATGCTGCATTAGCCTTGAAGATTTGCGGTCCATGTTGTAATTTTGAGAAGGAAAATTGGTTAAATGACAGGAGAAATATGGCAGTTCACAAACAAAATTCTTTCTGAGTTTCATTTCCTGTTCTAGTCATCCATATCCCTGTCACTAACCTCATTAGGTCAAGGGCTTAAAGGCATTTTGTATGGAATTGGCACATTTTACCATCTGAGCAGTGATTTTCCTTCCTGTTTTGGGAAGCAGTGGTTTTCAAATACCTCTAATTTTTAACTTGAAAAATTAATACTGCACAATACATTTTGCCTCAGGAAGCCTTAGTGCTGAATACTGAAGTTTGTCTCACTTTTTCCATAAGTTTGAGACTTCCTCAAACTTTTACCACAGCTATAAAGATCAAACAATTGAATTGAATTCTGTGGCAGGACTGGCTGTGCATGCATGCATGTAGGTATGTATGTATTATTTTATTTCTCCTAAACTTCTCAGGCATCTGTGGTGAACAATATACTATGGTATAGGTTTGAACCTTTAAGCAATGTTCCTGTATTAGAATGATGATGGAACAAACTGACCATGTTTGTATTGAATGGAGACTATGAAAAGAAACATCTGTAGTCCTCCATGGATGTCTGGGTACACACTTAGAGGACTGTGCTGCCAGCTTACATCTGGAATAGTTTATCCCTACTGAACAGATGCTGGTGGGAACTAGGTCATTGTAGCAGCGGGACTCCAATGCACACATTTCTTTATTCTTGCAGTGACTGTTACTGCATTTTATTTATGCTTATTTTGGCAATGTCATCCTTTCTCTGAAATATGAATATATGTATGCTAATGAGCATTGAAGGCATCTAGAGGTAATGAAACAACCTATAGGGGATTTATAAAACACTTCCATAGCATTGGCAAATAACTCTCTTGATATTAAGGTGTGAAATCAGAGGAAGGGATAGGTGTAAGAGTACACAGGACTCTGATAGAGAACCTTCATGTGCCTTCTTGGTTGGAGACACAGAGTGGTGCTGTTTCATATGTAAGTGTAAGTCTCTTGTGAAAGGAGGAGCCACTGAGATAAGACAAACACTATGAGGTCGTAAGACAGTGAAGGTTCCGGGAGTTCTTGTGACCAGCAGTCATTAGCATGCAAGCCTGCTATTAGTTTCCCATGTTTTATGGTGATTTCCTTGACCAAGCAGGGGGGCTTTGGAGCCCTAGTAGCTGTTATTATCACACAAGTTATTGTTTCTTTCTGGGATGTCTTATATTTTTTGTACCAGTGAGATCCTTCACTGCCCCCATGTGCCTCTAAAAATTTAAAAAGACTCAAGGAATGTATAATTTTTATTTTTCCCAAAGGTAATAGAGTGACTCAATATTATCTATGAAGAGATGATTTTAAATTTCATGTCTTATGCAGAAGGTGATTTTTATGTGAAAACTGCAAGAACTGGCCTCAGGGATAACCAGATAATTATCCTTCTAACAGCAGAGATAGATTCCAGGTGGATTATAGCAGAAGGCTGTGGTGGATCAGCTATGCCCTTGTGAATTACGGTTGCCACAACATAGCAACTGACACACACCAGAGAGCACACCTTCTACTTCTGGAGAGCAACCACCAGAGACATTGTGTGTCTCAAAAGACAGATGAGCAAAAATTTCCTGTGAAAGAATTTAGTGCAGGGCTGAGTTAGATTTCTGTTTAAAACAGCAGCCAAAAAAAAAAAAAAATTGCTTTTTCCACTTTGGTCCCAGAGGGGTTCATGATGAATCAGATGAAATCTGTGAATCCCTTACCCATGAGTGCCATTACTCCCTGGGTCATCATTATTTTCATTGAACTCAGAGCCTGGAAACCCTCCTCACCTATATCCCTTGCTACATGCTACACATACATGAAATGTTGGACTTAGAAAGATCTTAGTGCTTCTGAGGGGCAAGAAATCAAAATAATATTCAACTTTCCTCAGTTTTGTTACAAGTCTCTGTTTTGCTCTTTGGGCCAAATAATTCCAAGCTTTTGCTTTTAAGCACTTGTGGCTATTCATTCTTTCTTTGGGAAAATTTAGGTGCAAAGATACAAAATCTTATAATCTAATGTGGGAAGGGGCTTATGTCACCATTGAAGGGCTAGTGGAATTGGGGAGAATTTTTTTCCAGCCTGTTCTCTTTCTGTTTATCTGTGTCTATGTACATTGTATATGTGTGTATATATACACATTTTAGCTTATATATATGTAAATAGTAGTTTTCATTTTTCTCTCGGAAAATGCTCTTGATAAGTACCTTTCAATCTCATCATTTGTCTTCAACTTAGAAGACCTTTCTGCTCCCCACTGTGTTGACCACCCACTCCTACTTTGAATCTTCACCCTTGAGGTGTATCTGGCTCCCTGCTCCTTCTGCTTTGTCTGTTACATACTCAGTGTCACATGTTTAGAGATTGCTGGGAACAACTTTCAGTTGAGGAAATGGAAGCCTTATGTTTATCTTTTTGTTCACAATCTCCTTGAAAAGTAATTTTAAGATTTTCAAACCAACCACATGGGAAAGGTACAGAACTAACCCAGAGAAAACTCAGGGTGTGGTGTGGGGCAATTTATGAACTGAATGTTCAAAACTTAATTTTGAATTTGTCAAACAAACAAAAAACTTGCACTTATAAAAACATGCAACTTTAGAAACATGGTCTGGGGAAGGAGCTAGAAGAGGCTGATTCTTAGAGAGTGAGGATTGGTGGTACAAAGGGGAGCAGGACTGCAGGGACCAGATGGATGAAGCTCTGTGTACTGCCAAGGAGCTTGTCCGTTATACTCCAAGGCAGGAAATGATTTTAATAAAGGGAGAGGAAGAGGCCTTGTCTCAGCTTGCCTCTCCATGTAGTAATGCCAGGAGACCCTTCCTCCTCTCAGAGTCTCACTGGGCGGGTCTTTTCTCTAAACCTGTGGCTTACAAGCAAATCAAAGGGTTCAAGAAGGAAACTAAGGTCTGTGAGCCAAAGCAAAGAGTCTTGAGATCTCAACCCAGGGAACAGAAAGCGGAGAGTAGCTAGTAAATTGATTAATAAGGATGTACTATGTTTGTCTATCTATCCCTTCCTCCCATCCGTCCACTGTGTCTGTTTGTCTTTCTGCTGTGTTGGTTTTATATGCATGTGTGTGGTATGCTTCACAGCAGTGCCTAATCAGAGTAAAGAACCAGGGATGGAAAGGGCAACCATGAACCAAATGAAAGGTCTTTTTAACAGCAGAGGCATTAGGCAGGAAGACTCTTTAAGGGGCTTAAATACTAAAGTATTTAAGGTAAGTGGGTGGAGGAATCCATTTATATCTAAGGGCACATAGCTATTTACTGTTAATCTATTTTTTAAAATTTTCTTTTCCAAAGAGACTGCAGCCACTTTGCATAAAAGCAAATTTTCAGCAAACAGCTAGTAATTCCTTACATGTGCTCTGAGACCTGAGAATTCCATAGTCCTGCACCCGTAGCCTATGGGTATCATTAGGTTATACTTTGCCACCATCCAGCCTCAGAATTATTCTCAAATAAGACCAGTGATACTTGTTTGTAATAAATAAAAATTGACTTTTGAAGTAAAATCTATTTGTTGTCTTCTATTTAGTCTCATAAATAGAATAAGTTTTAAAACTTGATAATTGTGTGGCTAAAAATAATAATTATATTAATGGGCCCAAATCAACAAATTAGTGTAGGCACTTGAATTTTGGCAGACCAAGAAAAAATGCAACTTTGGAGTTTTAGGGCCTGCTTTAAACAAAAGAATGGCTGAGCCTAGCATTGCTGACTCTCTGTGTATGGGGTGGGGGCAGGGCACATTATTTTAGGAGTTTGGTTCTTTCTTATGTGAAACTCAAGTGGGCTGGACCAATCTATCAAACTCTCTCAGGGAGGAGCTTAGCATAGATGGCTCTGGTTTGCTCAAATTATGATTTTCTCAAAATTAGTGACAGATAAAGCCAGAGGAGTCTCTTTCTTTCAAGGCCATCCTGACATAGTTGCTGAGGCAAAGACGTCTTTGAAAAAAGCTGAAATTTTAAGTCAGATATTGTATGTTCTTAACATAAGTTATTCTCCTTGGACAATGTGCCTTGTGCCTGCTGCCTCCTTAGAAGGTTTTGTATGTACCAGGGAAAACATTTAAGTGACACCTTTCATCCTATGTAACTCAAGTTTATAAATAATGGTGTCACTTGTCAAAGAATTGGAAAAAGAATGTTATTCTATCACAAAGAAAGATTCATCACCTAGGGATTTTTTTGTATTATGTTTTAAGAGTATAACAGATCAGTATTTTTATAGGAGGGGAGCATTTTTCTTTGGTTTTTAGAGATGCAAAGTAAACATCTGTAAATGTCAGAAAGCTTTAAAACCCAAACAGGCTGTAGTCTCATTAGAGAGCAGTCTGGCTAGAATTCACAAATTGAAATATCCTGCCATAAAATGTATTGTAAACAAAAAACTAGGAAAAGGCATGTATGCAATTCAATAAATATCAAGCTGTGAGTTTCTAGCTTGTTAAATGCAAAGATATTTGAAGTTACATAATCATACCCTGACTCATGTTATTGGGATTTACAAATCTCCTTTTGTAAATTCCATTTCTCTTCCTTGAGATTGCCAAGAAAACAGAGTAGACATGTGGTCAAGCACTGACCTCTTCTCTGTAAGACACTCATCTCTCTGTGCGTCACTTCCCTCTCTCTAAATTATGGGTATTTGTGAGTCTCATTCTCCTACATTTCACATATGAAGATTGATTGATTGATTATCAGGCCACATGTTAGACAAGGATGAGATGAACTTTGAGTTATATTAATCATTTGAGGCCATTAAAAATTTTTTTTTAACAAAGTGCTCTTAGCAAGCAGTTTGTGTATGAATGTGATTTTGTCCCATTTTTTAAAGCATATTGAACATTTACAACTACCATAGAAAGGCTGGATAAAAGAAAGAGTGATGGAACTCATTGGGTTGAAGATCGTACTATTTTTTAAAACAGTAATTGAAGCAGAATGAAATGCCAAAAATGAACACTGATGTGGGGAAAAAACTCTTGATGCTGATGTTGTATTGAAATGTGTTACTTTGATCACTATTCAAGTATTGCATAACAGAGATGTCCTGATACTGATCTTCCTGTAAAGGATTTGGGTACATGGTCTTTACTACAAGCTTACAGGCCAGACATTAATTATGCTATCAAGTTTAGTCATATATGTTTTTTTCCTCCATTTGTTCAGGTGATTTAAAAAAAAAGTTCTTCAATAGACCAATCAGGAATTGGCATGAAGGTACTTTGTTCAGATTATGAATAAAGAAGTTGATTTCTTGGAAGGAATAACATTTCCCATTGACGCCTCTACTTCTGGAAGCATAGATTGTTCTGCTCATTCTTATTTTCGATGGTCTGGACCTGGTCGCTAAAAAAAAAATAATAGACTGTGCTTTAGTCATAAAAAATGCTGTAATAAACCTTAACACCAATGCCAAAAATAATAATGGCATGCCTTTACATTTTATAGTAGTTTATAATTTGTGAAGCATATTTCTCACATGAAAACATTTAAACTCATTTAGAATGTAAGTATTGTGCCATAAACTACAAGGGTCTATACCTTGTCTTCTGAGAGTAGAGATAATGTCTAATAATTATTCTCCTCCCATATGATACTAGTCTAGACAACTAACTCAAAGTTCTTAGCTTCTAGTCTTTCCTTTCAGAAATAATACTTTATTTTTCAAATAATCAGTATTCCTTCTATATTGCTAATGATGCAAATATTTTTTTAAAAATCATATTTCAATAGAAGATAAACATTCTATTGCCATTGAGAATGATAATTTGTATATTCCAAACCCCAAAATAAAATATGTTTATTCTCCTGAGTATTCATTTTACTTAGAATTACTAGCAGAATAGAATTCATATGATACAGTATGTATAAAACTCACTGGTCTATGCATCGATGGTTTGCTTTAGAATGCCTATATCTGAAATGATAAAATACTTCAGATTTGTGGCCAAATTCATTGAGTTTTACCCCATATGACTATGGAATAATCATCTTTTCAAAGAAAGCAGTATATCCTCACACAGAAATTTAGGCTTATTATTGCAAAAATTAAAAAAAATCTAGTGTCAAATATAAACTGGCATATTAATTCATGTATGTGAATAGCAAATGGGGAAAAATGTGAACACTGACATCCCCAGACCAACTTACTTATATTTAATGCTTGCATAGGAAACCGTAATTTTTTTTTTTTTTTGGAGAGCCTCAAGCTGTCCCCCTGGGTAGAGTGCCATGGCATCACAGCTCATAGCAACCTCCAACTCCTGGGCTCAAGCGAGTCTCCTGCCTCAGCCTCCCAAGTAGCTGGGACCACAGGTGCCCACCACAACGCCCGGCTGTTTTTTTTTTGGTTGCAGCCGTCGTTGTTTGGCGGGTCCGGGCTGGGGATTCGAACCCGCCACCTTAGGTGTACGTGGCTGGCGCCTTAGCCGGTTGAGCTATAGGCGCCGAGCCGGAAACTGTAATTTTAATACAAAAACATTTAGTTGAAACTTGGCTATGGAAAACGGGCATTTAAAAAATTTTCTATTGTTAATTTTCATTGGTCACAGGTTATTTTTCTGATAAATATATGGTGGTTACAGAAGTCAAGAATCTAGAACAGGCTAACAAATAAAATTGAATAATTATTGTTTAAAATTGCTATAATAGTTGAGATTCATTTTCTATCCATCAATGTTTGTGTTATTTTTTAGAATGATGGGATGTTTAGACTGTGGGATGTTTAGTAGGGCAGCGTGGTGGGCTTTTTTGATTGCTTGGCTTTTTTTTTTTTCTTTTCTTTTTTGCAATTTTTGGCCAGGGCCGGTCTTGAACCCGCCACCCCTGATATATGGGGCTGGCACCCTACTCCTTGAACCACAGGTGCTGCCCTGATTACTTGTTTTTTAACATAAATCTTAAAAGATTAGTGATACACTGGCAATATAATTCCTCTGTTCTTGGTGTTCACTAACCTACCCTTAGATTTTTCTGCTGTTTCCCGTTAATTTTGTCCATATTGCTAATTTGGAAGTTCACAGACAAAACAAGCAAATAAAAGACAGGAATCTTTTCTTTATTTAAACAAGTTACACTAAAATTCTGCAGAGTGGGTTAAATACCCCACACCATTCCCCAGAGTGTGTCTTTGTGGGTACAGGAGCTATGAGCCCCCAGTTACCCTGCCATCACATTAGGCTCCATCCTGGATCCCTGAGAGGGAACCCCAGCCAAGGGACCTTCTGGGGCCCTCCGCCTCCTGCCTTCAGTGGGGAAAGCTGAGGAACTGCTACATCTCTAGCAGCTAACAGAAGGAGACTGGAGATGAGTGCTTCCCGTCCAAAGTTGGAATTCAGAATTGCTTTTTTCTTAGGAAGGGTTTTCCTGGCACTTCCCCTCACTTGGCCCCAGCCTCACTGCCTTTCCTTTTGTTCTGTGAACACATCTAGCTCCAGCCTTAAAGTCTCTGCTCCTGCTGTTCTTGCTACCAGGGACTTCTGCCACTTGTCATCCACTTAGCATTCATTCAGCTATCAATTCAGATGTCCCTTCCTCAGAGCAGCCGTCCGTCCCATGACAGCACTCACTTTTATTTTCTTCACAGCATGTTTCACTGTCTAAAATAATCTCATTCATCTGTTTATTTCTATGCCCTGTGTCTATGGCTGTTCCCCTTCTCCACACTAAAACAGAAGCCTCATGGAGTAGAAATCTTGCTTTTCTTTGTACTACCGTTGCCCCTCTCTCAGGACAGCCATGGACCATGGTAGGCATTTATCAGATGCTCACTGACTGAGTGAATGAATGGGATTTCCGTTAGTGTCATGAGTCTGGATTAGCAGCATTTGTAGTTGGGGTTAGCAGGGACCAGCCTGGGAAGTTCTCCATTCTGTATAGCAAGATTTCTGTAAGAGACGTGTTTCTCTTTTTATTTTTTTAATTGATTAATTAATTTTTTTTTGCAGTTTTTTTTTGGCTGGGGCCAGGTTTGAACCCATCACCTCTGGTATATGGGGCCAGCACCCTACTCCTTTGAGCCACAGGCACCGCCCGTGTTTCTCTTTTTAAATATTTGTCTAAAAGATGACTTTTGACATATAACTTTCCTTTCTTAAATTAGGGATTGGCTCTACTTCTCTGATAATAGCTGATTCAGTTTTTTAGTTGAGATCTAAGTAAACATTTTTTAAAAAATTTAAATAGAGTTTGAAATATTTGAGAGCAATCTATATTTTTAAAGAAATTCCCTCCTTCTCACCAAATGCAGTCTTTCACTACATGCCCATGAGTTTACTCATTGTCCCTAAGGTAACTAGTGTTTTTATAAGGCTCTTTCCCACTTTTGGAATACACACAACACTTGGTCTTTGCTTATTTTCGGCCTCCTACTCAAATCCCGTCTACTTCTCACTGCATTTTGTTACTGTTCCTTTGAGGTTTTTTTTCCCTGTGGTCATTTAGTACTTATTTGTCTGTTGTAAGGTTTGTTGGACTTCATCACACTCTAATTTATATTGCTACCTATATTATAATAATTATTGTTATGTTGATAGGCCAGATTTATTTAAAACTTGCCATGTGCATGCCATGTAATAACTTCTTTCATCTTGCAGCAGTCCTATAATATGGCTGTACTTATTATTCTGATACCCTGCACCTGTCTGCATCTTATGGCTGAGCCCTGAGGGATTCATTGGCTCTGGGTAATACAGTTACCAAGCTGAATTTGCACCTTGTAGCTCCACAAGCTCTTGTTGGTTGGGTTCTTGCCTGGGCATTCTTTTCATACCAGTGGTGAATGCATTTATCACCCTACACAGGGTACACCGTAGTTAGGAAAGATTCAAAATCCTAAAAGACAAGATTTGCAATAATCACGTGAAAAAGGAATCCTAAGAATTTGCTGAATCCTTTTATCAATAGAATAATAATTCTCTAGGTCTGCCTTTTCGGTTATACACGTGGCTTTTTCTCTCTCCCACTCCTCCCAGAATTGTTGGCTGGGAAGCAGAGGAAATAGTAGAAGCGAAGAGAAGTTTTGTTTACTGCCTTTTGAGTGACTTCTAGATACAAGGAGCAAGCACTTTGGGGTCAGAATCTCAACTGAGAATAAGACAGGAAGCTGTCAGGTGAAAGAACAATTAATGGAGGGCTTCTGCAACTATGTGAAACTCAAGAGAATTTTTGCAAATTAGTCCTGGTTACCTTGTTACCTAAAATAAGCATAACACCTGAACAGAGCACATAATTATTCTCACTATGCAATCTATGCTTTATAGTTACTGGCATCTTGTTCAAAATGTATTCTTCTCTAGATGACTGTTTCTCCACTCCAAAACAAAACCAAAGTCCATGGACAAATGAAAAGTTAGGAAAGAATTTATAATACATGTGATGGGCTAATTTCCTTGCTGTATAAGGAGCACATATGCATAGATAAAAAGTAACAATTCATTAGAAAAAGTAAAAATGAATGGGTAGTTGAAAGAGAAATATAGTGGCCCATGAACACGGCCTCATTCATGATGGAAAGAATTTTGAAGTAAGGTAGTATTTTTTAGGTGATAGTTGAAAAGCATTTGAAAAGTTGGTAGTATCCTCTGAAAGTAAGAAGTTGTTACGGTGTTGGAAGGAGTGTAGATTGGAAAAATAGTTTGGGGGTAGAGTTTTAAGTTCTGTCTGTGCAAGGTGGGAAGCTATAGTGGAAGAAAGCATATTACATGTTTTTTGTAATAATTAAAACTCAGAAGTAGCCTAAAAGTATACCCACAGGAATAAAGGTATTATAGAATACCTATTCAATAATTTACAATGTAGTTGTTAAAAAGAACAAACCAATCTATGGCAATGATATGGAACAGTGCTCAGGAATGTTATATATGGTATGAGCACATTCAAATTAAATAGCAAATGTTTCCATACAGCTTAAGCATGTGCCAGCAAATCTGCACATGTATACAGATATATATGCTTGTGTAGGGGGGGCTGCACATGAGACTCTTGCAGTTATTATCTCTGGAAAGTGAGACTTTAGCCAGAGAAGCTGATATTTCTTGCTTCATCTTTTGTACTAGTTGAAACTTTTAGTTATTTGTATCTTACTTTTAAAGAGAAACCTTCACCATTTAGAGTATATTTAAAGCATTTCAATAGAGGATATTATGTTTTAATATTTTTAAAAGTTAACTTAGACTAAACAATTAGATATTTTTTTCTCATGATCTATATTCCTGGCATAGTGCAATTTCTGTTAGATAACAGGTCTCTTTAGTTATAAGCACATTTTTCTAACCTCCTCCAGGACACTCTTGCCCACCAATGTTTCTGTATTGTTCTTTTCCTACTGTATTGCCTTTGGCAACTGACTTGAAGGGAAAAAAAAAATCTACATATTCTCTGCCTTTATGGTCCGCATTCTGTTGTGAGCAATTTTGGATAGTTATGATTTGAGATAATTTATGTACACCTCAAAAGCAATAGAGAAAAGCATATCTAAATAAGTACTTCTTTTCTGAGATTGTCTAAACCATCTGGGAGACAGGTCTAAATCGGCAGCTTGGGGCTTGGGGTCCATAGACTTAGTTTTAAGTCCCCCTGAATTCCATGTTATTTTTCATGTCATCACAGAACATGAGGTTGTACACAGAATACAAGATTCCACTGTAGTTTTTAAAGAGCCAAGGGGCAAAGCTGTTCTAATTGAGGAAGAGAATTTAGTACTGAAAATAAGAAAAAAGTATAAAAGCACCAAAAGATGCATGTGTTTGGAGGAGACGTTTTTGTGCCCTGTGTACCTCCCCTCACATGTTTGAGGAGTCAGCAGGCCGCAGGGCATGTTTCACTCGGAATGCTGTTCCCCTACTTCCATGTACGTGCACAGCTGAATTTTCCGGAGACTTGCCAGGAGGCCAGATGGGTGTCAGTGCTGCGTTGCACTGAGACAGTCTCCAGTAACATATTTTTCCTCTGTTTGTGGCACCCTCTTTGTTATGAAAGTCAAATGGTTTTCAGAGAAGGGGGTGAGGAATTGGGAGGCTGAGGAAAGGACAAGAGTTTTTACATAGTGCATTGTTCTCTTTAAGAGGACAAAGTATGAGAGAGGATGTGTGTAGTGAGTTAAGTGGCAGAAAAGAAATATTCTTTTATCAGAAAGATATCTTCAAGCCAGATGGTAAGAGAAAGTGTGCTACTTTGAAAAACAAATCCAATACCTTTCTTATAAAAATACACTTCTCTTTAATCTGTCTATCTTCTGTTGACTTCTCATCTATAATTTGCCATAATGATCCAATTTTCCTGTTATCTGGAAGATTTGAAGGAAAAAAAATAATAAAACTAATGAGTTGTCCAATCTATTTAGTGTTGAAAGACAGATGTGTCTCCTTATCACAGGGCAAAAATAAATCAAAACCTGCCAGAGAAAGTAAGGCAAATAGTGACTGATTCACTGTGATTAGGGTTAGAAATGCTGGACGTTCCCTGATGCCAGCATAAACCCAGACCTATCCTGGAAACATTCTGACTCCTTCCGAGTGTTGTGCTGGGACAGCAATTCTCAACCTGTGGGTTGCGACCCCTCTGTAATAACGAAAATACATCCTGCATATCAGATATTTATATTATGATTCATAACAGTAGCAAAATTATAGTTATGAAGTAGCAGTGAAAATAATTTTATAGTTGGGGGTCACCACAACATGAGGAACTATATTAAAGGGTCACGACATTGGGAGGCATTATGAAGGTGGAGGACCACTGTGCTAAGGATTTTAGGCCAGCCCAATAGCCCATCCAGTCTTGCTGTGCTTTAAGGAAGTGAACAAACAGCTAATTGTTTTCAAATTAAGTGCTGCTTGAACAAGGACACCCAGAGGAATAGTTCAGACTAAAGAATGCAAAATTCTTCCAAGCAGTGAAGGCCCATCATCAACACAACAGCTGATGGCCATTCTGCTGAGAAACAGACAGTAGCCAGAAAGGTGCTTACTGGGGAGCAGAAAGGGCATCTGCCAGCTAGCAGGTGGTTGCCTGGGAGAGACCTTTCCTGAGGTACCCAGATCAGTGGATGCTGCCTCTGACAACTCACCACCGTGTTGCATGGTTTGGTTTCCCAGCTCTCAGAATGCACCATCCAAACAGCCTTCAGAGTAGTGTGGGATCTTGGTGCACCATTTGTGGATGGGACCCCCTCCAACTCCTCCTCTTCTTGCCATTTCCCTCAATGGGATGCTGGCTCTAAATTTGCTCTGACTTCACAAGGCAGGAAATTTGTCTTAACCAGCAAATCTCCCTATATCTTGTTTTCATCATTACTATATTTTTTTCCACTTACAGCCACAAAATGAATCTTCTGTTTTTAGCCCAACTCCTTCAGCTCTTGGAACCTGGTAGGTTTGACTGTAAGGTATCTTAAGATATTCCCTTTGCCCATGATGAGAAAGGTAGGGATGGTACACCATTTCTGTCACCAAGTGAGGGTCTGGAACCAGCATGACACTGTATTCCACTTAGAACCAGAAAATCAGTCAAAGCCATCCTGCTTCTCACTGCCGCCTTCCTTGCCCATCCCAGAGAGGTGGTCCTGTCTCATCTCCTTATCCTCTCATCCCTATTTCTGTCAGAAAGTTTCTACCAAAAGAGCAATCCTCCGAATGTTCCTTGCCTGAAGTTGTGGTTTGCTGCTGGGTCCTCTGATGCCCTTTTCTGCAGTCAGCAGATTTCCTGATGGCTTCAGAGCTCTGTGTGGAATCCCCACCCCTGCTACCTCCAGGCCATAAATGGAACTTTCCTCTTAGGTAGAGGATACCCCTAAGTCCAAGAACATTTCAACTCCCTAACTTCTCCCAGAGTTGGGGATGGTTTGAGAATTCCCTGGACTTGCCATTTTTCTCCCATCCTAAGTAGATACTTTCCTGCCTTAAGGCTCATGAAATCCAGCTACTGTCCTTCCTGGTTGTTGGACAACTTGCCCTGAGCCCCCTTGATCTGTAATGTGAACTCTGCTTCACATTGGACTGTGTACTTTCCTGCCTTTGTCCAGGCTCTTTCTACTGGTGGGAGTATGCCACCTATTCAAATTCTGTCCAGCTCTGGTCTTCTACCCTTTCCTCTGATCCTTTGCTGTTATCCCTTGCTAATAGACATTTCTTTCTAAAATCTACTATAGCTCTTCTTTGGCACATAATCATGTGGTACTTACAATGGCCAAATTGAATTTTGTATTGTAACTTAAATCTTATGTTATTTAACATTTTAAGTCTTGTGTGCCTTATGTACACACTTACACTGTGTAGCTCTTTGAGGATACAACTTTCTGAGGACTTTCATTGATATAATTATCATCAGCCCTAAGCCTAACACTTAAGTTTCTAATAAATATTTGTTGAATGAAAGGAAGAATTAATCAATCATGAATGAATGTTTCAAGATGTTGGGGAGCCTTGCTTTCTTATGTTGCTAATTTGCCAGCTGTGTCATTTCTACACACATTTCCTCATGTGACTTTTTAGTTCTTAGCTTTAACTTACTATGAGGTTTGAGAGGTCTATAGTAAAGTAATTTGAGCTTATAACAAAACAGCATTTTTAATTAAATGTTGTAAGTAAAAGTTGTAGTAGAGTCTAAATAATGTTTGTGTTCCCCATCATCTCTGTAAGTAAGGGAATATAGTGTCCTTAAGGGAAAGCCTAATGTTCTAGGCTATTAATCTCTGTAAATTATTTTTTGTCTTTGGCTACCTATTAGAAAAGAAAAATAATTAGTTCTAGAGTTAAAAAAAAAAAAAACCTAGGCAAGTAAGCCTAGTAACTTCTTTTAATTGCTTGGTTGTTTTCCTGGAAGCATCAAAGAGAAAGAGAGAGATTAAGGATTTAGAAAAAAATACTATTATGTCTGCCTCGTAGTACAGTGAGAGCTTACCCTGGGATGCTCTTTGCTATACATTCAACATCTATTGGTATCAAAGCACTTTTCATTTTAGGGAGCCATCCCCAAAGGAGAATAATTTAAGTAAGGGGAGATTTGAGAAGATTGAGAACTGTTAAACGTGGGAGGAGGTAGATTATAACTGCTGAGCCGTCTGTACTTTGATTTCTTTGCTCTGTGCTATCTCTAAAAAGCAGTATGTCATTCCTAGCTGCAGTGGAGCAGATTCATGCATATTTACCAGTTGCAAATTAGAAATGTGCAGCCCAGAGAATAGCAGTGTTCCTTGTCTTTTCTGCTTTTCTTCCTTCACTAATGATTCATAACGTTTAACACATCCAGAATTTGGAGACTGGTTTTGTAGCTTGTCATTTCCTTTGTACACCAATTATGTCATTGTAATTTAACTGGAATATTTTTTCCAATTTGAAAGCTTCTATGTAGGTAGACTGAGGTTTTCTCCATCCTTTGTTAGGGCTTTGATGTAATGATTTATTAAGGTACTAGAAGAGATATTGATCCTGCTAATAGCTTCTGCCTTGCTACATAATGTTTTACATTTTACTCAGCTGAAAGACCATATCCCCTTTTCCTCATCTGATTGACCATAAATGTTTTGGCCTTTCCTCAGCAATTATCTCCCTTACCAAAGCAGTGGATAAAAGTCAAGTATTTATAGACTAATTAGTGAAGTCAACATGTCTAAATAGAGTACCTTACATAATACCAAGAAGTATTGTACAGTACTATGAAATTAGCGAAGTTTGTGGCAAGACAAAAATGCAAAGGCTGAGAACACAAATGGTTGAGGACACATAGACTATTGATGGCAGTTGTCTTTCGGTTCATTATGAAGACAGAGCTAAAAGGATGTTTTAATAACAGAACATTTCCTCCATAGCTTTCTCCTTAACCCTAGCATCTGTTTACTTACGAAAGCTTTGGGATATCACTGAGTTCTGAACTTCTTTTATATTTATTTTTTAAAGTTTGCTATCTCACAATACCAGTAGACTGGAAGGTATCATTTACACTGGAGCTCTAGATAGAAAGATGTGGTAAGAATGCAAGAATCATCTTGTCATATATATATATATGAAGTTACTTTGCATTTTCAAAATGTCTTAAAAGTATTAATTCTTGCCCAAGATATAATTAGCTCAGTTTTACAAATAAAAAAACATTGCTGGTGTAACAGAGGGTGCTCTGGGCTAGAAGTCAAAAACCTGGCTGGAGTCCTGCCTTTATACCCTGTCCTTGCACTGGTACACAAGTCCTTTGGGTACCAGTTTCCTCATTTTGGAACTAGAGATACAAAAAATTTTAAAAATCAAAGGAATTAAATCAAATAAATTCATGTCCAATGGCTTTATAAGTTGTACAGCACTATAGAGATTTAATAATTTTTCCAGTCACTTGCAATTACATAATCCAGCAAAAAATTTCTTTTGAGATAAATGTGGGTACAAATAGGATGGCAGTCCAGACTGCTGCTAAGTTAGTGATGTGGCTCCTACTTTTGCCCGTCATTTAAAATCTCTTTGGAATCTCTAAAGGATATTATGGAATTTCTCTGGAAATAAGGAGTGTCTCATTATCTTGGACCCACATATAATTATTTATATTTTTCCCAAGTAGAATTAGTGCATTTAGAAAAATACTTTAGAATTTCTCACAATACTTTAGTCCTGGAATGTTAAAAAAAAAATCCAATAACAATCCATTGACAAACCAGCTACTTTAAGTAAACATCTCTGTGTGCCTGATTTATGTCATACTTTTTGTTTGTTCATTTTTCTACACTTTCCTTAATCCCCCTACTTGTCATTATCTACAGGAACTGACAATTTGCAAAACAAGAAACAAAGCAGAATTTAGTTGTACAAATGACATCTGCATGGGAGAAGGCAGATATATTTAAGTGAGCCAGTTTTAAAGGAGTGGTGAGTACTTTGACATCAGTGAAATATAAACTTTTTCTTTGGTCTTTATTGTCAAGGCAGCCAAGTGTCAAGCCCAGTCTGTCTTATGGGGTGGCATTTTTTTTCTCAATTGTTTTGTTTTAGAAATTTAAAATAGTTGTGGAATTGTGGTATGAACTTTTGTTCTGACGTCTTCATTGACTGCTTGCTGAAAGTTTCCTAATTTGGCACACAGGCGTTACAGCTATATAGCCCTAAGCCAAATAGTAATATCTTTGTTCAGTTTTGCTTCTATCTTTCCTTTTCACTTGCCTTTCCCGCCTCCTGGTACCCCTGACATCTGTCTCTAGGTGCCAGATGTGTCTTTAGGTTGCCTTTCCCAGGACATCTCATCCTCTCACCCCTCATGTTTTCCCCTACAAAGTATCTTAGGTTCCAAAATTACCTTTCCTCAGTATTACTATAAAGTCAGTTTTTTATTATGACTAGTTAAATTAGGAAAAAGTAATCTTATTAAACTAATTTATAATTAGGTGTCTATGACCAATGAAGCTCCTCCTTAGTTCTCCTAAGGATGCGTTTCTAGTATAATGCAGAATGATAGTCTTTGAATATACTGGGAAGAAATACTATACTATTTACTAGGAAAAGCAATGGATTCTCCAAAATACTATACTATTTACTAGGAAAAGCAATGGATTCTCCAAAATACTATACTATTACTAGGAAAAGCAGTGGATTCTCCATTAATTAGTTCAACATATAACTGAATGCCTAGGCTTGTCTTCATGGATTAAGACAGGTGAATATTAGGTAGATCCTTTTGGATGAGTTGATCCTCAATTAATGATGCCTGCAAACTCTTTATGTCAGGCGTAACTTGGTTCTGCTGTTTATACCCAGGAACTTCTCCCCTGTAAGGCACCAGTGACTTAAGAACAAGTGGGAGGGAGGACAGCTGCAGAGACCAGAGGGAAGCTGGGGCAGGGAGATGTGCAGAAAACAAAGGGAGGGGGATGGGTAACCAGAAGATTTGAAGCATGTAGCCTTCACGATCTCTTCTGCCCCTAAGATTCTGAGTAAATGAGGAAGACAATAGGAGAGAATAAGACAAAAAGTGAGAGGGGATGGGAATAGCTCTGGGAATGGAGTAAAAGGCTGTATTTTTTAGCTGAACACCTCCAGGTTAATGAATACATGTATACTATGATGTTCAGCTCCTAGGCTGGGGGTGAGTCCTTTTCTGTGGGTTCTAGTAATTGTAAAAATCAGCTAGCGTGTGGCTTCCCTGGCACGCCCTTTTCACGACGTTGGCGAGTGTCTCCCACAGCAAGGTTGAGGCTGCCAATAAACACTTCAGCATTTTCCTTCTATGCACCGGCTTTTGTAAGTCCTTGAAGAAGGTTGGTAAGAGATCAAAAATCTCTCAAAATGACAAGGCTAAAGGTCTCTACTCCTTCCTGGAGAGGTTGGAGATGACTCAGGCACCAGGTAGGAACTGGAACAGGTCAGTGGGAGATTAGAATACAGAGGGATAAGAACAGAACCCAACTTCTTACAAAACGAACGCTTTCTAAACTCAAGAAGCACATGGGCAGAATTAAAAGTGTGAGTGAAGAGAATTTGAACATGCTAAGCTCACTACATACCCTTTAAGTCAAAACGACCTCATTCTACTGGAGCTGAAGCTGATGTGTAGGCAGGGCAAGGCGTGTTGGGCTCATCCTCTTCCCCCCTGCTGAGCGCGTTACAGGAGAGGAGCACTGCTAGGAGTCCCCAGAAGGCTAGAGCAACTTTATGGCAATTGTGCCATGATGATACTAGGTGCAATTTAAATTAACATTAAGATACCAAATGTCCCTTTACTTTGCAGTCATCATATTATCAAATGCATTCATCAACTGTTGCAGCTTATTAAACCTATGACTATCAAATTTGACTAAATTGTAATGTACTTTTTAAGATAAAAATTTTTTGTGTGTGTATAAAAATGCTTTGTAGCGTTAAAAGGTCAGTAGCTTCCTGAAGCAGAAATAGGCTGTGTAATTTTTAGAAGATAAATAATCCCCAAACTTGATTTAATTCCTCCATTTTGAAGGCTCACCATGGACAAATGTCAGCACATTCTATGTTAGGTGTGTTACACTTGGAAGAAGATTTTAAAAAGCATTTCTTAAGGAGATAGCATCTGAAATTTTGACTTTATTTTAAAAAGTCAAGTAAAATTAAATTTAAGATTGTGCATCTTTCTAAGAGTTATGAGAATTTTTCTTTAAAAATGTCTCTTGAGCATTAGAGCATTGAAAGATATTGCTATGATTATGCTAAGGTTTTTCCTCCCTAAATACAGGCTGTTTATGATCTAACCCAGGGGTGCTCAAACTTTTTAAACAGGGGGCCAATTCACTGTCCCTCAGACTATTGGAGGGCCGGATTGTGGGCCCTGGGATGAGTCAGCTGCTAAGCAGGACAGTCAGTGGTGGCAAAAATACCCTGTGGGCCAGATAAATGTCCTCAGCGGGCCTCATGTGGCCCGTGGGCTGTAGTTTGAGGATGCCTGATCTAACTTCTGAAACAGTTAACAGGCATATTTAATAACAAACTGGTGATTGAAATGACTTTGAAATTTCACAAAAGGTTCATTGGATGAAGAGGATTAACTCCTTAACACAATACAAAGTACAACTCCTTTATTATGTTATAGTATCCTTCTAAGATAGCTCTTAAAATCTTTGTGAAGAGAAGAATTTTTGTAATTATTGAGCACATTATTGTGGGAAAACTACATAAGGCTCTGTTTTCTCATGTATACTAGGAGCTGGTAATAATTTAACCCATTCATAGTTTTTGTGTTGGTTTTATTGAGGCATTGAGCAGTTCAGTCCCATCTGACCTCAGGCAGGGATTAGATGTTCCTTATCTGCAATCAGGCATAAGATGAAGATGAGAAAGATGTGTTGGAACAACTGCTCCTGAGGTGCATGTGTGTATCCCATAAAGAACAGCAGACGTGCTCTCTGCCTGCTTATACCATCTTTGGGAGAGTCTTGCACTTCCCATGGTCCCTGCAGTAGAGATCAGATTGCTGCTGGCAAGCCCTGGAGGAAGGAGCCTCCTTGAATGGAAAATTGTGTATGATGGGACTCCACTTGTGTGTAAGATACCCAACATCCTGCCTGGCATAGTTAGTATTACTTTACCTCTCTCTTGACCCCAGTTTCTTGATGTTAGTCTTTCTTTTTTTTTGAGATGGAGCCTCAAGCTATCCCCCTGGGTAGAGTGCCATAGCATCATGCTCACAGCAACCTCCAACTCCTGGGCTCAAGCGAGTCTCCTGCCTCAGCCTCCCAAGTAGCTGGGACTACAGGTG
>NW_003852438.1:1619444-1628286 GCF_000181295.1 Otolemur garnettii | reverse complement strand
GCCCGCCACAAGTCCTGGCCATTTTTTGGTTGCAGCCATCACTTTGTTGTTTGGCAGGCCCGGGCTGGGGATTCGAACCTGCCACCTTAGGTGTATGTGGCTGGCGCCTTAGCTGCTGGAGCCACAGGTGCCGAGCTGATGTTAGTCTTTATTGAAACTATAAGACCTGGTTCTGAAACTTGAGATGTTGGAACTGGGTTATTGTGTCCTCATTTTCATCAGAGACTGAGGAGGGGACATATGAGCTTATGTACATTTGCAAGACACAGAGGAGCACTCTCTAGAATCTATACAGTTAGTATATTTTAAGTAATAGTAAATTACAGCAGTGTTAAAAATAACATCATCTGAAAAATCATGCATTGCTTTCCCATAGCCTGTTTTTGCATAAAATATTGATCAGACTGGAATACAAAACTTCTATTTTTGTAAAATCAGAAGATGAACTGAAAATGTAAATGAAGTTAGAGATGAATTAAAGTTATTTTACAAGGTTTAGAGTTGAATAGAGGAATTTGTACTTCCTAATAAATTATTTTAAAATACTTCAGCAGTTAGTATTTTGCTTCTCTTGTCTGAGTTTGTACATTATTGACAAGGTAAACATGCATTTTTGTTACCGAGTTTTCAAATTCCCATTTACAAGGTAAAGACATTAAAATGAAAGCTTTTTTGGAGACTGTTGCATTATTATTTCAGAATAAATTCAGTGTGACTGATCTTACAATGGATTGATTAATACACCCTGAGAGAGAACAACTATCTCCACCAACAAGTCTGATTCCGTAATTTTTTTAAATATTGAGACAGAATCTTTGCTACCCTTGGTAGAGTGCTGTGGCATTACAGCTCACAGCAACCTCCAACTCAGGCTCAAGCAATCCTCTTCCCGCAATTTTTCTATTCTTAGTAGATATAGGGGGTCTTGCTTTTGCCCAGGCTGGTCTTGAACTCATGAGCTCAAGCAATCCACCCACCTTGGCCTCCCAGAGTGCTAGGATTACAGGCATGAGCTGCTGTGCCCCGCCCCATAAATTTTTTACTCCTTTGTGCCAAAGATTATCCTTAATGGCTTGGGAAGTTACTATACTTAGGACAAACACAGATACAGAAGCTTTCACAAAGTGTAGTAAATTTTGCCATAGAGGGAAGCCCAAGAGGCTGTGGGAGGACTAGGAAAGGTCCTCTCTCACAGGACGAGAGTCTGGGGAGAGTTTTGTTTCTTTAATGACCCATTTTCAAGTGAGCAGTTCAGTGGAATATAGGGAGCATTTTTGCAGGAGGCAATATCTGAACTCGGTTTTGATAAGCTTTTGATTTAAAGAAGAGGAAACAGGTAGATGGAGGGAACAGCATGGATGTTATGTAGTAAACATCTGTTGGTCTCAGATGGCAGCTTGCCATCCTTTTCTGGTAATAGCACCTCAGGTTTTCCCTTCTCAGCTTGTGGAATTCAAGTGGTGCAGCTGCAGGAGCTAGCCACCAGGACTGGCCACCTGCAGACCATAGGGATGGCCTTGAACCAAGCCAGGTGAATGAGACCCATAAGCCTAAAATATTTGTTGAATTCTCTGGAGGAGACAATCTGGAACTCCAGGTAGTCACTTTCCCTCCAGTTAAAGATAACTTATGTGAAAGAGAAGACAATACAAAAGGCAGAAGAATGAAGAGATGGAGAAGGATCTTGGATCTACCCATCCCTGCACATGTTGACCCCTGTACTTTTCAGTCAAGTCTGCCAATAAATCCTCCCCTTATAATTTAGTCACTTTGAACTGGGTTTCTGTCAATTGCAACTGATACAGTTCTGTTATGGGATTTTTTTTTGGGGGGGAGGTTCTTTTGTTTTTAGGAATTTTGTTAATATTTTTGACTTAAAAAAACTATGGTAGTTTCTAAATATGTTTTTTTCTAAAAGAGAAACTCCTTTTCTCTTTATAATAAATAATCAGAAATTTAAGCTTAGTTCTAAAACTATTAAAAGTCATTGTTTTGTGAAAAAGATTTATTTTGTCTGTGTTTACTCTCTAGCCACACCTTTGGGGGAAACTTAAGTTTCTGGATGTGGATGCCCCCAGCAGAGGGGAGGCAGCCTGCAAACCAGTTTAGGGTCTGCACCTGTCTTCTCTGACAGCACTGAGCTCAGAGCTCTCTCTCTTTGGCTTCACAATGATGTCTCCTTAGGACCAGAAAGTCCCACCCTCTGGAAGAGGCCCTCAAGAGATCATCTCTCACTTGGCTTCAACAATGTTTTGCAAGCCATCTGAGATAATGTGGATGTGTTTAGGCAGAAGTTGATTTTTAAATAGCTGATCTCTATTGTTAGTCATTTCAAATAGTAAAAGTTCCTGAGTTGTTTGCTAAAATTTTTTTTTTTTAATGAAAATATTCCCTTTGGACCTTCAAGAATAAAACAAAGCAAATTGTACCTGTCTTATCTGGTGAAAGTTCACTTTCAGATCTTTCTCTTTGATGTCTTTATCAGTTACCTTTTTCAATCAAAGATAACTTTTATCTTCACACATTGTTAATGAATTTTTTAGAAGTTTGCTTCCCTTATATACATATCGTCTCATTTATCTTGAAGTGCGTATTAAGTTAATGTCTTCTTCCAAAGGGCTCTTGGGCTGTTTGAAACCATTTCATTTCCATACTTTTATCTCTGGTTTGTTTTCATTTAAGGAAACCAAACAGATACAGATTTAAGAACACAAACTTGACAAAAAGTAGTTGATGGTGTTAGGGAAATGTTACCTTGTGGAAGCAAAATTCAGACTTTGCTACAGAGCACATTCCCCAGTTGGTGTGTGGACCTGGGGTGGGGCTCTCAGAGATGTTAACTGTGATCCAGTTCAGAGGCAAGAGGCCAGGCCAGGCCTGACTCTCCCATGATTTTATGGTTGGCTGAGCCAGCTTAACAAACAATAAGCTTGCATGCATTGTTGAAACAGTAATCCTTGATTGGCCCAAAGGGTGGTATTGACAACTCAAATGGGAAGAAAAGCAGTTTAGTCCTGTCTACATTATCCACGTCTGAGATACTTTGCAGATGGCACTCACTTCCAGGAAATCCAGTTTGACAAGGGGACTTGGCACGTCAATCTCAGGGATGTTGTGAGAAGGATAATTTAGATTAATTTATACAGTTTGACTATTTTCTGGTTCTATTTTTCTGTTTAAATCATTGTGAAGCCTGAGAATGGTGTAAAGTACGAGGGTGGGTGAGAGATCTTATATATGTACTTTTATAATTGGTTTATTTATACATAAATAATTAGTCATCAAAGCTAAGTCTTGGTTGAATCACAATGAAAAAAGCAAAAATTTTGGGTTTGGGGAGTCTTTTGTGCTATGGTCTGGAAGGCGTGGGTTCATAGACCATGGTGAGCCAGTGTCATGCAGGGAGGTGGCAAAGGAGATTTATTTATTTATTTATTTTTTGCAGTTTTTGGCTGGGGCTGGGTTTGAACCCACCACCTCCGGCATATGGGGCTGGCACCCTACTCCTTTGAGCTACAGGCGCTGACCAAAGGAGATTTATTCTGATGGAGGTCCCTTCCAAGGAAGGAGCCTTTACAGCTAGCATGACACAGGTATTCTTCTCCATCAGTCACAAGCCCCTGTGGGGTCTTGCCATACCTCCCACCCTGTAACCTGTCCTCTTGTATGTGCCCATTGTTTATCAGGCTCCAGGCATGCAGTCAGGGACTCTCCTATGCTACCACCACAGGGCATTTGCATCTGCTACCTGGGACGCCCCGGCACCTCTTTCTGATCCTTCAACTTTTCAGCTTACATGCCAGCTCATCCCTGAGGCCCTTTCTAAACCTGCCAAAATCTCTCCTCCCTCCATAGCTCCTTACTCTCCTAGTGAATGAGCATGTTTTACCTTCTTTATATCATGTACCACTCTGAAATTATTTTTTAGCTTGTCTGTTTTGCTTCTTCCTACTAGAATACTTGTTCTATGTCATTATGCATTCCTAGCACTTAAATATTATCTGACATAATACAGGACCTCACTTAACACTGATCATTTGAACTTTCTAGACTTGTTCCAGTGCCTATCTATTATTTTATATGTTTTAAAAATAAATGATTATATTGTTTCTTGCTATTGTAGGGAAAATGTCAATGTTTTGAAATAGTTTCCTGTTGCTCAGATAAAGTGGTTTCTTTTATTAGGTAAAAGAGGACAAAGGACAATGTAAGGCAACAATTAGATGTCTAGAAGAAACATCTTTTTCTGGAGTTTCCTACTGACATAAACAGCAACCTCCTGCCCACCCCCACCCCCCAGCAATGTGCACATTGTTACACCACATGAACATTAAGTTTTTGAAACCAACAAGTCACTGAAAGTTTCTTGCCATTTCTCCATTTGCGACCTTTGGCTTTGCTGTATGAGCTGTGTCTTCCTGCTGCTTGGCAGACAGCAGGGAGAGGAGTGGACTCCCGGAAAGCTCAGTTGCCAGTGACCTCTCCCACCTCTCCCCAGGCTGGGCCTGCTTGAGACCTTTCACCAGAGCCTGTTCTTTCCCTCCCCCTCCTAACATTCCCTCCACCCCTGGGGCCTCTTATTTATGTGTGTGTGAGAGGAAACAGAAAGAAACGCCACAGAAGATTATTTCTGTGAGGTAGTTTAATAGCAGAATAGACAGCAAATACCACCCTAGGGTCATGTGGAAAGGCCAGTTGCATAAGAATTGTATTTTCTTTATTACTTTGAAGACAGTAGAATGGGAAAACTCAGTAGCTTCATGCACCTCAGGGTTTATTAGAGATGACTGTCAGTTTACTGAAATACCTATGGCTTGTTACATTTGTTTTAACGATATCTGGGGTTCCTCTGAGATGACAAAGAGGTCTTGTTGAATATTGGGCTCCCACCTCCCTGGGCCAATGCTGCTCAGTCATTAGAGCATGTGGAGGCCCAGTAGACTGGTAATGCAAGGTGTGCCCATCACCTGAGGGGGCTAAGAACCTAGAGGTCAGAACAGTGCATGAAGGTTTACAGGTGTGCATTCTGAGTGTGAAATGGAGTTTTTAAAAGAAAGTAAGTACTGGCTTCTGTTCAGTATGGTTTGTCATGGGTTTTCAGAGCAGAACTGAACTCCTCTTATCAACTCGTGGGTCTTTTTGAAAATAAGCAAAAATATCTCTGTGTGCTCAGCCTAAGTGTTCAGCTTCTCTTGACCAGCAGGTGCTTTCAATTCCTGGCTTCTTCCCAGAGCAGAGAGATGTGTTAAATGCCTGCCAGGTAGAAGCTTACTAGATGAAGCTACACTTTGGTTCCCTTTGTAGTTGGTTCATTTGGGAGATAGGTGGTTCCTGTGGTGATCATGCTTCTAGCCCCCCAAATTAATAAGCTATATGGATGGAAGAAATGGTTTCCATAATTATTTTGTCAATATGTATACTCTTTTATCAAGAAAACACAACAGCAGCCTTCTTTAATCAATTCTGTCAACTTTTATCAAGCATCAATTGTGTGTCAGGCCATGTGTTGGTCCTCAGGATAAAAAGAAATTAAATGTTCTCTTCATGACAGTAGACAGCAAGATGCCTGCTGTAGATGCAGCAGCTATGAAGAAAGTTGTCTTGGGTTCTCATTTTATTATAATTCAAAATATCATTTATTGAATGCCTAACTTTGGTCAGGCACTTTGCATGAATCATCTCTACTGCTTGTAAAAATCTAGTTAGGGGGATTGATACCGGAAAAGTGGCGCCCCAGCCAGCTCAGCTGAGCAGGGCTGGGGAACCTGCCACCTCTGTCTTGGTGGCAGCAGCCTACAAAGGAACTGGCAGGCTGGAGCAAGGAGGGGAGCTTCCTTCCCCCACCAGAGGCTCTAGTAGAGCGGTGCTAGAGCACCTGCCAGCTCTGCCTTGGCAGCAGCTGGCACAAAAGCCAGCAGGCTGGAGCCAAAGGGAGAGCTTTCCTCTCCCACTGGAGGCTCCAGTAACAAAAAAGACCCTGCGATGGATTGGTCCATAGAGGAAAACAATGGCCATTCCTCCCGTGTATCCCTGATTGGTCCATTTTCTTTCTTTCTTTCTTTTTTTTGAGATAAGCTGTCCCCCTGGGTAGAGTGCTATGGCTTCACTGCTCACAGCAACCTCCAACTCCTGGGCTCAAGCGAGTCTCCTGCCTTTGCCTCCCAAGTACCTGGGACCACAGGTGTCCGCCACAATGCCCGGCTATTTTTTGGTTGCAGCCATTATTGTTGTTTGGCAGGTCCAGGCTGGATTTGAACCGCCACCTTAGGTGTATGTGGCTGGAGCCTTAGCCCCTTGAGCCACAGGTGCCAAGCTGATTGGTCCATTTTCAATCCTGCTCCTGGTTGGTCTATTTTATAGACCAGTCAGCTAAGCTCTCAGCTCATCGGACAACTGCCCCTATATAAACCCCTGAGCAGGGAGCCTAGGGGCAGATCATCACAGATGGTCAAGGAAGATAGAGCAGAAGAGCAAGACTTGAGCAGATCCTCACAGACCTTTGAGGAAGAAAGAACAGGAAAGCAAAGACCTCAGCAGATTGCCACAGACCCTTGAGGGAGAGAGAGCAGAAGAGGAAGAGCTGTAACATTTATACTCTGCTCTGCAAGGAAGTTTGGCTCTTTGTTAGAGCTGTAACACTTGCATCCTGCTCTGCAAGGAGGTTTGGCTCTTTGTAAGAGCTGTAACACTTATACCCTGCTCTGTAAGGAGGTTTGGCTCTTGTAAGAGCTGTAACACTTGCATCCTGCCCTGCAAGGAGGTTTGGCTCTTTGTAAGAGCTGTGACACTTATATAAAACCTATCTTATCCTGCTCTGCAAGGTTTGGCTCTTTGTAAGAGTTGTAATAATACCTCTGTAAATAAAACGTAACTTAGTCCATACTGTGGTCCATCGATTCATTCATCAAATCGTTGAGACCAAGAGCCTAGAAATCCAAAGTCAAAAATCCAGTATCAGGATGATATTTAACTTTATTTTATAACCAAGTAAACTGAGGCTTAGAGAGAATGAATACATTTTTTAGTTTATATAGCAAGTGATCCTGATTCAGTGATTCTATATTCAGTGTATACTTTCCTTGCAGGACCAGTGAATTGAAACCAATAGACTCTCACCAAAGATTATAGGTGAAGGAATTTTATTTGAGGTGGCAGAGCCATGTTAGATTAGAATCCAAAGTGGCAAGCTCTCTGATCATCTCTGTCCCTGTCCTTTTAGTGGACTCACAAGTAGATGGACAAAGGAATTACCATATTATCTCTCATTGAAGGCATCAGATTGGGTGCAGGGTCTGCAGAAGCCAAAGCAAGCAGCAAGCATTAGTTTCAAGGACCCAGGAAGCTAAGTTTTACAAATTCTTAAGGGCTAAGTTACCATGGGGAGGATGTTAAAGGGGTGTCCTTGGGCTTCTGTGAGAAACCTTTGTTGTTTCAGACTTTTCCCAGGTATCCTCCCTCACTTCTTTTGTCAGATGGGCAATAATTTAGATAAGAATATATTTTAAATAAAGCTATCTCATATGCCAGTTTTTAAGACCATCTACAAAATAGATACAGGAGAGATGAGCTTCATAGTCTTTGAAAGCTCAGCAATCTAGTAAGGCTAGGGATTTGAGAGCTGTTTAACAGAGAATGAACACATGATGAAGAATAAGAGGAGTAAGAGATAATTCCTGAAAAATCAGAAGCAAGATTTTCTCCTCTGCTCCACTACTGGCAATAGGAATAAAGAGAAAACCCAGCATTTCATTTTGAAAGTATAAAAGCACAAGTAAAAATTGAACAACAGGTCTTTAACAGTCCTCGACTGAAAGACAGGACAAGGAAGCCTTAAATACTGTAGCTCAGTGACTATTTTTTACTATGAACTATAGCATGAAAAACATTTTATATGACCAATCAGTGCACACATATTATGTGAAACAAAAGTCTCATGAAATATTATGCCTCATACATACTGTACACTCTGATATCTGTTATTCTAGCTAACTAAAACAAATTCTGTTTGTGTTCCATTGACAAATAGCTTGCAATGTGATATTTGAAAAACAAAATTCTCTCTAAATTACCCCTATCTTTCTCCTCTTCTCTTTTTATCCCTCAGCCCCAGAGTAAACATCACGATAGCAGACAGTAGAAGCACTGACATCCTTGACCATCCTTCATGCTCTTCCCGTTCCGTGTTCCCTTGTACAACACACACATCCCTTCTCTCAGTCTCCACACATACGCATTGCTATCGACTGTTTATGTTCCTCCCACCACCCCAATTCATATGCTGACATCTTAGCCCCCAAGATGATAGTGTTAGGATATGGTACCTTTGGGAGGATGATTAGGCCATGAATGGGGTAGTACCTTCTAAATGAGGCCCTAGAGAGCTACAGTTCTGGCATGTGAGAACTCAGCTAGAAGATGACCATCTGTTAACCAGGAAGTGAGCCCTCACCAGACACTGAATCTTGGACTTGTCAGCTTCCAGAACTGTGAGAAATAAATTTCTATTGTTTCTAAGCCCTTTATCTTTCTACTGTGTGTATTCTGTGAGCACAACCCGAATGAACAGAGACCCCGGTGCTATAAATTCCAGGGACCTTTGGAATCTCTGTCACACCGTTGTTACAGATGACGTAAGTTTACAACTGCTGAGGGATTTTTTCCTTCAGTAAATGAAGCTTCTGTAATGTTCAGAAAACATTCTTTTTTGTTTTGATGCTTTCTGACATAACTTTTTTTTTTTTTTTTTGAGACAGAGCCTCAAGCTGTCCCCCTGGGCAGAGTGCCGTGGCATTACAGCTCACAGCAACCTCCAACTCTGGGCTCAAGCGAGTCTCCTGCCTCC